>NW_027043000.1:3742929-4046420 GCF_036013475.1 Columba livia | reverse complement strand
CAGTAAATTTTTTCTTAAGCATTGATCTAAGGCAGTTAATGTAAAAATAATTTTCCAAAGTAATAACATCTCAAATAAGCATATACTGCAAAGGATATTTTCTCACATAAGAACTTTTCTTGAAGAACAATGTTTTACATTGCTCCTTAGACTACACTGAGGGCTATTTCAATGTAGGTATTCAAAAAAGATAAATGTAGTCATGTGATTCACTTTTTCTGTTAAGAAACCGTTCCGCCTTCTACATTATGCACGATTGGAAATAAAATCTTCTGCTCTGCAAAAACAAACAAATAAACAAATACCATAAAAAAACCAAGCCCTCAGAAGTTAACAGAAAACTTCTTTGACGGTGCTCAGAGTGCAATCTTCCTCTGGAAGAAGCTACTCCAATGGCTTCTCTACCCAAACACGGGCATGTTTCATTAAATTTTAAAGATAAATACACATCGTAAGCCACATGCTGATGTACCCTGTCTTTCCACAAATGTTCTGGATTGTGGATCCAGATTTATAGACTTTAAAGAATAGAGGAAACATATCATGATATCCTAACCTGACCTTGCAGAGCTGGCAATGGTATCATTTTTGCATCATTCCTCTGAATCCTATTTCAGCTAAAACACAGTGTCTCTCGGAGATGAACTTTCAGGCTTGGTTTAGAAATCTCAAGAGATAAAGAGTCAAATAGCACACCTAGGTAATATAGATCTGTAATTTAGTTTAAGAGGTATCTAAATACTTTTGTTGAATTCAACACAACATCACAAACAGGAAGACTTAGAGCGTGGGTCTCATGTGAATATCACAAAAGCAGGTTTGTATCACATAAAATGGAACTAATATTCCTGTACATGCTCTTCTGTGGCAAGGCAGGTAGATAATAAATACACTAATAAAGACATACATAATTACATATGCAAATGAATTTCAAATTCCTTTGAAGGAAATTACACATTTGAATGAGGCAAACACTGAAGGAGACTGTCAGTTTGCTAGTGAGGTTGCATAAGCCTGAACCACGCTTCCTGTTTTTAAGAAAGCTGGTGGAAAAAAAAAGGCTGGAGACCTTAAAGACTGGTGGCAGCTGTAGAGATAGATTCATGCTGCCAGGTCCAACACAAAAGAGCATCCAAGGTTTGCCAGCATAACTTGATTGTCTGTTGGATAAAGGGTGGGGAGTATTCCTAGAAACAACAAAAACAGGTAAGTGTTATCTTTTCAGTATTATAAACTTGTAAACAAATCAGCAGTAAAAACACACTGGTAGAGCACTAGCATTCCAAGAAAGTTGGTCAGGGTTCTGAATTCAAATTATTAATAATAATCATGATGATGATGAGTCATCATAGACAGCTTAAACCTTCCTTAATTAAGGTTTATTAATGAAGACTAAGGATTGGTGTTAGTTTTGTGCTTAATATATTTAGTGTGCTGAAGGCTTATTTTACAATGCGCTGCTTCCCTTCTGAAGTATGAAGCTGATAACTTACAAAGCAATTAGTTGTGCACTAATTAATTGCAGTTTAAGGAATCCTTTCCGGAGAATTAATCTTGTCTTAAAAACTCACACAGGTGGAAGCATGTTTAATGCTAATTTAACATTCATCAGTCTTTTAATGGGTTTCTTTATCTAAGGGTCATTAGTATGTAATACTATTTATCTCACCATTCAGTTGGAGAGGGGGGAAAACACTAATTTTATCTCATCTTGACAAATTTGCAGAAAGAACAGGAAGCAAATAATTTTGTGCTCCAGATGATCATTTTAAATCCGGTAGCGACCAAAGTAATTAATCTGCTTGTATGAATGATGAGTCGATACCATAGATGGCATGTCCAGCTAGACATGTATCTATATTCCGCACCTCACGTTCCTTTTCAGTAGGAGAAACTGGTCGAAGTATGGTATCTTCCTGTTAGCCTTTGTGAGAGATTCTCTAAACAAAATACATTAGAACAAGAAGGAACCAAACATAGTACTTCTGCTACCTATTCTTATGCTGTTAGGAGGACAAACACCTATTTCTAGCCCCAAATTGTTAAATCTGTCCCCTGCCCCCAAAGGTAAGTACAAGATGATATCTTCTCCTTTGAGTTGCAGTAGTATTGAATCGCAGAAATTAATCCAGGAAAGTTTAGAATGTCTGGGGGGCTTCTGTTTGTTTGGTTATTCTTTTTGGTTTGCTTCCTCCTCTCCATCCCCCTCCAATTACAGTATAACAAGCCCTGCAAAGAGAAAACCTGACAAGTGACCAAAAGTTTATTTGTTCCCGTGTTTTTTCTCTGTTGGTAGAGAAAGTCGTCAATAATAGATTTAAAAAGGAGAAAAGACACAAGTAACTATGTCTTTAGAAAGTCTTTTACTTGCCTGTATTTTGTTGTTGAATATAGTTTACAGCACTCTAAAATATACTAAGAGGAGACGAGTAACTCCATCCCTAAGCTCAGAAAAGTAAAAACATCATCCAGATGGAGCAAATTACCTAAGGTAGGTGTTTACTTGGGTGCAACTCCAAGTTTGACCCTGTTTCCAAACAGAAGTGAAAGAACAGCAGAACAGGAATATATAATTAATACTAGAGAGATTCAGGTATTAGATAGTCAAAGCACTCTCAACTTTATAATGATTAAATATAGTACTTCTGCCACTTACACTTCCCAGCTTGGAACAATAAAACGAGAATCGTCCTTCTCATGAAACCTTTGGCTATATGATGAACTCTTTCACAGAGGAGCGCATTAGTCTAAGAATAGCTTCAATATAGTTTCTTATGAACAAACTACCATGGCTCTGGCTTTTCCCCATCGGAGATAGACTATGACAGAAAACCCTGATGAAATTTGAGCTTATCCCATTAGAATCATAATGTACTATTTCCAGGGGCCTAATTTTTGCTTAGAACTTTTTTTTTTTCAAAGATATAACAAATTTTTTTAAAAATATGCAATTTGATTGCAATAGAGTGAGAATGCCCCTGAACACAGTGCTACAGGTTCTTTGGAAGAAATATGTAATACGTAAAAAATAATAATCTGCTTTTGCTACATTTGACAGCAAATTACTTGAATGATAATTAAAATTAGAGCATAGAATACAAGAGACTATTTCAGAACAGACTATAATTAGTCTAATAGACTTCTCTTTCTGTTTATTTCTCACTCTCCATCAACAACCAGCACAACCAGTTAACCGTCATGGGTTGCATCTGCTATTATACATAAAGGGACAGCAGTGTAGTTTTCTGAGGAGGCGAATTTTTTTCTTCGCACAGGTATTCAGCTTTTCTTCTATTGCTGCTGTTGCCAAAGTAGTAAATATTTAATGTATTCAGTTATAAATGTAAACAGCAAACTGGCAACAGCTGTAAGGGTAGTACAAGAACACGTGGGAAAGAGCTGCGAGTTGTATATCTGTAAAGCTAAGATATATAATCAAAATCTCGCGTATTTTGTACTTGGAACGTAAGATTAACTTGAAACGGACATTGGGAAAACATAGAGAACTCAGAGTGGCACCTGTATGTCTCTGATCATGCCTTTACTATGGTTTTATAGGGTAAATGAAAACTGCTGTTGTTTCTCAGATACAACTAGTGTTGTCTGACAAACAAATAGCTCCTATGGCAAAGACAAAAACCAAAACAACCTGAAGTCACACGTATGTTTGTATACATTCCCCTGAAATACAACCAGGTGTTTAAGTCAGAGTTGTGGAAAATAAATTTAAAAATAAACTCAGTTGTGTTCAGCTAGGAATACATATAAATATTGTTTTCTTAATCTCCCCACACCTATGCAATTTCCTAAATCATGTTTAAGAAAGAACTACAGATAGTGAGGTTTAACACATTGGTACGTTGTATTAGAAATCCCAGTTTCATGCCTTTTGTTTTGCTAGAATATTTTTAAAGTCCTAGACAAGTGGGACTGCTCAAATACTGTAGTTGTTAAACCTGAGACTGAAAAGGGATACAACTTTTTTTTCAAACCTTTACTTTTTTCCAGATAATAATTCCAAGTTAAATCAGAATCGGAAACACAAAAATAATACTTGTAATCAAAAATTTGTTTTCCTCCTGCACTTCAATTAAGGGCTGAAAATATTAAAATAAAAAATTAAAACTAAGAGTTGTCCTTCTGCCTGGAAACACCAGGGAAAATAAAGGATTCCTGAATCAGAAAAATAAATGACAGGGTTGTAGTTTCTATCTCAGTTACACGTGCTTCACTTCTCTTATGCAACAATACTGGTTTTGTTCCCTGAAAAAAAAAAAAAAAATAAATAAATAAAGAGATTTTGTAGGAGAAGAAGAAAGGAGGACAAGGATGACCCTTATTATTTAGGCACTAACTTGAGACTTAAAAGCTCTTGCCTTTGACACAGACTTCTCGTAGTTTTGGACAGGTTGCATAGGATGCAAATGCCGAGTGACTAATTGTAGACTAACCACGTTCCAAGCACTGATGGTTCTTGACGTGGCCTGACAACATCTTCTCAAGGTATGATGTCCCTTTCTTTTAACTCCTTCTCTGAAAAATCAGAATGATATGTAGCTGCTTCATGGAGGTGTCATCCCTCCTCAAGAATGTCTGTACCTTGTAAAAAAGTGCCTCTCAACATGAAAAGTAGTATTGCTGTGATGGAGAACCCTCAAACACCTTTGGGAGAACTCTAGGAGAAAAGAAAGGACTGGAAATTGGTTGTTTAGTATAAAAGGAAGGAAGGATAAATGGCCACTGGAAGTAGAATGTGATAAAAACAGGTACAAGCCTGTCAGAAAGTTACATCTCTGTTTTGTCCCTTTTAAAAGAGAGTTCTGACATGAAGGAAACCTGCATCATAGAATTCCATGTGATTTGTGATTTTTTACTACCAAGGATTATCTTCTCTTGTTTCAACATCATAAACATATCTCTGGCTTGAAATAAAACAAAACTAAGAGAGCTTTTGCAACCTCAGCATAATTAGGGAACAAAGCCCGTAAAGGAGCTGTCCCCAAGATGAGCTGGAGCCAGTCAACCAGGGAAAAAAATCTCTGTCTTCTCAGCAGGAGCACATCCATTGCCTCCGCCACCTGTGGCTGGCAACACGGGAAACGTGTATTCCTGTATTCTTTTACCTCAGCTTTCCTTTAAGGACCAAACAAAACATCAGCCCCCTGAAGGAATCCAGCTACAGCAAAACCAAATAAGTGTGTTAAGAACCTGCTCTAATCTCATTCTGAGAGTACCATCTAGTCTCTCCCCTTGACTGCTCTGTTCCAGCTACACCTTTTAATGCATAAGTTAAATGCATAAGTTGAATGCATAAGTTAACGACAATTACAAAAATAATTTCAAAGCTATTGACTTTTTTCTTTATCGATTTCTGACTTTTACTGCATCTTACAGATAAACCAATAGTCCAACCTTTGGCCGAATTCCTATGAAATAGTAGTTCTGTTAACAGCTTATTGACATTGCTCTCTTATTATTTAGCATCTGGGTTTGATATTAATTATTTAGCTTGCATAGCAATGGCTGTCACAGAGTAAACAACAAAATAGTAGCTTCAATTACAGAAAGCAAAAACCAGCCCACCACAAAGAATACAGTAAAATTGTTGACAACACAAACTATGGAATTCTTTTCTCTCGGTTGCAGAAATGGACTGCCATTTTTCTGTCTGGGGAGTTTTGGCCTTTCTGAGTTTGGCTCTTGTTGTTTCGTTGATACTGAACATTTCATACTATATGAAAAAGAAGCAAGGTAAGTAATGTCTCTGTAAGGAATGGAGTTTGAGGGGTTAAAGTGTTTGCAGAGAAAGCCATCACTGCTTGGAGATTTCAAGCCAACAAATGGATTCATTATCTTTCGGCAAGAATGATTCTAGTAGAGAGCATGCAACTTTTAAACATGTTTAGGGGAGCCAGGTATGATTATACAATGGTTGCTAGCTGCCCAGTCCACTGCCAAACACAGCTGAGTCCATTCTCTGAAGAAAAACCAACAGAACACGTACAAGTTGAGGAATTAAGTCTTGGCTAAATTTGTATTTTTAAGGTACATTTTTAACATCTGCAACTTCTTTATTGAGGTGTACTTTTCATGTAAATGGTTGTTATTCGTACTTTAGTTTAAAAAGAATTTTAAGTAGCTGCACTGATACAAAATACATTTGAGAAAATTTTATCTTCCCAAAATTCCTGAATGCTTGTTTGAATTTCAGATTTCATACACATTTTATGCTTAATTAGTTTGTTTTGAGAAAGTCCAAACTGCTTTTCATTGTGGGATGCTAATGTAGCTCTTAAATCAATGTGTCACTCACAATAAGGAACTGGCTTGTTTAATTCACGTTAGAGGGTGACTACAGTCATACTCTTGTTTCGGTTAAAATTAACTATGACTTTCAACAGATTTGATGATGCCATTGCAACCTCTCTTATGCATGCAATTCTGTAGATTTCAGTTGCACATCCTCACCACGCCCATTCAGAGAAAAAGTGCGTTTCCACAGGGAAAACTGCACCTGTGCTATATGCACATGGGTGCTCAGGCAAACAATAGCGGGTTCAATCATGTTAAACACACATACGTACATAACCTACATAAACAGGCCTATGCTTATAAACTGAACTCACCAAGTACAAGAGAATTAGAATATGACAGGATATTAAAAGAGCTGCTGGAGAGCTGTGGGATGAGGGAGTGCCTTTTTGGTTTGTCTTTTAGTGCTGCTAGGCAGAGATTTCTACGATGAAAAATCACAGTAATTTACAAAACTAATGCTGAGCAAGGTTTTGGTAAGGTTGGCTGATGTTGCATTGCTCATGTAATCGGAGCTTACTGTGCTAAATTCAGGAGTTCTGGAGCAGAAGATAGAAAGTCAAGCGTTCCTGAGTTATTAATCAAGCTCTAGCAACAAATCTCTTTGGAGCCAATGCCACTCTGCCTCAGTTTCTTTTTCTGCGTGGTCACAGGATATATATCCCTCTTTCAGAGATATAAGCAGCAGAACTAGCAACGTAAACATTTTAGTTGAATCAAGACTGGAGTTTTTAAGAACACTGCCCCAAGAGACCCATTTAGTGCTTTAGTTTGTATTGCAACGTGGGCTCAGAGGACTTGAAGTGGGTTCGTTTCAGTGATCAATAATACCTCTAGAACTACATCAAACGGCAGCTTAGTGGTCTTGAGATTAGCTTTATATTTAAGTAAGTTCCAGGAAAGAAGAGTTCTATTCTTGGCTAGATAACAAATCTCTCTTCAGAACATGCACATAGCCATTTCTGTGCTGTGTCCCCACACTTGTTTCCCCCACCCCGATATTTTTGGTCTTGTTTTTCGGATCACATACAATCTGCTTGCTACTGCCACATGCGTGTAAAATGTTTAAAGTCTAATAGTGAAGTCCTAAATCAAGCATATTCTGTGAATTAAAAGTATTTTTCCGTTGCCCTTCTAGCTATGATGGCTACTACACAGAAGATGACCCAGTTTATGGCAATCTCAATCAAGATATTTTAGGTAAGCTTCACTTTGAGAACACGTGTCTGTTCAGAGGCTGTGATAAATGTGTAGTTAAAAACTGACTGACCAACACTTTCTGTGTTTCTCAACACAGAATTAATACCAGCTTGGGATAGCACTGCAAACCATCATACTGCACTACTCTTTTTAAGACCAGGTCTCATACTGAATTGGATTTTTTGCAGTCCAAATGATCCTGTTCAGCCAGATATCTCAAAACCAAGAGCTGTTCTTCATGTAAAGCTGCACCAGTTGAAATAACAGCTTGATCCATGCAGTTACAGCAATCTAAGACACATATTACTCCCTGCCTAAAGTCAATGCTCCCACACAAGCTGGTAGAAACAGACACAGACCAGTTCTCTGTTGTGGCTGTCCACAGATCATCAGCAATGTTGACAAATATGCTGGAACAAGTCTGAAAACTGTGAGGAAATAATCTGTTATACTGGTGGCTAAAATGAGATACGTGATGAAAAAATGACTTACACCAGATTTTTCAGAAAACTGGAAGTAGAGTCAGGAATACAATTTAATCACCAGCTGCTGCAACTCACAGCCTCTTTCGTGGCCCAGTATAAGTTTGCCCGTGCTGAAAAATACATTAATATGTGGTTACGCTCTAATTGCAAGATGTACCCCTAGCAGTCTAAAATGACGCCCACTTAGTGAATAATGAGAAACTTTCCATCCATATGAACAGAAAATGCTTTTCATTTTCACAGTATGCATGTCTGAATTTCTTAGCTAGTCGCCCTTCTGTTAATAGAGAAAGAGATCTGTGTGTGAATTCAAACCAAAACAAACTTCTACCAAAGTAAACTGGGCAAAGTTGGTTCTGTAACCGGGAGGAGCTGTTAATTTGATCTTTTAAGACTCAGTAGTGTGCCTTAATAACTAAAACATTTTTCTACTTTGATAAACTGTAGAGGAATGTTGTTACGGGCAGATGAAGTCCCAGCCTCAAAGGCCAGTTAACCAGCTACAGGTATCTCTAAGTTTAATTCTGGATTTCTGAATTAGGGTAATGTGGTCTGTCTCAGAATTTTTGTGTGTATCCCACGACAATATATAACAAAAATTTTCACGCTGCTCCTCACGAAAATTACCATGCATTAGTGTCGTAGTTCATCAAGAAATTTAAGCACGGACTCGACCCTTTGTTCCATCTGGGACATTAATGAGGGAGCAGGAGAATTATAGACAGCTCATTTCCATCCATATGGCATAATAAAGCTCGGTCACAGGCATGCAGATTAGGCTGAATTGAGCCTACATCTAATGCCATGGCTTACGTAAAGAATTACTTGTATTTATTTTGGACATCATTCAAGTGAAAACACAAGCGGCATCACGTGATAATCATGAGTTTGACTGGCTCTCTCTTGCCCAACACAAAATCTATATGCCTTAAATAAATGCCTGGTTTTGTATCAATTTATATTTTGTTGAGATACCTGGATGCCTAAAAGCATGCAACCTTCAGCTGAAATTTGTCTGTAATCGAAGCATTCCTAGCATTGATTTCCTGAGTTGATTTCCAGCTTCTCTCTCAGGATACTTCCAGGTGGTGGAAAATTTATTTTTTTTTTCTCTTTTAAATCTAGACATTTGCTTTATTATACTTCACAGAAACAGACTAACCTATGACAATTCCAATATGAAAAATGTTTGATAATTTGGCTTGAAAAACACAGAGAAAAACACGGGAAAGACACACGAGGCATACATTTTGCACTGCAAATGAGATCATATTTACAGACAAGAATCACCCATCTTTAGTTTTCTGCACAGACCAAGCCTATGAAAAATGTTGCTAGTAACTGGATTATAATTTAAAAAACAAACAAACAAAAACAGTAAGAAGAAAAAGAGATCAAATAATGTCTTACATCCCAAAGAACTTGGTCCAGTTATATAAAGTACCCTCAGTCCCACAGTGAATCTTTCCAATAATAGCTGCCACTACCCTGTGGAGGGGTTTTGATAGATAAAGATTTGTTGCTGAATTAGTCTGGCTCAAAGGAATCTCAAGTCCTCTTCAAGAAGCTGAGAACAGAATCTCCTGTGAGAAAGAGGTGTGTTCCTCAGTCAGCGGGGTCCCATCATCGGACGTATCATCAGTGAGACTCCAGCGCATGGACAGCCCATGATACTCATTTAGCGAATCCATGCTTGGAGCGTGGACGCATGATTAGAATATAGTTGCATATATAAGGAGGCTTGTTTCTGTAATAAATATCTCTGTGTGATTCCCATTGAATCGGAATGCTGAGTCCTTTTTCGTTCCAACACTACCCCAAGAACACGAGTCATTTACTGTTAGGTTATGTTGGTCTGTTTTCTGTGCTGCCACAGCTGAATCATTTGTGCTTTTAATGAGCTAATTTGGGTAAACTTCAGCCACTATTATGATTACGGTGTAGACATACTCAAAGTCTTAGACATAACTTTAAAGCAAGCATAACTACTGAATGTTAAAGTGCATGTTCATCTAGGTGGAGTCTGCCCATCAGATGTGTTATGCCTCACTTGATCACAGTGTCAAGGGAAAACGCAGAAAGCCGAGGAGAAAGAAAGGCCCTTCATTAGAGGAGGATGAAGAAGAAAGATCATCTAACCCCACCATGATGGCTTCCAAAGTTAGCATTTATCTCAACAGTGAGCAGCTGGCTGCTGAAAACACAACAAACGTAGAAGCCATTCATGATGATCCCATGAGATTAATGGGCTTGATTCATACTACAAAGGAGAGAACATTTGAAGTGGCTTCATAAACCAAATATGTAATCATAAAGTGATATCTGCTTCTTCGTTCTGGAAAAACAGTGAATGATTAGAGGCAATAACCTGACAAACTGACATACCAAACCATGTTAGAAAATGGGTAAGTTAAGTGTTCTAAAGTGTCTTCCAAGCACATTTAGAGACTGAGCAAGAAATAAGATCCAGACTGCCACTTTGAAGGACCTGCCCTTCTGAAGACATTTTGGAAAGGAGTTGTAGAAGCTGGTATCTCAGCATTCACATGGTATTGATTCCAGTAAAATTAATCCTTAGTTTAAAACAATCATCAACTTTCAAACAGTCCCAAAAGACCCACCCTGTTGTCTGTAGAGCTCTAGCAGAGTATAACTACTCTTCTATATAGGTTTTAACACCACCTTTGGAAGGAAATTGTGTTTCATGCTTGCACACTTAACGATTTAGTTAAACTAAAAACCGATCATCTGTTCGACATTTTATACTTCCTTACGGTGACTGGTCTATGGTAATAACACAACCTATCTAAAGCTAATTGGAGAATAAGTTAATAGCTTGTTTAAAGTAGTAATTGCACATCTTGCAAGATTTGACAATATCCTTATATATCTTTAGTTTCCTTCTCTGAGCAATACCAGGATACATCTCAAATCTCAACTCCTCTACTAATGTTATGTTGTATCCAGCCCACATTAAAGATATTAGCCAAATATCTGTAACATTAAATCTCCTAGGGAGGATTTTTTCCTTCTAATATTCTATGTGATGTTTAATATTCTGTGTGGGTTTTTCACTGCCATTGTTTCATCTATTTTACAAAAGTAGAAAGAGCCTTTTTATTTCCCCAAATAATTCACATATTGTGTGCACATTCATCTTAAGACTTTAAACTCATCAGATGGTAACCTTTTATAGAGTGGGGTTTTATTTTTATGTTCCAGGAGTCATTAAGTAGTAGAAGCAGGAAACAGTAAGGCATCGTGATGTATTAGGCTAGTGCAAAAGGAATTGTGGCTTTCACACTGTTGAAATTTTCCGTTTGATATTGGGATACATTCTTAAATAAATGTGGTTATTTTATGCATCATTTTAATGTTATTTTCTTGCTTTATGTTTTTTCTTCTTTTTTCTTCTGTTTTTTTTTTTTTTTTTTTTTTGCTAATGACTTGTTACTTGCTATATATTTTATGTTTATTTTAGACTATGGAAATGTTAGACAAAAATCAAATTTGAGTGGTTTTCTTATTCAAGTTCAAAATGAGTCATAAAGCAGTGAAGACAGCTCACAACATCAACCAGGCATTTGGCCCAGGAACTGCTAAGGAACGTACAGTGCAATGGTGGTTTAAGAAGTTTCACAAAGGAGATGAGAGCCTTGAAGATGAGGAGGGTAGCAGCCAGCCATTGCAAGTTGACAATAACCAGTTCAGAGCAATCATCAAAGCTGATCATCTTACAACTACAGGAGAAGTTGCTGAAGAACTTAGCGTCAACCATCCTACAGTTGTTTGGCATTTGAAGCAAATTGGAAAGGTGAAAAAGGTGATGGATTGATGAAAAGTGAAATTTGTACAAAAACTGACGATGACCAGCTCTGTGGTTGGACAGAGAAGAACCTCCAAAAGACTTCCCAAAGCCAAACTTGCACCAAAAAAAGGTCATGGTCACTGTTTGGTGGTCTGCTGCTGGTCTGATCCACTACAGCTTTCTGAATCCTGGCGAAACCCAAAAAGTATGCTCAGCAAATCAATGAGATGCACTGAAAACTGCAAAGCCCACAGCCAGCCCTTGGTCAATGGAAAGCGCCCAATTCCTCTCCACGACAATGCCCAACCCCACTTTGCCCAACGCTTCAGAAGTTGAATAAATTGGGCTGCAAAGTTTTGCCTCATCTGCCATAGTCGCCTGACTGTCACTTCTTCAAGCATCTTGACAACTTTTTGCAGGGAAAAAGCTTCCAATACCAGCAGGATGCAGAACATGCTTTCCAAGAGTTTGTCAAATCCCGAAGCATGGATTTTTATGCCGCAGGAATAAACAAACTTATTTATTATTGGCAAAAATGTGTTGACTGTAATGGTTCCTATTTTGATTTTTAAAGATGTGTTTGAGTCTAGTTATAATGATTTAAAATTCACAGTCCAAACCGACAATTACTTTTGCACCAACTAATAATGTGCCTACCTCTAAGTGTCAGAGAGTTCTGCCTTCTCAAAATAAGGATGTTAGAGCCTTTAAAATCCATGCAGAGCACAGTGTCAAGGAGTCTGAAACTCTCAAGCACATAGAGCCCTGCAAGTGTTTCAGGTCCTGAAAAATAAAACCCTGAAAGCAGTTACAAGAAACAAACAAAAAAGCCCACAGTACAAAGAACCAACACCTCTTGTAAAGGCAGAAGTGGGTGGACATATCCAGAGATGTGACAAATTTACAAGGAAAAAAAAAAAAGAAATAGTTCTTTGACAGCCTGGTTCATGTTTTGTTTAGCTCATAGTTAACGAGCCTCTTTAACTTGCCTTAACTTCTATTCAAGACCAAAAGGCCAGCCCTTGCATCCAAAGCTGCCCAGTCTCACTGCCTGTCTTGCGCTAGCACTTGCTTTTGTGCGCAGAAATCAAGTCAGTATATGCTTGGTTCTTAGGCTGCAGAAACCAGGCAGACTTGGAATTAAAGCAACCATATTATCATGGTCTTAGACTGACTACCATTGGATAAGCAAAAGTAAATACTGTCAAAGCATTGATAAAACCCATTTTAATGAAGAAACGTTAAATGACGACCCTTACTAAGAGCCTAAGCGGGGGGAAGGAGGATGGCAAATCCAATGCCAAAGATCCAAAGCTAAACACAGAGATATCAGTGCATGAGATACTAACTTAATTTAATTAGATTGGAAAGACTTCTACTTTGTTCCTTAGTAGCAGCAAAATAAGTAGTAAAATATTTATCATACAGTCTTGCTTAAACTTGCATATCAAAATTGTTTGAATACCATTAATATGCAAAACATTTATAGAAAATTTCAATTTAGCTGGCACCAATCAGATCCAATACTCAGCCCTCTGAGATGATTAAAAGAGAAAGCCGTCTTAATCTCTCAAGCAAATAAACACATGCCCAAGAGTCCATTTTCTACTGTTTTCCAACATACAGCATCCCTCGTTTCATGTGTATTTTAATGCAACTTGTGTACATTTTGTATAAAAGTTGCTATTTCCCAATTTTCTCACAGCATTTGCACTCTTGATTATGCCTTTCCTCTAAAAATCTCAAAGCCAAAGAACTTCTACGGGTTACCCAGCTTCCATCCGTCATTTCAGCCTGATCATTAATTTAATGGAAATGAAGTACACACTCCTCTCATCCAAGTACACATAATACAGTAAGTCCACTTCACAGCCTTTAGGTGCATCTAGTTTCCTCTGTATTCATAGTCTCTACTGTTTAGTCTAGCTATTTATTTATGCCAATTTTCAGCAGCTGCTTTCCCTTGCAACATAGCTTGCTAAAAGCAGGGCACTTCTGTAAATATTCTCCTTCAATGCATGCTTCCCTTCCACATTCAGTGACTGCTTCCATTAAATTATTCACTGCTGCTCTCACAGACTCTCCCCGCTTCAGGATCATCTTTAATGGCCTATCAACTGTTTCCAACGAAATAGCGCTACCACATTCCAGATTTAGTTTTATTCCTTGAGTTCGTTACCCTCTGTCTGCTTAAATAAGCAACTTAACGACCTATTTTTCTTTTTCTTCTTTTTTTTTTTTTTTTTTTTTTTAAATGACTTTTGGGGATAGTTTTCAAACGACTACTGAATTCTTACATGAAATAGCACATTCAACATTGCTTCATCTTCATGTCATTGGAGAAAGACCTATATAAACTATCACAGCTTAGTTAAATTCTAGCTTCAAGTAATTACAACAAAATAAGGAGATAATAGGTTCTAGGTTTATGCTGTCTCAGTAACCTAACCTGTTTTTCCAGTGCTCTTCATAAAAACTTTGAAGCAGAGGGAAGCAGTATTAAGCTGTTTTTTGTCAGGGATTGGCTCAAGGAGCGTGGACATGAGTCCACTGAGCAACTGTACGAGCAGAGCCCATTTTAGTTGACATAAGTAGGCCTTAGTTAGCTTGCCTATTAGGCCGTGGGAAAGGGGGGAACGGAAAAGTACTAACTAAGGCAGGGTCAGGATATCCTTAAAGAGATAAGAGTCAGAAGAATGCGGGATGTGCATAGCTAGCTAAACCCAAGTAGGTGGAGTAAGTAAATGTAACCTTTTAGTGCTTAGCCTATTAGAGACAAGTATGCATAATTATGGCATTTGGTATAAATGCAGGCTATCTCAGGCAATAAAGTTGAATCATGCTTTATCACTCACATTGAGTCGGCCTGCATGTTTTCCTCAGCCACGTACTCGCAGTTTTTATTAACAGTAAGCTTCGCATTCAAGTATCAGTTCAATGAAACAGTGCGGAAAGAGTAAACAAGACGAAACATGGTGGAAGAAGCAAAATTTGTTGGAAGGGAAGAAGTATGGAGCTCAAAACAGAAGAGAGATCAAGTATCACCACGAAATTTTTGTGAGTCTCACACAGGTATACTCCAGTAGTCATTATAGCATCTGACAATCACTGCAGATGCATCTGTTTAAACAGTATTGTTAGGAAAAAACACCACAGACTTTTGGTTATATCATACTTTTAAGAGTCTTAAGACTCAAGTGGATGTCGGAGGGTCAAACTGTAAAAATAATTGTGTAAGCTTCTCCCATTTTTCTTTGCTATTGCTAGCAATAAAAAGGGATATGCTTACCTTCCAACACCTCAAGGTTTTTCAAGAACCACCTCTTAAAATTATTTCAAAGTAATTTTCATGGAGACAATGAACTATTGCTGTGTAGCTTAAACAAACTTACCTTCCTACTTTGGTAAGCCTATATTCAGGTTGCAGTGTAGACATCATATCTAGAGTCAGAACGTGTCCAAAACCCAATTCCAGTTTACATTTAATTTACTTTAGAACAGAAAACATTGAGTTATGTAATCTCTCAGTATTGGTGTATCAAGCAACACTGGGAAATAACTACCTCAACAAATTCAAGGAGAAGGTAGTTCATAAAGCATATTTCCTACAGTTCATTCATGTCTGGAACTGGAAGAAAAATGAGCCACAAAAGCATTTCTAAAAGACAATCTTTTTTGCTGTTGTTGAAGGAAACATAATACACAAATTATGAGGGACAGAATGTGTGTGCATATTGCAGAAGTTCTTGTCTTACTGTAAACCTCACTGAAACTGGCTTCTTGTTCCTTTCAAGAAAAACACTTCAGATAACAAGATTTTGGTTTTAAGAGCTAAAATATCATAAAAACTCCTGTGTGCCCAGAAATGAAGTAAAGCCAAAGGAATGTGATTTTTTTCCTTTTCTGGAGCTCAGAAAGCTGACAAGGGGCAGGGTTGATAAAACAGAGTGTACTTGACCTGACACCACTAAAATAATCTCCTTGCCAAGAAAGAATGCAGCAATGAAAACCTGTGGGACCCAGCCACATCACTCTGATGTATTTGCTGTAGGGATACAAACTCCTCATGAGAATTCACATACCTGAAATAAAATGTTGAAAGCAGATAGCTGTTGAGAACGGGTTTTTATTTAGAACATATATTTTGTCAGAACACAGAATATAACTGTCAAATTCACTGAAACATATAAAGTTTTATTGAACAATCCACTCTGTGAGCTATGTAGAAAATTTAACATAGCAGGCATATAACAAGTCATAGCGCCTAATACTGCACTTCAATCATCCATCCCAGTTTAGAATTTTTCATGTAGTGTCAATACCCTTATAAAGCACAAACAGGCAGGAATCCAGCAAAAAGAGCTTGATTCTCATCTTACGACTAATATGTTAAGAATCAAAGCTTATTAGCAGATAACAAGAAAATACTGATCGCACTGTTAGAACAAACACTACTAACTGTGGAGGGGTTTTGATAGATAAAGATTTGTTGCTGAATTAGTCAGGCTCAAAGGAATCTCAAGGCCGCTTTGAGAAGCTGAGAACAGAATCTGCTGTGAGAGAGAGGGGCGTTCCTCAATCACTGGGGTCCTGGCGCGGCGTGAATCATCGGACGTATCATCAGTGAGACTCCAGCGCATGGACAGCCCACGATACTCATTTAGCGAATCCATGCTTGGAGCGTGGACGCGTGATTAGAATATAGTTACGTATATAAGGAGACTTGTTTCTGTAATAAATGGCTTTAGCGTGATTCACATTGAATTGACTTGTTTTGCTGAGCCCTTATTTCGCTCTAACAACTAACTACAAAATTTAAACTTTGCCATAGAACGGAACCCTGATTCCCTGCAATACCTGATGAAGCCAAAGGACTAAGCGCCCTGTCAGAAGGGATGAACCAGTCCTGAAGATTTACATTACAGGTAAGCATAAAACAGGACTAACTGCATGACACGTACATAAAATACATCCCTGATTCTTGGAAGAAGAAAGAAAAACAAAACAAACCCAAACTTTATAAAGCAAAGTTTTTTCTGTAGCAGTCCATGAATGCTCCTTGGTGGGTTTCAACCAGGAAGTCACCCAAGCGATTGCTGGGATTTGTCATCTTTACCCACAGTGTAGCTTAATTTTCTGGATACCCTATAGAAAAGAAATGTTAAGATGACAAAGTAAATTACACAAAAATACTATGCCTGCCAAAACTCTGATGAACAGAATGAAATTGAAACAAATAATCAAAGCAAGATATCTGAAAATCTTGACTGTAAACAGCAGCCGGACTCCTTGTCCACATTCCTATGTGCTCTCAGCTAGAGAGAAAACTTTTCATCCTATGTCATTTTAATGTCTCCATAATGCTACTCTCTTAACCTAAATTATATAAGTATCTCTTAAACTTCCCGATGTAAGCTCGGAATGTATTCACCAATAGCTAAAAAGGAAAGATACAAGTGAGAATGTAATTATTTCCTTGCATATTACTTAAGAAATGGCATATTTTGAACCATTTTGGTTTACATCTGACAATTCAGTATAGCACTATAGGTGTACAACAGCAGTCACACAGAGCTCAAGAAAAGTTTTAGTTATGAACATTTCTTTTTCTGAAATACGTCTTACATAATCACCTTTTCCAGAAAGGCTATCAAGTTTGAGACAGGAAGACAATACTGGTTTCTTTCCACCACCATTCATTACAAATGCAGCATTTTGCCACGTGGCTTAAGCATAAAACTTCTGAGGGCTCTGTAGCCATTAAACAAGAGCTTCACTCCTTGGAACCATATACAAGAACGACACACTACAGGACCAAGGAAGCTTGTCAGCTGGCAGTCCATCAGAGTTATATCTAAAATAATAAATGCGTCTACAAGAAACAGAAAGAAGGACTAGAGTAGCTATTCAGTCAAGCCATCTTACTACCTTACGTTCACTGGCCAGCCATGCTGAAGTCTGGCTAGTTTTGTCCAGACACTTACCTCCCAGTGTTTGAGTCTGCAGGTCTGATTAGCTTGGGCTTTCCCAAGCATCCGATCTGATTTTCATTCTAGAAGGACACATGTAAGCAACAGCCTCCACACCTTTAATATAGATGTAAAGCACCAAGAATTTCTTTTGGATTTTCTTTTTGAGGAAGAACTTACCTTTTGCAACAGTACTGTGCATTTCTGGGACTGCTGCAATTCTTCACTGCACTAGGCCAACCAGAGTTGGTACCTGCAATCCCAGATTCTGGTGGTAGAAAACAGTAGTATGAAAAGGATAAGAACAATGCTGAGTAGCATGTACACTACTGTATGTTGTTAAAATGTTAGCCTGTTAAGACATGGGTAATACTTCACTGGCATACTTCAATGAGCAAGTTTCCTTACAAAAATATTCTAATGCAAAAGGTGCTGGCAAAACTTAATTTCCAATACATTTTGCACACTGTACTTAAGTATAAGCTATATTTCTGTAAAAATGCTTATGCCATTAGAAAAATGTAGAAGGAACTGCTGATACCAGAAAAAAAAAAACATAATACATAAAGTATTAGTTAAAATTTGAGGAAGGCAAAATAAACAGATGTCCACCTCAAATAAACAAATTATTTACAATTAACCAGCAATGAAAATGCAACAAGGCAAGAAACATGCAAAGGAGTTGTCGAGGGTTAAGATTGCGGGGTGACAATAAAACCCTGGCAGATGTATTGTTAACCCCCTCTCCCCCCCTCCCCACACTTCCCGCTCCCTCTCCCCCCTTTTCACTAAGGAGAGGCGATTGGGAGGAAAAGAAGCACAGAGTGAAGAGAGTTGGAAAAAATTAAAGATGTTTTACTAATGCTACTAATAAGAATAGAGAAAATAATACAAAATATACAAAACTAATCTTGAAAGTCTCAGCAACTGCAGAGCCGGCAACCAAAGTCCTGGATTAGACTCTGTAGCCAATCGGAGCTGGATTCAGTCTCTCACTAGGCCTCAGTTCGCAGGGACGACTAGCAAGGTCCTCTCCTAATGTCGGCCATAAGCAGAAGGGAAAAGGGCAAAAAGGCAAAAAGGAATGAGATCCTCGTGATCTCCCACTTTTTATATGAAGTATTCACTTGAATGGGATGTTATACACAGTTGGTCAGTTTCTTGCTCACTTGTTTCTCGTCGCCCCTCTCGCAAGATGTCCATCCGTGCTTATCAATAAGTTTGCATTCCATTTGTTAGGTTTACCAAAACATGTGTACAAGTACATTTCTTCTGCTATTTTCTTCTTGTATACCATTTGACAATATTTCAAGGCATCTTCTTCAGTATTTTCCTTTACATGTTAGTTGTTATCTTGATGACAAGGTTCATAAAAATAAAACAAACATTTTACTTAGTAGGAAAAAAAGTTCATGTTATGTTACAGACATGCTTTAAACCAAAATTAGATTTTAAAAAGAAAAACAGAATATTAGCACTTTTGAATCTTAAACTAAGCTAGTTTTGGTGGTGTATTTTGAAAATTCTAAAATTCTACTGTCCTGAATTAGCAAAAGCCTTTTTATCCAGGCTAACAATCTAATTCACCTAAGCAAGTGACAGTAGCATGCAACAACTCAATTGCAAGTTTTTGTAAAGATGAAGAATCCAAACAAAAGCATGTGGTTACTCAAGTGTAGGATTAATAAAGTATGCATTTCCTGCTGAACAGGTAGATATGTAAAGTAAAAGCAACAGCAAATTTTAAATAAAATAGAAAAAAGGAAGGGAGAAAACCAATGGGTATAAGCAACACTTTAGTAGGAAAAGTCCCAGTTAACCTAAAGAAAAGCTTCTTAAATTGCTGTTTACATGTGATTCAGAAAACCCTCTTCTGTATAGATTCCTTAAAGGAACACTTGAACATACCCAACTGTTACTGAGGAAGAAGAGCTGTCACCTAGACAGCGGTCTATTGAGATTTGTAGATCTACCCTTGAAGAAGTGCTTGTGATTGCTAAAGCAGTAATTCATAAAGTCTCTGAAACTAACCTTTCAAGGAAGTACCAGGAACACCAAGAAAAGTTTTATCTGACGCAGCATGAAATCCAGAGCCCTGAGAATAAAGCATTAACAGATTACATCGATGGAAAAACTCATGTATTATGTCACAGCTTGCCTCAGAAGAAATGACTGGGAACCTGGAAATAAGGGCTGGATTTAATATTTAAATCCACAAGTCTAATGATTTCAGTGGAACCAGGTAAAGTTTAATTGGTTCGCCTCAATTCGTTCACCTACAAAGTGTTATCATTTCAGAAGGACACCACCTTAATTAACAGGCTCACTGTCTGAGATTATTTTAACCAGTGACACAGTCCATTAAAACACAATCTATTATTGAGCATTGTATAACCACTTTCAAGGTTATTAAATATAGTGGACTTCCTCACATGATCCAGGAGACCTGATACGACTTATATTTTAGCAAATTAAAATCCCCCAAACCCCAAAGATGTAAAACAACTCTACTGACCAAATAGCACAAGAAGAAAGCTGCCACTTGCTTAAAAAGCTTCCAGCTCTAATCTATTTTTAAGCCCTTTTCCAAATATCAAAGATTGCACAATATTATTGTTTTACAAGGTCCTTTAACTACCTCACTCTGGCAGTTGTGACTGTCAAAAATGCTGGGGTTACTGACAATGTATGGGTTCAAAAACCTCATGCCGTCGGTCTGAAGTTCAGCGTTTCTTCTGTGAGCAATCTGTTCACATTTTGTTGAAGATAGATAACGTTCCGGTATACCTCTCAGTCGCTTTACTGGTGAACAAAGAGGATCGTTTTGGAAATTCCCCAGTCTTTTAACTCTGGGAGATGCAGATAAAGTTTGAACAGGCGAGTTAACCAGAGCATTTACAGTTTCTGACATCTGTATTCCATCATACTTCTTTAAATTTGAAGCTCTCTGAAACCCAGGAAGTTTTGGAACACCCCCACTACACAATTGCTCATAGATCCTGTCAAATTCTCTATCATACGGTGTATGGGACCTCACAGAATGACTTAAATTACTCTTCACTAATCTTCCTTTATCTTCAAGGTTCTGTGAATTTGCAAGAGATCGTGTCAATGTGAAAGGCTTTTGGATTTCTTGGGGACACAGCTTGTAGTAGAGCTTTTCAAATGCATCTTTGTATTTCTGGGGCATCTTTGAAGGACTTTGTCTTTTTGAAGGAATTTGTCTTTCAGAGGTTATTTTTTCGGGATTTATGAGTAAAGTATTTGATGCTCTTGCAAGAGAACAGTTTGCAACAGGTGTAAAAACATGACTATTGCCATAGGAACTGCAAGTAGATGAACACAACTCTGAGGTATCACCACAAGAAAAGTAATTTTTTTGAGTTTTACTCTCTTTTACCGGATGAAGTCCTGTTGACCCTGAACTGGCAGCAGACGTTATAAAACAGTATTCTGAAGGACACTGGTAAGCAAATTTTTCACTTTCTTTGCATTTTGGATTAAGTGAGACAGTAGTCTGTAACTCATCTTCAACTAGAAACGTCTCTCCCATTGTAGTTATAACATCAGGAAAAACAGTCCGTTTGGAGAATTTTGGGCCTTTTCTAGGTACTAAACTTGAGTCAGAGCAGTCCATTTTGAATTCATTTGTATCAATGTAAGAATAAGGTACCACACCAGACAAATTATTAATGGACCTCTTGTCATCACGAAGTTCTCTATTCTCATTTCCGAAAGTTTGATTCTGGATGTCTTCATGTGTACTGCTGCATATGCTAGGCTGTGCTCGCTTCAGTTTAGGAGGTCTGAACCCTCTTATTTTGACTAAGGTGACATTGAGCTTTGGTCTTCCAGAAGGGTGTCTTCTGTGCCTTAATTGTCCAAACATGTATTTTGACTCTTTTCTCCGAGTCTGCTTTGTCATGAGCCTTGCAAGTAACTCTAACATCCCTGGATACAAATCTGCAAGAGTTACATTGCTCCAGGAGCATTCCTCATCTGCAGACTGGTATTCTTCCAAGATACCATCACACCAAGTTTTATTCAGTTCTGGGGAAGTCTGATGCCTGGGTATGGTGATTGTTGATATGGGAACATCAGAAAATCCTAACTGTGGAGGTCTGGATGAAGAACATTCATTTGACAATTCTACTTTCCTTCTGCAAACAGCAGCTTGGTTGCCTGTTAAAAAAACCCAACCAAATTAATGACAAAACAAAACAAGAAGAAGAAAAAAAGCCCCAAATCTATTAGGGCACTTCCACTAATGTATATGACTTAGAAACAAGCCTTACTGTAATAGCATATTTCATTAAGCTTTTTTGCCAGGCTAAATGGATTATTAACATACAATCTATTAGGAAGAAAAAAATAAAAGGTTTTTCCTAACCATATTGATTTCACAGACTATAGAAGACAGAAAAGAGATGTGTTGGAGCCCCTCCCCCCATCTTAAAATAGCTTGATAGATAGATAGACAGAGATCTAAAATGTTTTCATTGTAGAGGAAGACTGCTTTGCTCTTCGTGATTTCTGATCAGAAGGAACAGCCTTATCCAACAGGTTTTGTTACTCTATTTTTATATTACTTTAAAGCATTGTAGTTGGCTAGTACCAGCGCAGCTTTGCTTGCCATAAAGCATGATTAACATAATGCTTTTTGTAGTTGTTAGGCTTGAAGTATTTACACCAAAATTCTATTTTAGGTTTGCATCAAGTCTGGAGAACTTCTGAAAAAAGGAAGTTTACTAGTAAAGTACCACTTGGAGTACCAGTTACCAGCCAACCCAAAGCCATTCATGACATTCCAGAAACAAAAAACTATGCTTTCATTTAATGGAGCGTAATGCTTCTGAATTTTGTAACTATGCATTTTCTTTTTTCCTGGGGCTATTTAAGAAAAGCTGCTTTTATGTATACAAGTTATTTATTTTCTATTTTTTCAAACACATTTTGCCATAAGCAAAATCATGTCTGTCTTCTCTTCAAGAATCCAGTCCGTTGAACTGTACTGTTGGATAAACAGTGCCTCTGTGTTTTCAATACATTAAATATTTCTAATAAATTTTAATAGAAACATGTTTTGTAACTAGAATATTTGACCAACCTCCAAAAGATTTAGCTGTACCAATCAGTTCTTGCACTGGTGAAGCTAAATGCAGACCTTTTGACGAACCTTGACATTCTCACTGAAAAACAAACAGAAGACACACTCTAAAATCCTCAATTTTTTGCACATTAGAAGTAACAACTAAACCTTATTTGTGACTTCTCCTACTCTCTCCTTGCTATAATAGGTCCTGTATAGTTATGGTCCTAAGGGCCTTCATATCTTTCAGACAAGGAAGAAAATGTCTAGTCAGACTTCAGTAACAATTTTTAAGAGTTAGCAGTTTAATCTTGGAAAGGCTATTTATTTTTGCAAATTCTACATTATGTGTCATATTTTAATCCCTTTGCCAAATATGAGAATCTATACATGGAGATATATATCTACCTGGATAATCTATACATCCCTGGCAACTTGAGTACGAAACAGAAGCCATACCATGTAACAGAATCCTTCGTGCCCCTAATCTCCCTTATCCCCAAACCCAAAATAAAGCTAAAACTCCCCTTTTCTCTACAACCTTCAACTTTAGGCTTTTCAGGAAACTTACTGAAGTGAGGATCAACTCACACCTCACGGTTCAAAGGACAAAGTAGAAAAAAAAAAAAAAAAAAACAGAAAAAAAATTTGGATATAGTCTGCACTGTTTCTTACAAATCATGTCTATTGAACATAAAATTATTCCATTGCGTTAGAAATCAGAAATTTTTACCTGTAAGTGAATGTCTTGAAATTTTCTTCTTACTGAAACTGTATCGGTATCACTTTCTTCACCTACAATTTGAAAATAAATACTAAATAAAACCTAGTTGAACTCAAAACCAAACCAGAAATGTTTTTAAACACACCCTGTATGACTCATTTGCTAACAGGTTTCATTTTAGAAAACTCTTTTCTACACTAAAACTGTTTACCTGTACCACCTTTCCATTTCAAGTCAAATTTAAAAGCATGGCTTATAGAGTCCTAAGTGGCATGAGTGGAACAAAGAGTGGAGATAACTTGTTTGCAACCAGTTCTTCAAGATTTACGCTAACAATTTCAGATGGGAAATGTTTTCTAAGTACTGAACGGCAAGATTCACTATTAATTAAGGTATCATTCCCACTTATTTTCTACTACATTCCTAAATTTCCCAACAAAGACAGTGAGGACCTTCTACTATGCTTCCTTTTCCTAGTTGCTTCTTGTCAAGACTGCCTTAGAACTGCCAAGGCAAGAAATAAGACAGACTTAATAATATTAAAAAGCAAGTCCAAATCTTCCAACTTAATTTTTAGGTATTCTATGTGGTATGTTTGTGAATGAAACACAATAAAGCATTTCTTTGCTAGGTGTATCAGACCTTCCAATTCATCACTAGCTAAAGCCTTAGTCTTTCATGATCAGAAAACATGTAGCTGCATTCTAAGTTCTCATTTCTGAAATTCCCTGGCTGTTATATCGTTGTCCCATGATCGTGTTCATCACAGGGAGGGAAAGGGGAAAGGAGAATACCCCTGAAAATGGAAAAAAAGAGTGAAAGATCTGGTTATGATACCTATGACATCGCTGCCTCTTGACACTATCCCTAAATTGTCAAAAAGCGAATGAAAATATATTCCAACTTATCCCATCTTCCGTTTTTGTCCGCTGTCACTGCAGTCATCACCTAAAGCTTTGTGGACACATGCTGCCATAGAGCTAAAATAAAGACACATATGAAAGAAACTGTATCTTTGTGGGAAACAACACAATTTCACATCATCTGGTGAAAATGTTGAGCAAACGGAGGGTCGTCTTTGACAGTTTACCTGACCCCAGCAGAATTGTTTTATTAGAACTGAAACCCATACTTGTCAGATTATCAAAGTTTCTTCCCACATGACTAAAAGAAAAAAAAGTTATCACTTTATCCACAGGAAACCAGTTACCAAGCATCAATAGTGGAGGAAGCAGTGAAAATGTTAATGTTATCATCTGGAAAAGTTTCAGCCTCCAATTGCTGCTCTAACAGCTGATACTCGCTTTCTGCCATTCAGTATTCTTTATCCAGTAGAACTGGGCACAAATCTGGCACACTGCTCCCTAAACGGTCAGAAATTACTAGACTGCTATAGAAATGAGAGGTTCTTGTATAAAGGTAACTCAAGTGTCCAAGAATGGTTGACTCCATCATGTCAGTTACAAGCTCTTAGAAATAGGTTGTATCATACAACAAGTTGATCTGCATACAAACTGAATATCCTTCTAGGTGTGAAACATCACAAAAGTGTAATTTTAAATATGTTTTCAATGTATTGTCTATCATACTTCAAATCACTAGAACGTTATTAGCAGAGGATCACGGCACTGCACAAAACAGAAAAAAAATCAAGTATCTTCTCCAGGGATCCCTGAAGTGTTTTTAGGGGCCAAAAGGGAAATTCGGGAACACCTTTGTTGCTCAAGTGCAGGAGAGAGAGGAAAAATGAAAACTTCCACCTTTCTCTCTGAAAAATTTCACCAATAATACAGGAAGTTATTTCACTGGAAATGCACTCAATACAATGTCATCTAAAAGAGATATCATTACCTAAAAGAGATATCTTACAGAAGAGTTGAACATATTAGTACGGAGGTAACTGTAAACATTATGTTTTGACTTTGATACAATCTTCTAAACTTAAATACACTTAGATAAATATACAACGCAGATTGAACTTTCCCCTTTCTCTCCAAATTAATTATTCTGTGATACTACCCTAATAGATACAGGGAATTGTTCAGATATCACTATAATTTGCTGTGCTACTTCCTGTGAAACCAAAGGAGGTAGACCTAATAATTTTCCCAATTAAGGGAAGACCAATACTTTCATGTACAGGTGAGAGCTGTTTGGTTTATTTGTACCTGCTGTTGATAGGCTTCACATACTTTCAGAACAAAAGTACTGTATAAAACCTGGAAGAAACACTGCCTTCGCTAAGAAGTGTCTCTGAATGAATACTAAAGATGGAAAAAACCTGCTAAAACTAAAATTTTAGCTAAAGCAGCTAGAAATACTCTTTTTTTCTTAAGAGTTGGCATGTCCTGTTGCTAACCTTTTGTATATTAAAAAAACCCAAACACACACACACAAAAAAACAAACCAAACCAAACTCCACAAACCCCCAAACCAGAACACCTAGGTGAATTTACAAGAGGAGGAGGAGGAGGAGGAGTGGATAATCATATTATCGCACACTGCTATGAAGCTATCAGAGTCTGAACTGCATCATTCATTTATCCCATGAGTGCAAAAGACACAAAGGACACTTAAAGAAGCTAAGCTACAGACGCCTCTGAAATTCGTTTCCTGTATTTCACTACACGGGTTGAGAAAACACAAGGTTACATTTTCTAACTTTGCAGAAATTATTTTATCATTCAAATACATATTTGAAATTACACTCTCAAATGACAGGAGGACAAATTTCAGATGATTGCTATTTTCTGTTTTCCCTCAAGAAGGAAGCAATCATCTGCCTTGGTGACAGCTATGTGTGTGAAGTACCTAATATATACCAGAGTATTTAAACACCAGCTAACCATATTTTGCTGCAGCTGCTTTGTTCATCATTACATGCTGGTAACCGCCTAGCCATAGTTTAATTTATGCAAAACAGCAAGTTTTCATATGCACAAGAATAAAAAGATCATGAGTAATACAAGTTTCAAAAAGCAAAAAAAAAATATCTAAAAAGTAAGTGAAAACACCGACTTGTATCAGATGTATTCACACAAGAGGTCTCAGGAGATTCCTTAAAAGAACATTAAAGGAATTTTAAGACCTGGTAGCATAAGCTATATTAACCAGTCTGTTGTATTCAGCGCTGGTGAGGCCCCACCTTGAATACTGTGCTCAGTTTTGGGCCCCTCACTACAAGAAAAACATTGAGGTGCTGGAGAGAGTGCAGAGGAGGGTGACGAAGCTGGCGAGGGGTCTGGAGCACAAGTCTGATGAGGAGCGGCTGAGGGAACTGGGGCTGTTTAGCCTGGAGAAAAGGAGGCTGAGGGGAGACCTTATCGCTCTCTACAAGCCTGAAAGGAGGCTGTTGCATGGAGTGTGTTGGTCTCTTCTCCCAGGTAACAAGTGATAGGACAAGAAGAAATGGCCTCAAGTTGTCCCAGGGGAGGTTTAGGTTGGATATTAGGAAAAAATTCTTCACAGAAAGGGTTGTCAGGCTGCCCAGGGAAGTGGTGGAGTCACCATTCCTGGAAGCATTCAAAAGATGTGTAGATGAACTTCTTAAGGACATGGTTTAGTGACAGAGTTAGGTTAATGGTTGGACACAATGATCTTGAGGGTCTTTTCCAACCAAAATGATTCTATGATTCTGTGCACCTAGCAAGTAAAGACACATTTTTCCTAAAATAATGCAGAAGTTCTTACTTAAGGAGAACAAAGTGATTCAATTTAGCAATGAGTAGGCCTTTAAAAATCTGTAGGTATGGTACAGGATCACCTGTTCATGATTATTTTCTCAACATTTGAGTACATAAATACTTTTTCCTAAAGAGGCTTTGTAACAGTAGACGCAATGTGGTGCCCATACCTGATGTCCCGTTGAATGTCCATCCTCAAAATCACTGTTATGTTGCTTTGACATTTCTTAGCATGCACAGGAGGAAAAAAATAATTCTATTTCAATTTGATAAGTCACAGACCAATATTATACCCGAACTATTTAACTGATCATTTGTATATACTCTTACTTGGAAAAATATTTAACATTGACATTTTGCAAATGGAGAACTTACATAGGACTGATACAAAGAGCAGATAAGTGACAGAACAACGTTCTAGTCAAATACAGCAGACTAATTCTGATCAGAGATGCACATCTACCATATTGTTTTCTTCTTAACCCATGAAGCACTACAGAAAATATAATTTACCCTTTTATCGGTTGGTATCACTTGTAGAAAAGGAAGACAACTGCAGACTTTTTCTGCATTTTTCTTGACGTGTGTTGAAAAGGATGAGAAAAAGATGAACTACTCCTGAAGCCTGAGGATGGAGCCCCAAACCTCTATTGCATCTTTTTAATGATTTTTGGCAAGGGGACATTCCAAAAGTGCTGTGCCTGTCTTCCTGCACAGATAGACCCACTCACAATCTTTTTGGGTTGTTCCCCCTCCATTTATCTCAGAAGCAGCAGAAGAAATATGAAGACTATAAGAGCTGCCTATTTCAGCAGAGATCTCTATTTTTTACATTTGCTACCGCAACTCAAATGGATTTAAATAAAACCGACAAGACATCCACAGAGAAGCAGCCATCTTCAAATAAATGTGACTTCCACACAAGTTTATTTCATAATGATCCTCTAAGACAAATACTGTTGCTATTAAAATTAATCCGACTGAAACTGTTTTGATATTGCAGAAAAATGTTACATTTCTAACCACTGCC
Organism: Columba livia; assembly: GCF_036013475.1. Taxonomy (NCBI): domain Eukaryota; kingdom Metazoa; phylum Chordata; class Aves; order Columbiformes; family Columbidae; genus Columba; species Columba livia. The sequence continues at coordinate 4,018,120 of NW_027043000.1, read as the reverse complement.
TTGTTAGATGTAAAAACTTACCTATAGCAAGCCACAACCTCTCAAGTCTGTATAGAGTGAATATGATAAGGTGTGTATAAAAAAAAATATTGCTTAAATCTATTGCTAATGCTGCATAAATTACGGAAACTTAATCTTTCCCAAAAGAGAAGATCTGTATCCCCAAACATATGACTCTGCTGGTATTAAAGCTGTAGCAGGACTTCTCATGATTGAATGCATGTGACTTAAATAATAAAAATAGTACATATGCTTAAGCAGCTATGTTTACCCGACTCAAGACTGTCACTAAACAAAGGGTTAACTAATAAGTATTTGGATCTCATAAAGATATTTTAAATGTTCACACTTAATAGCATAGAACTTTATGTATCCTAAGTGAAAATACATATCAGGCCCACTTAAGAATATAGAACAGGTAAAATGTGCGCAGTAGCTTTAATAATCCATAGCCAGAGGCTTTTATTTTTAAAGGGTTACACCAACCATAATCAGCCATTTCAAATGCTCACTCCATTTACTTTTGCATTTCAAATAAAAAAAAGTCAATACAATATATGATTTCCTTAAATTGAAAAAAATCTGAGATTCCATCTTTTATAGCATATATAAATATACAGGTATAAATACTAATCTGTAAAAGTAGGTTTTTCCTCATAACAAAAGCTGTTAACGCCTTTAATATTCAGTTAAATATATCTTCCCTAGCATAATTTAAAACATAACTAAATAATAAAGACTTTGCTCAAGTTATATTCAAAGTTGGAAAAAATAAGACAGACATAGGGTTTTTTTGCTTTTCTACCTTATCTGTGATGCAGTATATTTAAAATTAATTAGATCAAGTCTTGATAGAGAGACAGAGACACTAGATTGTGTATTGTCCTCAGATGTTCAGCTAAGGGTTTCTTAGATGAATGTCATGAAATAAGCAACACCAAAAAAAAAAGAAATAAAGACTGCGAAGCCTTAAGAAAATCAAGCCCAACATATCTGTGCTGTACTACACATCAGCTTTTCCCCCCACTCGTTTATTCCAGTAAAAACTTGTATTTTTTTGGAACATACAGGACCTTTTCAGAACAATGAGAAAAACTTCATATGGCATACATCTCCCTAAGTAGTATCAGAATTACACTTAGGTGTGCAGTCTTGATTTGACTTTCATCGTGATACTTGGTCTCTAATGAACCTTTTCCTGCAGGCAGCCTGATTCATTCAGTATACAGAATAATCGGCTAAATTTTTGATAGTTCATCATGCAACTTAATGAGATTCTTTGAACACTCATTTTTTAATATGCCTGCTTATCTAATTACTTCAAAAAGTTAGCAACTTCCAAATCTCTCCACCTGAACATCCATGTAACTTAGGGCTGGAATTTTCAGATTCAATGAACATCTGCCGAAACTGACATATACAACAAAAAGCTGTTTAATTGATCAGGTGAGATTATTTTAAACAACTTGTGGTGACAGCAATATCAGTTATAATGTATTTACTGAAGCTTTTAATTACGAACATTATTGGTTTTGTGTGGTTCCCCCCACTAAGAACAGTGAGTATCCTAGAGAGTTTGGCATAAAACCAGGATGTCTTCTATTAAGTCAAGACTCTTTGGATAAGATAATCTATGGCACTTATTTTCTTAAACACTTTACCTGCATTCCTTTCACTTCCTCTGTTACACTGCAATTAGAAACAGGAAAAGAAGAAACATCAGAAGAATATTAGAATAGTAATTAATGGATGCCTTTGTTTACTTTGGTACATCTCACAACTAGGCACTTCCTAAATAATAATTCCGTTTCCATCAGGTTTCCCACGGCCTGATCAGAAAAGCCACAAATACTATACATGTTAAAAGTTACCTGATCACTTACTTCTTGTCACACTATTGCTGTTAAAATCGCTACAAGAATGTAAGCTTTAGCTACCTTGGCCCAGGCTAAGACAGATAATTCCTCTTACAGTCCTTAATGTATTTAGTCTGTAAAGTTGTGCAGCAAGGATTAGTAGATGATGCACAAGGTATTACCCAGGAGTGGAAAAGGAAAGGGAAATACAGCCCCTTTGCTCTCTCCATTAGATACTCTCTTGTTTCCCAAGACTGAATTTTACCCTTTGTCCCCTCACTCTGTGGGGTTCCAAACAGCTTCTGTGTTAACTACCACGGCACACCACATAACTTAGCTTTTTAGGCAGATATTAGGAATGTAGCAACAAGGTGACTTTTGGCAGTTACGGCAGAAACACTGAGATTTAGAATAAATTCACTGTTGAGTTCTTACAAGGGAGTTCGGGAAATAGAAAAAGAAGTAACTGCTTGTTTAATGTAAGTACTCAGAATAAAAAAATACAGATCACACAACAGTAATGGCTTTAGCCTCATAAAGACAGCAAGTGTTGAGATTGCAAAGATACTTTAATTACTTTAGCATTATTTTGCAGGGAAAAAAAAAAAAAGAAAAAAAAAAATCTAATGATGAAACCAGTAAGCCCTCTGGAATTGAAGAGCTGATTACCTGAACCAAGATCAATTGATTCAATGCTTGTTAACTTCAATGACTATATTCTGATGAGATCCAAAAGTACACATCCCCATCAGCCAGGATGCCAGGATGTAGACAAAAAAATATTTATTTTTTCCAGGTTTACTAGTGGTGCTTACCACTGGTAAATGGTCATCTATTTTAGTCTGTCTCATCTGACAGTCTTAACCAATTTATCCTAAACCCCTATTTTAAGGCAGATGTTGAATTAATTGATTAATACCTCTTGCAAATATGATATGGCACAGCGAGATTTGAATTTATTCCTATAGATATTATATATTAAGGAAAAAGAAACATTACAACAAACTGCATAGTAGGACTACATTAATAGCTACGTCAAGTACTTCCTCCTGCCATTTTCTAAGGTCCTCGGTTGACACATCCTTCCATGATTTAGGTCCTAGAAACAACAAGAGACATCAGTATAAACACAGCTTTTCTTATAGCACTATATATACCCAGTATCATTCTAACAAACATAAACATTTAGGAAGAACATATTACATAGTAACAACACATTATCAAAACTGAACAGCCTCCAATACAATTGTAGAAGCAAAAACTCTCAGGTAAACAAGCCAAGAGAACATTGTAATTCTAAGTTAATTGAGAAGTCAGGCAAAACAAAACAAAACAACAACAAAATCACATGCTAAGTCTAACAACACTAAGCTAAAATCCAAGGAGCATTACAGCCGCACATGCCATGAAGAGGGGAAATAAAGCAAATTATTTTACTCTTAAAATTTTATTGAATGCATGCTGACTACATGGTTTCTGACGTTCGTTAAAGCCATAGTTAAGGCTTGACAGGATTGAGATCCATATTAATTCCATACTGAATAGAGGTTAGTAAACCAAAAGTATAACCAACCTTTACAAATCAACAGTTGTGAATTACAGTGCTGTATGCCACCCTTTCCTTCTCTTGATGGACAACGTATACAAAATGCTATGAAATGCAATTTTCCCAGTCTGTAAAAGCCTTTAAATGGTAAATCATATTTGGTGCAATGATTAGATAAGGCTTGGTACTGTGGTAGCACATCACGTGTAGGTGTGCTAAGTTCTACTTTACAAGAATTGATAAAGTAACTTACAAAACGTAATCATCACTTCAGTGATAATAAAAACTGGTAGAACATTTCATTTCCCTGTAAAGCCACCAATACAGTGCACACACAGGATGAGATTAATTACTTTCTTTTGACATTCCCTAGCTTAGGAGACACTCAGTTTACAACCATCTTCTAATTTCTTAATATGTAATTTTAAACTAGAAATAGAATTAGCCTCAGGCATTTTGTATTTGAGGTAATCACTAACCTGGGAAAATAAGGGTGTGTTCCTGTTATTTCAGTTTCATTGGGAGAAGATCAGTCTTTCAGCCAGTCTACCCAGTTGTTACTTTTGGCTGTTTGGAATTCCTGCAACACTTCACTAGACTGACAGGAGCCCTCAATTGCAAATAATTTCTTACACCACCCCTGCGAGAAAATGAGAGGGGCATTCAGCAGTTGCACATGAAAACTATCCTATAGCAGTAGTAACTGGTATATTTGATAGGGTATAACCAAAAATTTCAAACTCCATGACCTTAGGAATCACAAAGTCAATGAACGTTAGCTAATGCTTTTGCCCAGAGTATGCATTTATGCAGACTGCAAAGCAAGATAGTGCATCAAACTGTAAACAAGCAAAAGAAATGAAACAAGGAAAAACTATAATGTTAAAATGTTGATGTTAAGGAAACAGCAGCTGTCATTTGTCTTGTGTGACCTGAGAATGGCCTGTCTTTTCTGAGTGCTCCTCTGTATTTCTTTTTGGAAACTACCAATCACCCCATTGATTGGCAAAGCTCACCCAGCTGCACAGAGTGAGTTTGAAACCTGTGATTCTTCTCAAGGTGAATATGGTGACAAAATCATTAGCCATTCTCAGTACACATCTACCTTAAATAAAACCTACCCCCCCTGTGATGATGATATAGGCAGCCCAGCTTCTCCAGACACTCACAGCTGGCATCTGCATCAATCTTGTTGACAAAGACACTTCTTGAGAGCAAGTGCTAGACTGTTTTTTTCTCTCCTAGGCGGGGCTTTGAAGCAAAAGCATTCCTGTGGGCTCTGGCAGCCCTCAGGATCAGCGGCTCAGCTCTGCCCCTTCACCGCTCGTATTTGCTAAGGGTTATAATGTAACATGAGCTAACATTAGGCTTTCTTTTTCCTTTTCTGCTGCCTATTAAACTAGCAATAAGCATTCTGATAATCAGGTCAACTTACAATATACCTTCATGACTTCAAAGCACCTCCCCAACAACAAGTTGCAGCTTCACGTTGGTTCAGAACAAGACTTTGGGGAGTCACACTTGAGAGGTTTTTTTTCATGTGCCACTTGTTTTCGCTGACACACTTGATGAACAGCTGATGAATTCAGAAGAATGACACCAATAGAAAATGGTGACCATAATGCATAGAATCTTATCTTATGACTAGTCCCAAACACATGTGGAGTCACTGTAGGTAAATATTTTTTGATATGATGTGCCAGAGTGTTTACATTAAGCAGTAAAGATATTTGCTTCTTAATTACACAGGTTTCTGCTCAATGATTTTAGATCAAAGTGTGGAAAATTACCATGTCAGCTACTTTAAAATTTAGCTTAACAAAAAATGACTAAGAAATTCCTTACATACATAATTTTTTTTAATACAACACAACACTCCTCCTGAATAGGTAATTCACTTCATATAATTACACAGACAAATTAGACAAGTTTAAATTGAAGTATTCTCTTTAAAATGCCTTTATAAAAAAGAGTCTGTGTAGATAGATAGTTTTCATTTTTTCAATGCCCATGACTTCGTTAGTTTAAAAACCCAGTTTAAACTAGCAATATGCGTTGGATCTTGACTACGTACTCAGAATCACAAATCAAATTTAGAGGTTCCTCCTTAAAAAGCTCTAAGTAATTTAAAGCTGTGCCAAGTTCTACTAATTGGGTTGAACCTTCAATAATTTTTACAGAATGATGCCAATCGTTATCTTCACACCAAACCACTACAGCTTTATGAGACTTCCCAGAACCATCGACAAAAATTGTGCAAGTATGTAGGATCAGACCAAATACAAGTATGGCCTATGACCTGATGTGAAAGACTTGCAGGTTCTGCAGCAATTTACATTTATGCATGCCAAAATCTGTGCTGTTAAAAAAAAACCCAGGTAGTGCAATTTACAAAGACATAGATTACAAATTAAAAAAAAAAAAATAAATCAGAATTAAATTTCACAAGTGGTACATATATGACAAAAGGATCATGGTCTATTAACACTTAAATTCATTCCCTGCATTTTCTTGATCAGAGTGACAATTGATACATAACAGTGGGTATATCATTCTGCTAGCAATGTAAGCACACTATCCCACAACAGCCACAGGCTGTTTCATAGACAAATCTGCAAGTCCAATCGAATGCAGTCAGCCTGTAAGGTTGTCATAAATTTATTCCTCAACATTTCTAAGTCCATTTTGGCTGTCATATTTATTGGGTATTGTTTTCCCTTACCGGATCGAAGTCCTGTTTCAGATCTATCAGTGCAGTATTTGCTTTATCAAAACATTGGCTGTTAATACTAGTGGAAATACAGCATTCGAAATTTCCTTGGAGATTTCTCACTTGCAGCAAGCAGATCTGCGCCATCCAAGCAGCTTCTTGTAGGCCATGCAACTAATGCAACTAAACAGTATTCTCAGAAAACGTTATTTGAGCTTACAATTTACTTAACAAATCTTAACGTAAAAGAGGTATAGGACTTTCTGGCAACTATAAGAATTCATGTATTAAAACTTTGTTCCAAATTTGGCATTCTATTGGTCTCAAAAAAAAGCCTTTCTTTCATTCTCTCTCATGACCTCAAAAACTAGCATGGTGAATTTACTGAGAAGTCTCTTACAACTAATTACCACAGAATAAGTCTATTAACAAATTTTTGGTTTTATTTTTCAGTTTCATTAGAACTAGGGGTCTGCTAGGGATGCCTTTAAACTTCACCCTCAGACTGCTCCATTCAGTATTACATCGCTGCAGTGGGGGGGGAAAGAAAATCCCCCCTTTCACCGCTTTAAAAGTGGGCAGCCAGGTTTTTCCTTTTTTTTTTTTTTTTTCTTTCTCTTCTTGCTGTAGTTTCGATATACCCAAGGTCATGCAGCTGGCATAATGGCTGGTACGAAGTGGGAGGCTCTTCTGGGAAATTTCTCAGTTAAAATGAGCTGCACACAGGCCTGGGATATTTTGCTCTTTTGTTTTCCCTTTTCATTCCAACCATAATACACTTTATATGCAATTACAAGTAGCTCAGCAATAGTTACATTCCTTAGCTCCATTTACCTTTTACAATTTACAGCAGATGTCAAAAAACATTATAATAAACATCAATCCATTATTCTATTCTCCTAGATCCAAATCAGTTAATATTCTAGCAACTTTTAAATACAACCTCTTCCAAATTCACATCTATCATAGCATTTAGGTGTTTTGGGTTTTCTCTGTTTGTTTTGTTTTTGTTTTTGTTTTCAAAGCAGAGTTTAACAATTTAAATGCTTTTCTGGTCTCAAAATTACTAGATAACAATATAAGCAATTACTCTAATGTGTAAGGATGCATCCTAAGGGGGAGCAAGGTGGAATTTTAGCAGTGGAACCGGTTCCCATTTTGTAATTATCTCCCCAAACAAGATTCATTTGGTACCAAATATAAATATGCAAACTAAAATACTGAGCTCAGATATGAAAACCAAACACCAAGTTCAAATATGCAGATGGATCAAAGTTACACTAATTTAAGACAATATCTCCATTTTTGCATTGCACCTTTGGGCCGCTTACTGCCCAGCCAGGTGGAGGCACTTCTGGGTCTCCCTCACAAAACAGGTCAGTGAGTGCTGGAGCCACACTGGCACCCGCGCCCCCGCCGCCGCAGCAAGCTGGACTGGGCAAGGCTTTTTTTTCTTTTTGAAGTGTCTCATCTGGTGCAGTACAGCTGTTATTCCAAAACCAGGATTCTTTACATGGTGTGCATACAGAAAAGCCAAATCCAGCACACCGAGATGAGACACAGCCTGTCACAGAGTTGAATGCTGGAATAAATACTAATAAATACTAATGCTTCCATAGCGTCTAAGTTTTCAACCTGCTTATTGATGGCCTCTTGAAAGTGGTCAATAAATTGTATGTAATTCTCATTGGGACCCTGATTAATAGTTGCAAATGATTTGGCTGTATTGTTGGTTTCAGACACCTCTACTATAGCTTGATATGCGAGGTCTGTTGAGGGCCTCAGGATTTCAGAAACTTATCTGTGCCTGTAGTTGTGGTGTGCCAATTAGTGTCTCTTCCAAGAGTTGTGGGATACCCGCCCCTTTCAACGAATCCCCATAGTTCCGTCCTAAATGATCTATAGCTGTTACATTCCATAGGTCAAATTTTCCTTTGAGTACCTCATGGTTTTTATCTGATCTCGGGGCAACTTGCACACATACTCCTTTTAACTTTTCAAGAATATGCTGCAAACCCTCATCTTCATCCGAGTCATCAGATAACGTGGACTTGAACGGTGCTGGAGAATCATTAGTAACAGGTGGGTTCGGGGTTTGGAACAGTGCTTTTTTTTTTTACAAATCTAGTCCAGAGAAGCCACCCCCCTCCACTGTCTCTGCATGTTCCCGTTGCTCTTTTAATCCTCTCAAAGTCTCTAGCAACAAGTGCCATGTTATTAACAGTTCAATTGCTGCTTTGGATCTTTCACTAGTGCTTTGCCCCATAGTAACTTAGTCCTTCGTAAAGTCAATTCCAGAAGGCTAATACCCTGCTTCTTCAGAAGCAACTTCCATGTAGATAATATAATACCATCTTCTTTAGATAAGTTCCACCCCCCTGTTCCTGGCAGCTCACCAACCCGTACACATACTTAACTTTTAATGGCAACTCGTACACATACTTAAATTTTCAAGAAAAATGCTTCAAACCCTCATTCTCTTCCGAGTCATCAGATAACACGGACTTGAACAGTGCTGGAGAATCATTAGTAACTGTAACAGGGAGGTTTGGAACGGTGCACATTCTCGCCAAACCTTTGTAGCATCATAATTATTCTTATAACCTGAGTCCCCAAGCGCATCCCCTTTCCCGTCACGATCAGCATGACCGCATTGCTGACTGTTGGATTCACTCGCTAATAGCTGATCTGATCTTTCACACAGTTCTTTTGCCCAGTTCTTATCCAGCGACTCCTTCTGCTCTCTCGTAGGAGTTAGAGGAGTAGAAGGCGGTAAAGGCGGACATGAATCAGTAAAAGGACTGATATTACACTTATTTACGACTTTAGCATTCTCGGCTTTCACCAGTTCTTTTGACAAATTGTCTGATTCCAGTCCTTTAGACTTCTTGATCTCTCTAGAGTCGGGTAATGGTATAGGAGTCCATCCACTCGGTAATTTTCCTCCCTCCGCCCCAGACTGCTGTATCATCGGGGGTGCCGACGGCACAACAGGGGATGGAGTGGGGAGGGGGTCAAAAGACATGATCCGGGTAAACTTTATGGTTATTTTTAGGTTTGCTATCAGGCTGCAAGGCTGAAAAAATTTCGGCAACTGCAGCCCGCTCAGCCTTAAAGTCTTTTAAGGTGGAAATTATAAGCTTCCATGTAGTCGCTAATGATTTAGTTTCTTTATCATCTCCATTGCTGACCTTATTCCATAATTTCTGCCCGTTATCGTCCCAAAGTTAACGTTTAAAAGCCTTCTCGTTTTCTCCCGGGTAGCCGTTAATTCTACACCAAATTAATAGTCTACATATGTTACTTTTTTCCTATGTAAGTCCTCTCAGAGAGAGAATATGCAGGAGGAACTTAACTGCAGCTTGTGCTTCAGATAACACGTTCTGCCCCATAACGTTACTCTTCCCTCCTCCTGCTCCCAGCCACTCACCTCTTCCCTTTGCTGCATCAACGACTTTATTCCCGGGGCATCCTTACGCCTCCGTCCGGTCTTCAGTCCAGCTGAAGCCACTCCCGGCTGGGCCACTCCAGGCTTTTCCCTGATTGTAGTGGTACGCCAGAGTATCACGTTGGGGTCACCATTTGTTGGAACGATAAAGGACTCAGCATTCCGATTCAATGTGAATCACGCAGAGACATTTATTACAGAAACAAGCCTCCTTATATATGCAACTATGTTCTAATCACGTGCCCAGGCTCCAAGCATGGATTCGCTAAATGAGTATCATGGGCTGTCCATGCGCTGGAGTCTCACTGATGATACGTCCGATGATGGGACCCCGCTGATTGAGGAACACACCTCTTTCTCACAGGAGATTCTGTTCTCAGCTTCTTGAAGCGGACTTGAGATTCCTTTGAGCCAGACTAATTCAGCAACAAATCTTTATCCATCAAAATCCCCCCACAGGGTAGTGGCAGCTATTATTGGAAAGACTCACTGTGGGACTGAGGGAAATTTATATAATTGGTCCAAGTTCTTTGGGATGTAAGACATTATTTGATCTCTTTTTCTTCTTACTGTTTTTGTTTGTTTGTTTTTTAAATTATAATCCAGTTACTAGCGACATTTTTCATAGGCTTGGTCTGTGCAGAAAACTAAAGATGGGTGATTCTTGTCTGTAAATATGATCTCATTTGCAGTGCAAAATGTATGCCTCGTGTGTCTTTCCCGTGTTTTTCTCTGTGTTTTTCAAGCCAAATTATCAAACATTTTTCATATTGGAATTGTCATAGGTTAGTCTGTTTCTGTGAAGTATAATAAAGCAAATGTCTAGATTTAAAAGAGAAAAAAAAAAAAAAATTTCCACCACCTGGAAGTATCCTGAGAGAGAAGCTGGAAATCAGCTCAGGAAATCAATGCTAGGAATGCTTCGATTACAGACAAATTTCAGCTGAAGGTTGCATGCTTTTAGGCATCCAGGTATCTCAACAAAATATAAATTGATACAAAACCAGGCATTTATTTAAGGCATATAGATTTTGTGTTGGGCAAGAGAGAGCCAGTCAAACTCATGATTATCACGTGATGCCGCTTGTGTTTTCACTTGAATGATGTCCAAAATAAATACAAGTAATTCTTTACGTAAGCCATGGCATTAGATGTAGGCTCAATTCAGCCTAATCTGCATGCCTGTGACCGAGCTTTATTATGCCATATGGATGGAAATGAGCTGTCTATAATTCTCCTGCTCCCTCATTAATGTCCCAGATGGAACAAAGGGTCGAGTCCGTGCTTAAATTTCTTGATGAACTACGACACTAATGCATGGTAATTTTCGTGAGGAGCAGCGTGAAAATTTTTGTTATATATTGTCGTGGGATACACACAAAAATTCTGAGACAGACCACATTACCCTAATTCAGAAATCCAGAATTAAACTTAGAGATACCTGTAGCTGGTTAACTGGCCTTTGAGGCTGGGACTTCATCTGCCCGTAACAACATTCCTCTACAGTTTATCAAAGTAGAAAAATGTTTTAGTTATTAAGGCACACTACTGAGTCTTAAAAGATCAAATTAACAGCTCCTCCCGGTTACAGAACCAACTTTGCCCAGTTTACTTTGGTAGAAGTTTGTTTTGGTTTGAATTCACACACAGATCTCTTTCTCTATTAACAGAAGGGCGACTAGCTAAGAAATTCAGACATGCATACTGTGAAAATGAAAAGCATTTTCTGTTCATATGGATGGAAAGTTTCTCATTATTCACTAAGTGGGCGTCATTTTAGACTGCTAGGGGTACATCTTGCAATTAGAGCGTAACCACATATTAATGTATTTTTCAGCACGGGCAAACTTATACTGGGCCACGAAAGAGGCTGTGAGTTGCAGCAGCTGGTGATTAAATTGTATTCCTGACTCTACTTCCAGTTTTCTGAAAAATCTGGTGTAAGTCATTTTTTCATCACGTATCTCATTTTAGCCACCAGTATAACAGATTATTTCCTCACAGTTTTCAGACTTGTTCCAGCATATTTGTCAACATTGCTGATGATCTGTGGACAGCCACAACAGAGAACTGGTCTGTGTCTGTTTCTACCAGCTTGTGTGGGAGCATTGACTTTAGGCAGGGAGTAATATGTGTCTTAGATTGCTGTAACTGCATGGATGAAGCTGTTATTTCAACTGGTGCAGCTTTACATGAAGAACAGCTCTTGGTTTTGAGATATCTGGCTGAACAGGATCATTTGGACTGCAAAAAATCCAATTCAGTATGAGACCTGGTCTTAAAAAGAGTAGTGCAGTATGATGGTTTGCAGTTCTATCCCAAGCTGGTATTAATTCTGTGTTGAGAAACACAGAAAGTGTTGGTCAGTCAGTTTTTAACTACACATTTATCACAGCCTCTGAACAGACACGTGTTCTCAAAGTGAAGCTTACCTAAAATATCTTGATTGAGATTGCCATAAACTGGGTCATCTTCTGTGTAGTAGCCATCATAGCTAGAAGGGCAACGGAAAAATACTTTTAATTCACAGAATATGCTTGATTTAGGACTTCACTATTAGACTTTAAACATTTTACACGCATGTGGCAGTAGCAAGCAGATTGTATGTGATCCGAAAAACAAGACCAAAAATATCGGGGTGGGGGAAACAAGTGTGGGGACACAGCACAGAAATGGCTATGTGCATGTTCTGAAGAGAGATTTGTTATCTAGCCAAGAATAGAACTCTTCTTTCCTGGAACTTACTTAAATATAAAGCTAATCTCAAGACCACTAAGCTGCCGTTTGATGTAGTTCTAGAGGTATTATTGATCACTGAAACGAACCCACTTCAAGTCCTCTGAGCCCACGTTGCAATACAAACTAAAGCACTAAATGGGTCTCTTGGGGCAGTGTTCTTAAAAACTCCAGTCTTGATTCAACTAAAATGTTTACGTTGCTAGTTCTGCTGCTTATATCTCTGAAAGAGGGATATATATCCTGTGACCACGCAGAAAAAGAAACTGAGGCAGAGTGGCATTGGCTCCAAAGAGATTTGTTGCTAGAGCTTGATTAATAACTCAGGAACGCTTGACTTTCTATCTTCTGCTCCAGAACTCCTGAATTTAGCACAGTAAGCTCCGATTACATGAGCAATGCAACATCAGCCAACCTTACCAAAACCTTGCTCAGCATTAGTTTTGTAAATTACTGTGATTTTTCATCGTAGAAATCTCTGCCTAGCAGCACTAAAAGACAAACCAAAAAGGCACTCCCTCATCCCACAGCTCTCCAGCAGCTCTTTTAATATCCTGTCATATTCTAATTCTCTTGTACTTGGTGAGTTCAGTTTATAAGCATAGGCCTGTTTATGTAGGTTATGTACGTATGTGTGTTTAACATGATTGAACCCGCTATTGTTTGCCTGAGCACCCATGTGCATATAGCACAGGTGCAGTTTTCCCTGTGGAAACGCACTTTTTCTCTGAATGGGCGTGGTGAGGATGTGCAACTGAAATCTACAGAATTGCATGCATAAGAGAGGTTGCAATGGCATCATCAAATCTGTTGAAAGTCATAGTTAATTTTAACCGAAACAAGAGTATGACTGTAGTCACCCTCTAACGTGAATTAAACAAGCCAGTTCCTTATTGTCAGTGACACATTGATTTAAGAGCTACATTAGCATCCCACAATGAAAAGCAGTTTGGACTTTCTCAAAACAAACTAATTAAGCATAAAATGTGTATGAAATCTGAAATTCAAACAAGCATTCAGGAATTTTGGGAAGATAAAATTTTCTCAAATGTATTTTGTATCAGTGCAGCTACTTAAAATTCTTTTTAAACTAAAGTACGAATAACAACCATTTACATGAAAAGTACACCTCAATAAAGAAGTTGCAGATGTTAAAAATGTACCTTAAAAATACAAATTTAGCCAAGACTTAATTCCTCAACTTGTACGTGTTCTGTTGGTTTTTCTTCAGAGAATGGACTCAGCTGTGTTTGGCAGTGGACTGGGCAGCTAGCAACCATTGTATAATCATACCTGGCTCCCCTAAACATGTTTAAAAGTTGCATGCTCTCTACTAGAATCATTCTTGCCGAAAGATAATGAATCCATTTGTTGGCTTGAAATCTCCAAGCAGTGATGGCTTTCTCTGCAAACACTTTAACCCCTCAAACTCCATTCCTTACAGAGACATTACTTACCTTGCTTCTTTTTCATATAGTATGAAATGTTCAGTATCAACGAAACAACAAGAGCCAAACTCAGAAAGGCCAAAACTCCCCAGACAGAAAAATGGCAGTCCATTTCTGCAACCGAGAGAAAAGAATTCCATAGTTTGTGTTGTCAACAATTTTACTGTATTCTTTGTGGTGGGCTGGTTTTTGCTTTCTGTAATTGAAGCTACTATTTTGTTGTTTACTCTGTGACAGCCATTGCTATGCAAGCTAAATAATTAATATCAAACCCAGATGCTAAATAATAAGAGAGCAATGTCAATAAGCTGTTAACAGAACTACTATTTCATAGGAATTCGGCCAAAGGTTGGACTATTGGTTTATCTGTAAGATGCAGTAAAAGTCAGAAATCGATAAAGAAAAAAGTCAATAGCTTTGAAATTATTTTTGTAATTGTCGTTAACTTATGCATTCAACTTATGCATTTAACTTATGCATTAAAAGGTGTAGCTGGAACAGAGCAGTCAAGGGGAGAGACTAGATGGTACTCTCAGAATGATATTAGAGCAGGTTCTTAACACACTTATTTGGTTTTGCTGTAGCTGGATTCCTTCAGGGGGCTGATGTTTTGTTTGGTCCGTAAAGGAAAGCTGAGGTAAAAGAATACAGGAATACACGTTTCCCGTGTTGCCAGCCACAGGTGGCGGAGGCAATGGATGTGCTCCTGCTGAGAAGACAGAGATTTTTTTCCCTGGTTGACTGGCTCCAGCTCATCTTGGGGACAGCTCCTTTACGGGCTTTGTTCCCTAATTATGCTGAGGTTGCAAAAGCTCTCTTAGTTTTGTTTTATTTCAAGCCAGAGATGTGTTTATGATGTTGAAACAAGAGAAGATAACCCTTGGTAGTAAAAAATCACAAATCACATGGAATTCTATGATGCGCGTTTCCTTCATGTCAGAACTCTCTTTTAAAAGGGACAAAACAGAGATGTAACTTTCTGACAGGCTTGTAGCTGTTTTTATCACATTCTACTTCCAGTGGCCATTTATCCTTCCTTCCTTTTATACTAAACAACCAATTTCCAGTCCTTTCTTTTCTCCTAGAGTTCTCCCAAAGGTGTTTGAGGGTTGTCCATCACAGCAATACTACTTTTCATGTTGAGAGGCACTTTTTTACAAGGTACAGACATTCTTGAGGAGGGATGACACCTCCATGAAGCAGCTACATATCATTCTGATTTTTCAGAGAAGGAGTTAAAAGAAAGGGACATCATACCTTGAGAAGATGTTGTCAGGCCACGTCAAGAACCATCAGTGCTTGGAACGTGGTTAGTCTACAATTAGTCACTCGGCATTTGCATCCTATGCAACCTGTCCAAAACTACGAGAAGTCTGTGTCAAAGGCAAGAGCTTTTAAGTCTCAAGTTAGTGCCTAAATAATAAGGGTCATCCTTGTCCTCCTTTCTTCTTCTCCTACAAAATCTCTTTATTTATTTATTTTTTTTTTTTTTTTCAGGGAACAAAACCAGTATTGTTGCATAAGAGAAGTGAAGCACGTGTAACTGAGATAGAAACTACAACCCTGTCATTTATTTTTCTGATTCAGGAATCCTTTATTTTCCCTGGTGTTTCCAGGCAGAAGGACAACTCTTAGTTTTAATTTTTTATTTTAATATTTTCAGCCCTTAATTGAAGTGCAGGAGGAAAACAAATTTTTGATTACAAGTATTATTTTTGTGTTTCCGATTCTGATTTAACTTGGAATTATTATCTGGAAAAAAGTAAAGGTTTGAAAAAAAAGTTGTATCCCTTTTCAGTCTCAGGTTTAACAACTATAGTATTTGAGCAGTCCCACTTGTCTAGGACTTTAAAAATATTCTAGCAAAACAAAAGGCATGAAACTGGGATTTCTAATACAACGTACCAATGTGTTAAACCTCACTATCTGTAGTTCTTTCTTAAACATGATTTAGGAAATTGCATAGGTGTGGGGAGATTAAGAAAACAATATTTATATGTATTCCTAGCTGAACACAACTGAGTTTATTTTTAAATTTATTTTCCACAACTCTGACTTAAACACCTGGTTGTATTTCAGGGGAATGTATACAAACATACGTGTGACTTCAGGTTGTTTTGGTTTTTGTCTTTGCCATAGGAGCTATTTGTTTGTCAGACAACACTAGTTGTATCTGAGAAACAACAGCAGTTTTCATTTACCCTATAAAACCATAGTAAAGGCATGATCAGAGACATACAGGTGCCACTCTGAGTTCTCTATGTTTTCCCAATGTCCGTTTCAAGTTAATCTTACGTTCCAAGTACAAAATACGCGAGATTTTGATTATATATCTTAGCTTTACAGATATACAACTCGCAGCTCTTTCCCACGTGTTCTTGTACTACCCTTACAGCTGTTGCCAGTTTGCTGTTTACATTTATAACTGAATACATTAAATATTTACTACTTTGGCAACAGCAGCAATAGAAGAAAAGCTGAATACCTGTGCGAAGAAAAAAATTCGCCTCCTCAGAAAACTACACTGCTGTCCCTTTATGTATAATAGCAGATGCAACCCATGACGGTTAACTGGTTGTGCTGGTTGTTGATGGAGAGTGAGAAATAAACAGAAAGAGAAGTCTATTAGACTAATTATAGTCTGTTCTGAAATAGTCTCTTGTATTCTATACTCTAATTTTAATTATCATTCAAGTAATTTGCTGTCAAATGTAGCAAAAGCAGATTATTATTTTTTACGTATTACATATTTCTTCCAAAGAACCTGTAGCACTGTGTTCAGGGGCATTCTCACTCTATTGCAATCAAATTGCATATTTTTAAAAAAAATTGTTATATCTTTGAAAAAAAAAGTCCTAAGCAAAAATTAGGCCCCTGGAAATAGTACATTATGATTCTAATGGGATAAGCTCAAATTTCATCAGGGTTTTCTGTCATAGTCTATCTCCGATGGGGAAAAGCCAGAGCCATGGTAGTTTGTTCATAAGAAACTATATTGAAGCTATTCTTAGACTAATGCGCTCCTCTGTGAAAGAGTTCATCATATAGACAAAGGTTTCATGAGAAGGACGATTCTCGTTTTATTGTTCCAAGCTGGGAAGTGTAAGTGGCAGAAGTACTATATTTAATCATTATAAAGGTGAGAGTGTTTTGACTATCTAATACCTGAATCTCTCTAGTATTAATTATATATTCCTGTTCTGCTGTTCTTTCACTTCTGTTTGGAAACAGGGTCAAACTTGGAGTTGCACCCAAGTAAACACCTACCTTAGGTAATTTGCTCCATCTGGATGATGTTTTTACTTTTCTGAGCTTAGGGATGGAGTTACTCATCTCCTCTTAGTATATTTTAGAGTGCTGTAAACTATATTCAACAACAAAATACAGGCAAGTAAAAGACTTTCTAAAGACATAGTTACTTGTGTCTTTTCTCCTTTTTAAATCTATTATTGACGACTTTCTCTACCAACAGAGAAAAAACACGGGAACAAATAAACTTTTGGTCACTTGTCAGGTTTTCTCTTTGCAGGGCTTGTTATACTGTAATTGGAGGGGGATGGAGAGGAGGAAGCAAACCAAAAAGAATAACCAAACAAACAGAAGCCCCCCAGACATTCTAAACTTTCCTGGATTAATTTCTGCGATTCAATACTACTGCAACTCAAAGGAGAAGATATAATCTTGTACTTACCTTTGGGGGCAGGGGACAGATTTAACAATTTGGGGCTAGAAATAGGTGTTTGTCCTCCTAACAGCATAAGAATAGGTAGCAGAAGTACTATGTTTGGTTCCTTCTTGTTCTAATGTATTTTGTTTAGAGAATCTCTCACAAAGGCTAACAGGAAGATACCATACTTCGACCAGTTTCTCCTACTGAAAAGGAACGTGAGGTGCGGAATATAGATACATGTCTAGCTGGACATGCCATCTATGGTATCGACTCATCATTCATACAAGCAGATTAATTACTTTGGTCGCTACCGGATTTAAAATGATCATCTGGAGCACAAAATTATTTGCTTCCTGTCCTTTCTGCAAATTTGTCAAGATGAGATAAAATTAGTGTTTTCCCCCCTCTCCAACTGAATGGTGAGATAAATAATATTACATACTAATGACCCTTAGATAAAGAAACCCGTTAAAAGACTGATGAATGTTAAATTAGCATTAAACATGCTTCCACCTGTGTGAGTTTTTAAGGCAAGATTAATTCTCCGGAAAGGATTCCTTAAACTGCAATTAATTAGTGCACAACTAATTGCTTTGTAAGTTATCAGCTTCATACTTCAGAAGGGAAGCAGCGCATTGTAAAATAAGCCTTCAGCACAGTAAATATATTAAGCACAAAACTAACACCAATCCTTAGTCTTCATTAATAAACCTTAATTAAGGAAGGTTTAAGCTGTCGATGATGACTCATCATCATCATGATTATTATTAATAATTTGAATTCAGAACCCTGACCAACTTGCTTGGAATACTAGTGCTCTACCAGTGTGTTTTTACTGCTGATTTGTTTACAAGTTTATAATACTGAAAAGATAACACTTACCTGTTTTTGTTGTTTCTAGGAATACTCCCCACCCTTTATCCAACAGACAATCAAGTTATGTTGGCAAACCTTGGATGCTCTTTTGTGTTGGACCTGGCAGCATGAATCTATCTCTACAGCTGCCACCAGTCTTTAAGGTCTCCAGCCTTTTTTTTTCCACCAGCTTTCTTAAAAACAGGAAGCGTGGTTCAGGCTTATGCAACCTCACTAGCAAACTGACAGTCTCCTTCAGTGTTTGCCTCATTCAAATGTGTAATTTCCTTCAAAGGAATTTGAAATTCATTTGCATATGTAATTATGTATGTCTTTATTAGTGTATTTATTATCCACCTGCCTTGCCACAGAAGAGCATGTACAGGAATATTAGTTCCATTTTATGTGATACAAACCTGCTTTTGTGATATTCACATGAGACCCACGCTCTAAGTCTTCCTGTTTGTGATGTTGTGTTGAATTCAACAAAAGTATTTAGATACCTCTTAAACTAAATTACAGATCTATATTACCTAGGTGTGCTATTTGACTCTTTATCTCTTGAGATTTCTAAACCAAGTCTGAAAGTTCATCTCCGAGAGAGACTATGGTTTAGCTGAAATAGGATTCAGAGGCACAATGCAAAAATGATACCATTGCCAGCTCTGGAAGGTCAGGTTAGGATATCATGATATGTTTCCTCTATTCTTTAAAGTCTATAAATCTGGACCCACAATCCAGAACATTTGTGGAAAGACAGGGTACATCAGCATGTGGCTTACGATGTGTATTTATCTTTAAAATTTAATGAAACATGCCCGTGTTTGGGTAGAGAAGCCATTGGAGTAGCTTCTTCCAGAGGAAGACTGCACTGTGAGCACCGTCAAAGAAGTTTTCTGTTAACTTCTGAGGTCTTGGTTTTTTTAATGTTTTTGTTTATTTGTTTGTTTTTGCAGAGCAGAAGATTTTATTTCCAATCGTGCATAATGTAGAAGGCGGAACGGTTTCTCAACAGAAAAAGTGAATCACATGACTACATTTATCTTCAGAATGAAATGCTTATCAGCCTGAACAAGAAGCTTACAAGGAATAAACTCCTTTGGATATAATTAGGGGCATAATGGAAAGGTGAACACTGAGAATGCAGCAAAGGATTTCTGGGTTTGTGGTCCTGGTGGTGTGTTAATAAATCTGCTCTCCAAGAGCAAATCACTGTTGTACAGTGTCAGCTTTGACTGGCTACAGAAGCAAAGTCTATTGGATTGGACACGAGCTTGGTATGCTATTTTGAGCAGCCTGCAACAGAATGGAAGCTCTCTTCAATAGCAAGAAATTATTTGCTGCAGGCTGTAAAATCCATTGTGAATATAAAGCACTTCTTACTTCTCTTTCTTGTCCTTTATATCAGTGTTACATTAAAAAACTTAGTGAGCCAGTAGCGTGCTTGAAGTGGTGTTATTCGGGATGATAGAGACAAGGACAAATCAAGTCCAATTTTAGAAAGATGGGACATAAGGTAATATTATTCCATCCACATCTATTGTGCACAAAGACATTTCCTCTTCTTTTCAAAGTCCCCAAGCTGTAAACTGCTGGGTGCATATTCTGGGAAAGTATCTGACTGCTTGGCTACTTATGTGATCTTTGGTAAACATATGCTGCTGATGTCTCCAAGGTAAGAACCTATGTCAAGTGGACATCTGACTTGGCTGGGAATAGCTGTTGGTATTTAAGTGCTTGGAGAAGGTAAATGGAGTATTATTAAATATTGATGTGCACAGCTGTATATGAAGGAGTAAGTCTGCTGAAATGGAGTCAAGCAAACAGTAATGTTTGGCTAAAGGCTTACATGATTGAGTGAAGCTGACTGAGACATCACTTGACAAAGTAAAAAAAAAAAAAAAAGAGCTTATGAGGTAGTATTTTGTTTGTTGTTTTAGAGAAAGACAAGGAGAAGCATCCTAAAGTAGGCATGAAAGACAACTCTACCTTAGGGAGGAAAGGCATACTTAGAAAGAAGAGCGCAGGTCTCAAATTTCTTTCTTTGGGCTTAGCTAAGTCTTCCTTAGCTTGATATTAGTGTAGAGAAAGGGGGGCAGGGGAGAAGTATGTTATGGATGTAGGGGGGGCTTGTTGCTTTTTTGTTTGTATGTTTTTGTCTTGAATATACATTGTGCCATCTACAGAGTGGAATAGTTAGAAAACCTGGAAGTGCCTGTCTTCAGTACTCATGTTCTAGTAGATGGTAACTCACACTTACTATGAAGTTCCTTCTACATGTGTGTTTATCCATCAGTGGTATATATGAAATTGGAAGGTTTACACTAAATTTTTGAGGAAGGAGATATGTGGCAGCAGCCAAACAGATTAGATATCTGTATCTAACTTTTGTGATGAGATAGCAGTGCTGCCATGGAGCATGGAAC
Source organism: Columba livia (assembly GCF_036013475.1). Classification (NCBI taxonomy): domain Eukaryota; kingdom Metazoa; phylum Chordata; class Aves; order Columbiformes; family Columbidae; genus Columba; species Columba livia. The sequence continues at coordinate 3,997,425 of NW_027043000.1, read as the reverse complement.
TAAGGCAGTGGCCGACCAAGGAAAGATTATAATAGTGCTGAGATCCCAAGAGAGGAAGTGAGACAGTTTCCAGAAGCAATACAGTTATCAGAATTTTTATATTTAAAGGGCTTTTCTAGTTGTGGATGAAGCATGGAAGGATGGAATGTTTTACTGTTGGTGTCTTAAAAAGGTAACAACACCCTTAGCAGTTGCCAGCAGGCTCTTCCAAGCTTGGAATTTGCTCTACATGAGCAGAAACCCCAAGGGAAAAGAATTTTCAGCCTTATTGACCTAAAAGCAGTTTCAGAGTTTTTCATTTCCTTTCCTCTACCCTAAGAAATCAAAAAGCTGTCTTGAATCCTTCCTCTCTGTTTTCAAAGAAGAAAGTGTTTTCTATGCCACTGAAAGAAGACTTCTGGGGACTAGCTTAACTCTTGCTCCAAAAATGAGCGTTAAAACTAAATACTACACTTTTCAAGTGTAATTAAAGAAAATGCAAATTTAACAGGCAGCTGGCACAAGGCTTCAATGCATTGGACTTGATAAATCTGCATCTCTTATTTACTTAACAAGTAAATCTTGGGAGTTTTGCACAGGTCCATGTGGTGGGTTCGATAATCAACGTCTAGGATACCTGCAGACTGGTCCCTGTTTGCGTGGAGACAGTGTTCCTGAAAGTCTGTGTTCGTTAGTACCTGCTCTATCTATGCGTCGCTCCACACGCGTGTGAGTCCATGTCTTTCTCTCCATGAGCATGTGAGTTGATTTTGTTGCACAAGTGCATCTGCGCTAGTATTGAGCTCAGCGGAGTGTGTCTGTTGACACTTGGTGTGCGTTGGCTGTGCCTGTGTGTAACACAGCGCAGTCATGATTGCTCAAGTGAACAGAGAAAAGGGAAACCATCTAAGTAGAGGCAACAAAGGAAAGCCGAGGCAGGATTGACGTTTGCTAGACAGAGACGGATTCTCTGCGCTGATATTTCTCAGTTACACGAGAAGAAAGCTGACCGGTAGATCGACCGGAGAAATGTTTCCAAAGAGGGCATTTAGCGAATGAATAGCAGTGTGCGCAGCTTTCAGGAGTGTGCCTGAAAGGTGCCCAAACCAGCACAGCCTGTCGTCAAAAGCTAGTGCCTATGTGACTGCATTGATGCACGTTCCCGTGTCTGCGAGTGTATAGACGGCTGTTTCATGTTCACACAAAGGCAAGTGGTCCGGTTTTTCTTCTGTGCGTGCACACGCGACTGCGTTCTCACTTCCTGACAGAGGTAGGTGTGTGCATGCAAAACTACGTGGTAAAACGTGTCTGCATATGTTTTGGTAAACAATCGAGTGTGCGTGTTCAGGCAGTTGCAGACGTCTCCACAGATCCAGTTCTGAAAGCCCCGCACCCCAGAACTTGAATGTATAAACAACCAATTGCACCCGTGTGCTCAATCACATATTCAGAGGGACGTCTTTAATCTCACAGAAGCATGAACGTATTTGCGTTCAAGCATATATCAGAAACAAGGTGTGAACAGAGGAGCTGCTGGTATTTTCTCTGTTCGGTGTGTTGCAGTGCATTCTTTGTAGAAGGCACTAGATGTCAGCAAAGACCGTGAAATAATTAACCTCAGTCTAACCCTAGGTATTTGCAATTGTTTCTTACTATAGATGCATTGGATGTTAAAAATTCCCCCAAATTGTAATGAATCTGCAATAATTGTGTGAATACAAGCATCACAAGAGCATCCAGTTTTTGGAGCACTTATGGAGCATGACAAAGCCAGACAGAGACTGACAAAGCCCCACAGAGCCCAATAGAGCCTAATAGAACTCCACAGGGCCCCACAAATCCTGACAGCACTTGACAGCAAACAGTGGAGTCTGGCAGGGCCTGACAGAGGCTATCAAAGCACAACAGAGCCTGAAAGAGCTCAACAAAGCATTACAGAACCCAACAAGTCCCAGGAAAGCTTGAAAGACCCCAACAGGGCCAAACGGAGCCTGATGGAGCCCGACCATACCCAACAGGGCTCCACAAAATCCAACAGAGTCCTACAAATCCTGACAGAGCCTGGGAAAGCCTGATAGACCCTGCCTAAGTCTGACACAGCCTGATAAATCCTGCATAAGGGAAGAAAGCCTGACAAAGCCCGGCAAAGCTTGACAGAGCCTGACAGGTGTTGACAGAGCCTGACTAAGCCTCACAGTGCCTGACAACGCTCAACAGGGCCCACAGAGCCATGCAAATCCTGACAGAGCACAACAGAGAACAACAGATTTCCACAAAGCTATCCCGAGCAAGCCAAATCCTGACAGAGCGTGACAGGGCCCAACTGAGTAGGACAGAGCCCAGTAAAGCTGAACAGAGTTTCACATTGCCAAACAAAGCCTGACAGAGCCAGATGAGCTTGACAGAGCCCAGCAAACCCGACAGGGATAGACAAGGCCTGACAGAGCCTGGGTGATTGTGGAAAGGTTTCTGCCTGTTTTTCAGTGAGGAATGGTGTGTGTGCACGTGGACAAACAGAAGGCGTGGCAACTAGGTTCCTACACTGAAGAAGGCAGAAGGCAAGATTTCCCACGCTCTCTTTCTCTCCCTATAACTATTAAACGTTGTAAGGAACCAATCTTTTACTTATGTGACTGTGTACTAGTTGCGGTTCCAGTAACATGGAGAGCTCAATCACCTGAGACATGAAGCTCTTCAGAAGCTCCGCCAAAACAGACTGCATTCTCTGTAAATAAGCTAGATGGCAGCAAATACAGTGAAATAACGATCGTCTGTCTAACCCTAGGTATATGCAATTATTTCTTTATTCAGATGCGTTGTATGTTCAAAGTTACCTCCCGCTCTCTCTCAAAACAAAGCAGGAATCTCAGACACAGTGATAAGGTGCCTAGAGTTTCTCACAGGCCTATGTTATCTAACACAGAGGTTCTACTCATCATGCACACAAGGTCAGTAAAACAATTAGTGTGACCTATGTGCTTTTTCTACAGACAGGTGCAAGTCACTTGAGCGTATTTACGTTTAACTAACCTCCTCGCCAAATCTTCCACTATATCCCCATTCACCACATTTTTAGCAGTGTGCATATTCTGGTAAAATAAGACAGCTGCACCGATAAATAACTAGCAAATTGTCACGGAGGCACCCCGTAGGTTAATTTAAGGGACAACAAGGTCCAAGAACAACTTTTATTAAACCGGTGAGAAACAGGGTTTCAGCACTCCAAAACTTCTCGCAGGATTGCGAGTATATTTATACTTTTTGTGCACATATGCACATATAACTTTCCGCGCTCCGTATGAGTGCGTGTAAAATTAATCCTCGCAGAATCGCAGGTGTATTTTGCTACCGTGCACATATGCACGTGTAACTTTCTGTGCACATTTGCACGCGTACTTTAAATTATTTCCTCGCACAATCGCGAGTGTATTTTCCTTCTGTGCACACTTGCACGCGTAACTTTCCGTGCCCAATACGAGCACGTGTATAAGTTATTTCCTCTCACAATCGCGAGTGGCCGCCGAGAGCCCCTCGCACAATCGCGAGTGTATTTTCCTCCCGTGCTTCCACATAAGCACGTGTAGGATTCCGTGCACACTTGCACGTGTAAGTAAATTAACTCTCGCAGGATTGCGGGTGTATTATAAATTTACCCTCGCGGAATCGCGAGTGTACGCTTCCCGTACTCACTACGAGTGCGTGTATCTCTTTAAAAATAATCCTGCACTGCGTTTAGGCAAGTGTGTATTTCTCCGGGACTCAGGGACGGCTCCGGCATTGTTTTGGGTGAAGCCACGTGCATGCACACTGTGGACCGCCTGTTGTATTAGTTGCTGCCTTAAATAATTTTCCTCAACTGATATCCGAATCTGTATCTAAGTCACTTTTGGAGTGCTAAAACCCTGTTTCTCACCGGTTTAATAAAAGTTGTTCTTGGACCTTGTTGTCCCTTAAATTAACCTACGGGGTGCCTCCGTGACAATTTTGGCGTCTTGCTCGTGCTCCGAGAGACCCGCGACAATGGGCGGAGTCTCGACAAGAATCCCATTTTTATCTGATCAGATCTGACTGTAGGCACTCTAGAAGCTTCTCTGCACCCCCCACACTGGCTGTGGGTGCCCCCGAAGCCTCCAAACATCCCCCACGCTGGGCGCGGCTCAGTATGCGTTGGCACTCCCTTCTCCTAATGGCCCTGGCCAGGGTGCTCTGGGGCCAAACAAAAGAAGCTGTTAGCCTCAACTAGCAGAGAAAGAGGGAGATATGCCCACTCCTTCCATACTGAAGGAGGGAGGGGGAGAGAGGGGGGGGGTTGCATTCTGCCACACGAATATACAGGTTTAACGCAGTAGCTGCACCGTTGAAAATGTAGCGAATATACAGGTAAAATACGATAGCTGTAGCGCTATGTGGCAAACATCCAGGTAAAGTTACACCGCTAGAAACGTGGTGAATATGCGGGCAAAACACAGGACACGCACTGCTAAAATAGGGGCAAATATACAGGTAAAATACGGCAGCTGCATCAATAAAGATGTGGCGAATATACAGGTGAAAAAAGGCACGTGCACTGCTAAAAATGTGGCAAAAATACAGGTAAAATACTGTAATTGCACCGCTAATAATATGGCAAAATGGGACTGTACCTGGACCGTCCCATTCCTTACACCAACTTTAAAACCTCTCCCTGCAATTCCCAGCACGTCCCCTGCCCTGGTCCCTTCACTTAGCTTTCAGAGAGGCATGGGTCTGAATCCATCCGCAACAAAAAGAAACACCGCATTGTCTAGTGGGCATCTTCCTGCAGTCACCAGACTCCTTTAAAACATCTGCAACATCAACAAACAAAAACAAGAAGAAGAGCCAGTCAGTGCCGGTAATAAGTATCTCATCCGTCAGTGATAACTATTTCCACAACAGCCACTTGCGCAAAACTCCCATGGCATTCCATTCACCTGCTCATTCCGGAGGGGGACGCTGAAGCCCTTGTCGCTCATAGCACCTAAGACAGCAAAAAACAAAATGACTGTAGTGCTTGGGACAAGTCCCCAACCCCACGCTCTTTCTGGCCTCTAGCCCAGCTCAACGCAAGTGCTCATCTGATTCCAAAGGCGGCCTGCAAAGCAAGAAGGAAACGCTTCACTAATTCACCAGAAAAGGCCGTGCTCCTTAACACCGAGCAGCACCCCACCTTCTCAGCTGCTGGTTGGTGTGTGCCTTCACCCCTCTGGGCTTGTGTCCAGCACCTGCAAAAACAAAACAAAGGCACATCCTCAAACACTGCCCAAAAGTGCAGCTTGCCCGCAGCCAGTCCCACCTCCCACTCCTTTACCTTGGCTGCTCCCCGATTTGGCCCCGGCCCTTTGGGCTGCCACCTCAACCACGTGGAGGCTCAGGCACCATCTGTGAAACACAACCAAAGGATGCTCACACCTGCACCAGCAGCACAGCCCCTGAAAACGAGCTGCTGCTTCAGCCCTGCACTCAATGCTCACCTCCTCCGAATAGCTGCAGTGCTGATACCCACATTTCCTCATTGTTTTGTTTTATACGTGTGAAGCAATAAAGCAAATTTATACAGAGGCACCTGGCACACCTTCCCTCTGACACTGCTCACCAACCCACCTTCTTACAGCACTCCACCCACCTCCTCCTTCCCTCTTTAGTGCACGTGTTGTCCCCTGGCCTCTGAAAAATTGTGCAAACAAGTCACCCAGATGCTGACGATCAAGACATTAACCATTCCAGAGGTCTGCTTTCCAGTTAGAAACACCACCTGGGGTCCAGCTACAGCCTGCCATTCAAAAAACAGTCCAAACATTAAGACCCACCCATACAAGCCTTAACACCTTACAGATTAAACCGCCTTCCATCCCACCCAACAGCCCCTCCCAGAAGACTCCGATCCTTCTCATAAAATGCTGCGCAAGTGACTGCCCACGGCTGCTCCATCCCAGATAACTGCACAACCTTTGCCTACACAATCTATGCGTATCAACCTATTAACAACCACGGATGCTTAGTGCTATTCCACCAGCCACGACTCAACGCCTCCAGGCAGAGCAGTTCCAAGCCAAACGCGCACATGCGCACAGTCCCTTAAATTGGATGGCTAGAGAGCAGAGCTGCCAACGCAGCCCAGAACGACACCATAAAACACAGTCGACTGGAAAAGTCCAAGGCGCAAGACCCACCCACGCTTTCGGCTCATTACGCAAGAACACCAGCTCCCAGTTGGCACTAGGCCAATTGGCACTGGCATTCCAGAGCCCAGAAACGCACCTGAGAAGACTGCCCTGCGCCTTGAGCACAACGAGGCGCCAGCATCGTCTAACAGGCGCAAGGCAGGCTTCGCAAACTACTCAACAATGCAGACACACAGGCCGGAGCTGCCCTGCCCAGCACAACCTGGCATCATGCTGAAATCACAGAATCACAAAATCGACTGGATTGGAAAAGACCTCAGAGATAATCGAGTCCCTGCCCCATTTTCCTGCCTAAAGGGGACTGTGTCGTGGTTGAGACAGACAAACGACATGGACCAAATTCTTTCAAGACGAAAGTAATAGGTGCCATTTATTGCTACAAGTGCATTTTTATACAATTCTACCAGTTCATGTGTCTTTTCACTATTGGTTACAAGTTACAGCACTAACATCTCATTGGTTAATTTTGCTATCATCCATGTTATTCTTCTATCCCCTTCTCTCTCACGGGTACATCTCTCCTCTCTCACGGGTACAAGTCCATATCTCCGGATACTCCTTTACCCCCATCGTTCTCATGGGTAAATCTTAATATCTTCAAGGCTGATCTCTACTCCCATATTTTCTGTCAAGGATACCACAGACCCGCTGCAGTTTCCCATAGGACTGTTCCAGGATGGCCCTCTTCCCTATGTCAACTTTCAATATATTCATCAGTGACTTGGATGAGGGAAGAGAGTGTACTATCAGCAAGTTTGCTGATGACACAAAGCTGGGAGGAGTAGCTGATACGCCAGAAGGCTGTGCTGCCATTCAGCGAGACCTCGACAGGCCGGAGAGTTGGGCAGGGAAAAATTTAATGAAATATAACAAGGCAAAGTGTAGAGTCTTTCATCTGGGTAGAAACAACCCCAGGTTCCAGTATAAGTTTGGGAATGACCTATTAGAGAGCAGTGTAGGGGAAAGGGACCTGAGGGTCCTGGTGGACAGCAGGATGACCATGAGCCAGCACTGTGCCCTTGTGGCCAGGAAGGCCAAGAGCATCCTGGGATATATTAGAAGAGGGGTGGTTAGTAGGTCCAGAGAGGTTCTCCTTCCCCTCTACTCTCCCCTGGCGAGACCACATCTGGAATACTGTGTCCAGTTCTAGGCCCGTCAGTTCAAGAAGGACAGGAAACTGCTGGAGAGAGTCCAGCGTAGGGCAACAAAGATGATTAAGGGAGTGGAGCAACGCCCTTATGAGGAAAGGCTGAGGGAGCTGGGTCTCTTTAGTTTGGAGAAGAGGAGACTGAGGGGTGACCTCATTCATGTTTACAGATAGATAAAGGGTGAGTGTCATGAGGATGGAGCCAGGCTCTTCTCGGTGACAACCAATGATAGGACAAGGGGTAATGGGTACAAACTGGAACACAAAAGGTTCCACTTAAATTTGAGAAGAAACTTCTTCTCAGCAAGGGTGACAGAACACTGGAACAGGCTGCCCAGGGAGCTTGTGGAGTCTCCTACTCTGGAGGCATTCAAGACCTGCCTGGACACCTTCCTGTGTAACCTCATCTAGGTGTTCCTGCTCTGGTGGGGGGGCTTGGACTAGATGATCTTTCACGGTCCCTTCCAATCCCTAACATCCTGTGATTCTGTGAACTTTAAACCCCTTCCTGCAATTCCCAGTCCCCCCAGCCCCTGTCCCTCCACTTAGCTTTCAGAGGGCTAAGGGACTATACCCATCCTCAACAAAGGAAAACACCACATGGGCTAAGGGGGACCTTCCTGTAATTGCCAGGTGCGTCTTCAATATCTGCAATAAAGGGATATAAAACAAATAAATAAAAAATAAAAACAACAACAAAACATACCACACATACTAAGCAAAGCAAAAGCCAAACCAAGCCCACTGAGAAGCATACTTTCTGTCATATATGCTACTGAACCTGGCTTGGTTCTGAAGCTCTTACCTCAAATAGACACCTCTGCTTCTCCAGCTCAGAACCTGCAAACTACTGCAGGAACAAAGGAACAGCAGAACACCAACAGCAAAGCAGCCCAGGAGCAAAATGAGTTCCCTGATGAGAGGCTGTGGCTCATATCGCCAGGGCCGCCACCGCCGCCACCGCCGCCGTCTCCGTCGCCGCCGCCGCCGCCTCCTCCTCCTCCTCCTCCCCCCCCCCACCCCCTTACCCCAATCACCTGGACCTTTACTGGAAATGGCAACACCTGCCCTTTTCCTACAACTACATCTATCACATCTGCAATGTGAATGAGTAAGGATTTAAATTTCAGTTTTCTAGGGCATAGAGAGAAAAAGATATCATACTAAGCTGTATAAAAAGCTAGCTGATTATATGCAGTAACTATATTATTATTGAAATTATGTACTTACATTTCCTTAAAAAAAATAATCAAAATGCTATTGCATTACAGTGAATTTTTTGCAAGACCACACATCCTACCTAACTTCTACCAGAACTATGTTCTGGGAAGGACTGAAGGACAGAGCAGACTTAGATTCCATAAGAATCTCTTCTAAAAACTAAACAAGGGCTTGCCTTGCCTCTCCAGGACTCCCAAGGCCTCCCCTCATCTTCCAGGGCTCCCCAGACCCTCCCTCTCCAGTTAGGGCCTCATCTTCCTAGGGCTCCCTTGAGATCCACAGTCCTCCCCCTGGCTCGCCTTGATTCTTCAAGGCACCCAAGTTCTCCCCAGGGCTTGTCTCATTTCCCCAGGGCTCCCAAGGCCTCACTTGATCTGCCTTGGTCTCCCCAGGACTCTGCAATGCTCTCCATGGGTCCCCAAGCTCACCTCATCTACCCAGGGCTTGTCTGTATTCCCCAGGAATCCCCCCTTCTCCCCAGGACTCACTTCCGTTCCCCAAGACTCTCCAGTCCTCCCCAGGTCTCCTCCATTCTCCCAAGGGCCATGGTCCCCCAAAACTCATCTCAGCTCCCCAGGTCATGCCTCAGTTCCCCAAGGCTCCCCAGTCATCCTCAGGGCTCCTCGTCGGCTCCTTTCAGCTCCTTATTCCTCCCCAGGGATTGCGCTGGCTCCCAAGGATTCCCCATCTTCCTCTCTGACACCACAGGCTAACTCACCTTCTTACTGCATTCAGTTCACCTCCTCTGTCACTTTTTGCTGTGCATCATCATCTTCTTCTTCTGAAAAAGATCATTCAACAAGTACGGTACGTGAATGTGGAAAATATAGAGGTAAAAATACGGTAGCTGTACCAATAAAAAACTGGCGAATATACAGGTAAAAAATGGCAGCTGCACAGCTTAAAATGTGAAGAACACACAGGTAAAACACGGTAGCTGCATGGCTAAAATTTTGGCAAATATACAGGAAATATATGGTAAACGCACTGCTAAAAATGTGAAAACATACAGGTAAAATACGTTACCTGCACCGCAAAATATGTGGCAGGTATACAGGCAATATACGGTACCTACACTGCTAAAAATTTCACGAAGATACAGGTAAAATACAGTACATGAACCACTGAAATTGTGGCGAATATGCAGGTAAAATACGGTAGTTGCACCGCTAAAAGTGTGATGAACATACAGGAAAAATATGGTAGCTTCAGCACTAAAAATGTGAATATGTACAGGTAATATACAGTAGATGCACCGCTAAAAATTTGGTGAATATATGGGAAAAATACGGTAGTTACACATCTGAAAATATGGTGAATATACAAGCAAAATATGGTAGCTGCACCGCTAAAGCTGTGACGAATATACAGTTAATATATGACAGCTGCACCGCTAAAAACGTGGCGACTGTACAGGTAATATACTGTACACGCACTACTAATAATGCGGTGAACGTACGGGCAAAATACTGTAGCTGCACGAATACAAACAGTGGCGAATATACAGGTAAGATATGGTAGCTGCACCACTAAAACTGTGATGAATATACAGCTAAAATACACTACTTCCACCGATAAAAACGTGGAGAATATACTAGTAAAATATAGGACACGCACTACAAAAAAAGTGGCAAACATACAGGTAAAATACAGTAGCTGTACCAATAAAAAACTGGCAAATATAGTGGTAAAATACGGTAGGTGCACCGCTGGAAATGTGGCGAATACACAGGTAAAATAGGGTACGTAAACCGCTAAAATTGTGGCGAATATACAGTTAAAATACGGTAGTTACACTGCAAAAGATGTGGTGAATTTACAGGTAAAATACGGTACACGCACTGCTAAAAATGTGGCGAATATTCGAGGCTTGTGAGGGCGAAAACTCATGGACTCCACACAATTCAATATGAATTCAAGCGAAGCCATTTATTACAGAAACAAGCCTCCTTATATATGCAGTTCTTTCCTGATCACGCGTCCACGCTCCAAGCATGCATTAGCTGATTGAATATTGTCCATGTTCACGAGCTGTCCACGCGCCCGAGTCTCACTGCTAATAGGTCTGTTGATTTACATCTTTTTTAGGCCCTGAGGCCTCACTCCCACAGCAGGTGCTGTTCTTCAGCCTTCGAGCTGCCCTTGAGATTCCTTTGGCTAGTTCAGAAATAAATCTCCATCTAATAGAAAGCCATCCACACAACAACCTCAAGAAAATTCCACAAATCTCCCACTATTTCCCCTTTTTGTTTCTGAACCAGCCAGGCCTTGTTTACAATGCGCGGAATCATCTTTGAAATACACTGCAGCATACAACATATGATTAACAACAATGATTACAGTTACATATAATGTAGATAAGCCTTACATAATAAGATCAAACAACTACCCACCATTTGTCAAACCCTAATTCTACTATGACAATCTTATTAACGTGCTGGTTTAGTTTTCTAAAGTACTATGAATAGATCCAGAATGATTAAACAAGTTAATACAACATCATGCTCTTAAATTCATCACAACCATGTCCTTATGATAACAACAAAAATCTCTAGTAACATGATTTTGAAGGGTAACATGCCTAATACCATCAACATCTACTATTAATTGAGTTAGTATCTCAGAAGTTAGATTAGCCTGTTTAAAAGACCAATAGCTTAACTTAGATATGTCTCCTAAAGCTTTACCAGCTGCTAGACTAGGGAGGAGGAGTGCAGTAGATACTATGGTAGGAATGTCTCATAATTTTAGCTCATTTTTGCATTGACTATCTAAGTGTAATATCACCCTTTTGGCTCTCCTGCTGTTTGTTCAAATTGCCATTCTCCACAGAAGGTACACCACCTGCTTGCTAATAGGCTTCTGGACCACCAGGTCTGTGAGCATCTATAACACTGAATTAGGATCCATGGTTTACATCTGAAACAGTCCTCACAACTAAGCTCCCTCCTGTCCGTCTGCATCCGTCAAGTCTTTGTCGTCTTTATTCAGCCATGGCTTAACCCATTTCGCAGGAATCCACTTCGATCCTCGGCCTGTAATGACACAAACATAACCTTTTCCCCAGGTTATCAATTGATGTGGCCTTTTCCATTTACCATTAACTAGTGATTTGACCATAACTAATGCAGGTTCTTTCTGATTTAGCATGGTTTTGGGCCATACTTGCAAAGTGTTTCATCACAGGGCAAATTTAGGCTGCACCACTTACATATAAGTGATTCATCACATACAATGCTTTTGACAATTGGGTTTGTGGTGTTTTCCCTACTTCTCCCCCCTTTTTGTTTAAAAAAAATTCCAAAACAGTTCAGAATCAGATGTGTGTGTTGGACCTTGACTATGTACTCAGAATCAGAAATCAAATTTAGAGGTTCCTCCTTAAAAAGCTCTAAGTAATGTAAAGCTGCGCCAAGTTCTGCTGATAGGGTTGAAACTTCAATAATTTTTACAGAATGATGCCAATCGTTATCTTCATGCCAGACCACTACAGCTTTATGAGACTTCCCAGAACCATCAACAAAAACTGTGCAAGTATGTAGGATCAGACCCACTACAAGTATGGTCTGTGACTTGATGTTGAAGACTTGCAGGTTCTGCATATATTTACATTTCTGCATGCCAAAAGCTGTACTGGTAAAAAAAATCAGCTAGTGTAATTGACAAGGACGTAGATTGCAAATAAAAATCAAAATTAAATTTCACAAACGGAACATGTATGACAAAAGGATCATAGCCTATTAAGACTTAAATTAATTCCCTGCATTTCTTGATCAGAGTAACAATCGGTATATCAGTCTGTTAGCAATCTCATCATGCTGTCCCACAATAGCCACAGCTTGTTTCTATGTTGTAGCTATAAATAGAGAAATCTGCAAGTCCAATCGAATACAGTTAGCTTTGAAGGTGGTCATAAATTTCTTCCTCAAAGTTTCTAACACCATTTTGGCTGTCATATTTATTGGATATTGTTTTCCCTTACCGGATCGAAGTCCTGTTTCAGATCTATCAGTGTAGTATTTGCTTTATCGAAACATTGGCTGTTAATACTAGTGGAAATACAACATTCGAAATTTCCTTGGAGATTTCTCACTTGCAGCAAGCAGATCTGCACCATCCAAGCATCTTCTTGTAGGCCAAACAACTAAACAGAATTCTCAGAAAGCATTATTTGAGCTTACAATTTACTTAACAAATCTTGACCCAAGAGAGGTATAGGACTTTCTGGCAACTACAAGAATTCATGTATCAAAACTTTGTTCCAAATTTGGCGTTCTATTGGTCTCAAAAAAAAGCCTTTCTTTCATTCTCTCCCATGGCCTCAAAACCTAGTACAGTGAATTTACTGAGAAGTCTCTTACAACTAGTTACCACAGAATAAGTCTATTAAAAAAAAAAAAAAATTGGTTTAATTTCCCAGCTTCATTAGAACTATGGATCCACTGGCAATGCCTTTAAAATTCAACCCTCATTCTCCTTCATGCAGTATGACAGTTCCCTAGCAGTAACATCGCTGGGGAGGGGGGAATAAAACCTCCCTCTTGCCCCCATCTGAGATGGCAGGATCTCCAGCCCAGCATGAAAACAGATCAGTTCGAACTCCACATCAAACCAACCTGGCTCCACTCCACACCCAAATCAGTACCAGTATGACCCAGAGAAGCACTGAGCACTCTGACCCCCAAAAGCTGACCAGTGTGAAAAGACCGACCTCAGCAAGGAGGTAAAATGATGAGCTCTCTCCCCAGATGTGTCAAAACCTAGGAAAAAAAGACAGAAGCAAAAAGAAACAACACCAACAACCCCTGATTCAAAGCCAAGAAGCAACATGGTGCCACAACAAGGATGGATGACAATACTCCAGGAAAAAAAGAAGAGACAGAGAAGGGGGTTTAAAGCCCCATTTTCCATTTTTTTTTTCTTCTTTGTCTTCTTGCTGCAGTTCGGATGTAGCCAAGGCCACACAGCTGGCGTAATCGCTGGTACGAAGTGGGAGGCTCTGGCAAACTCCTCAATTGCAATGAGCTGAGTTTATCTTGCAGCTTCACACAGGCCCAAAATCCATGTTCAGGCACAGGACTGGGATATGTTGCTTTTTTGTTCTCCCATTTCACTCCAACCATAACATACTTCATACACAATTCCAACCAGCTCAAGAGTTTCCACATTCCTCAGTTCCATTTACCTTTTACAATTCACAGATGTCAAAAAACAGTATATTAAGCATCAATCCATTATTCCATTTTCCTAAATCAAAGTTCATATTCTAGCAGCTTTAAAATACAACCTCATACAATACCAAGTTCACATTCATCATAGCATTTAGGTGTTTGGTTGGTTGGTGGTTGTTTTTTCGTTTGTTTGTTTGGTTTTGTTTTTTGTTTTTTTTTTGTTTTTTTTTCAAAGCTGAGTTTAACAATATAAGTTCTTTTCTGGTCTCAAAATTACTAGATAACAATATAAGCAATTACTCTAATGTGTAAGGATGCATCCTAAGGGGGAGCAAGGTGGAATTTTAGCAGTGGAACCGGTTCCCATTTTGTAATTATCTCCCCAAACAAAATTCTTTTGGTACCAAATAGAAATATGTGGGGATTTTTTACACTGGCAGCATACCTCTGGCCCATAACTTTAATGGTTCTGGACAATATGGGAAGAGTTTGCATGTTTCCTCATCTTTTTATTTAAATTACAAACTGCTTCTATCCTGGAGGATTTCAAAACACTTCAGATTTAAAAAACAGCTCACTTCTTTAAGAGAGCTGCTAACGCTTAGAGGAAAAAGTTGAACATTGGCAGTTAAATAGTATACAGGATATAGTATACACACCCCTGTGGGACAGGGGACAGAACAGGAAGAACAAATGCAAGAAAACTTGTGAGTCAGGATAAAGACAGCTGAGAAGGTAAAGGAAAGAGGGGAACAACAACAACAAACTCTACAAGAACACTGCAAAGGCAATGACTCCCTACCTCCTATAAGCAGAGCTTGCTGAGCAATGGTCAACATGGAAGGAAAAAAAAAACTTCTTCTTCTGCCTAAGTTTTTACTGCTGAGCATGACATTATATGGCATGGAATATCCTTTTGGTCAATTTGGATCAGCTGTCCTGCTGTGTCCCCTCCCAACTTCTTGAACAGCCCCAGCCTACTCATTCTCACTGCGGGGGGTGGGGGGGGGGTTGGGGGGGGGTAGAGGGGTAGAGAGCAGAGTGGGGTAAAAGAGAAAGCCTCATGCTTGCAAGCACTGTTCAGCAATAGTCACATAATTAATATCTTGCCAACACTGTTTTAACCTCAAACCCAAAACACAGCACCACACGGCTGCTATGAAGAAAGTTAGCTCCATCCCAGCCACACCCAGTACACAAGGAAACTAAACAGCAAAGTCCCATTCTGGCAGAGGACTGATTAGACTGGAACTGATTAAATTACTTCTTCACAAAATTAAACATGCTCTTGAACAACTGAGTTCAGTAAACAAACTTCAGAGAATGAGCAGCCCAGGAAGGGCAGCCTTAGAGCCTGCTCCGATTCCCTTCCAGCAGGCCTGCACCCCATGTTTGGAAATATAGAGCCAAATAATGTTACTCTGCCCAGTAACACGTTTAGGAGCTTAGCAAAGTATTTGACTTGACGGGGAAGATTTGTGATGGCTTCCTGATGGCCAGCCATGGTTGGTTTGGTTTCTTTTATGTTTTGTATAAACAGAGTTATGAGTGGTTGGGTGTGTTTAATTATTATAAGGTTTGGAAACAGTTGTCCGTTTAACAGACACTCATGCAGGGACTGCCTTCCGTGAAAGAAGAAATTTGTGGCTTTGGTTAGAGTAAAATACCATTTTCTGTCCTACCTCTAGAAGAGCAGGGAAGGCAGGACTCCTCGCAGAGGTGATGGTACATGGCACCTGCTGCAGCACCTGGCCTGTGCTGACTAATTTA
The DNA here is from genome assembly GCF_036013475.1 of Columba livia. NCBI lineage: Eukaryota > Metazoa > Chordata > Aves > Columbiformes > Columbidae > Columba > Columba livia. The sequence goes on along the minus strand of NW_027043000.1, from coordinate 3,981,934 downwards.
CCACGATGTTTTCCAGTGATGCTCATGCTCCCTTTACCACAGGCTACCAGCTCTTCCACAGCTACTCCCCTCTCCACACTTCTCAGTCGTTTTTCACAGCCTCTGAATCTCTAATTATATTCACTGAGTTGACACAATCTGAGCTGTGCAAGGGTTTCTGGAAAAGAGCAGTTATTTTATGCTTTCATACTCCCTTGTACAAAGGGAGCAGCGTGCAATCCCAAAGAAATGTACTGAAGAGACATGAGTTTGTCATTTCAAGAGTCAATGTGATGTTTTGGCTGTATCTGAAGATCAACATTTACAGAGAATGGATGTGTAAATCACTTTTTTATATGGTTCTTCAGACATTATTTACTATTCCAGATGCCTACATACTCAAAGATATTGACTGTAAGAGTTCAGAGTAGAATAGTAAAAATGATCACTTAGTGCAGATGTTTTGATTTATAAAAAAATGATTAAATGATTAAAGGGATAAAATGCAGCTTGGGGCTGGACCAACTGATGAGCTAGAGTGGGCACAGCCCTCTGCAGATATGAATAAAGACCATAAATAAAACAAGTACATATGGCAGCATACCACGGGGTAAGCAGTGGCACACAGAACTCAGTCCCACAAATTATTCTTCTGTAAGCCAAATTAATCCAAGAGAAGTTGAGGTTAGATCTTCTGTCAATCACTTCTGTGCAGACCTACTCAACAGAATTGCAGAAAATGTGGAGCTTGGACAGAACAGAGGACAAGCTTCTAGCATTACACAGGCACCAAAGGAGTTTTCTTCTTGAAATGCCTGCGTTTCTGCATCATATTAATTAACAATATCATCTTTTATAGCCAAAAAGTGGCACAATGTTCATCGTTTACTTAATCATAAGATTAAAAAGATGCTGGCTGTCTTCACACCCTAAGAAATTTCCTGCTGATGTCAGTATGGCCTTTCCCAGTGGCAGAGCAAGAGTGAGAACCGATTTAAAAGCAAAGCCTCAGAAGTCTGCCTGTGCACTGATGGTGGGACCAGGACATCTTCATCTCTCTGCTGGTACCGTCCAAAACCCACATTTCCTCATGCCGCAGATTGCACAGTTACAGCTTTACAACCTAGCCATCCCCACTCACATGAGGACTGCAAACCACTCCTCACAGTACTCAGTTTACTCGTGACTCCAGAAATAGTTTTAATGATTTATTGAGTATCTTTATGGGAGTAGAACATAAGACAAGGTCCCTTCCAATCCCTACAACAGAGATTTTATCATGCTTTTTTTTTTTTTTCACAAGTGACTTTATGATACATTTTTTCCCATGGGAATAGCACTTTGTTGAAAGAACTGAATTGTTCATTATCCAATACTTCTTTTTATACTTCTTTAGTGTGGCACCTCAAGTTTTGTTTATTACAGATCATGTAAACTTTGCCCTGAACAGGTACAGAATTACTTGTTTACTAATAAACTTCCTACTGCTATTCTGACCTATCCCAATATTTGACCATATTGAAAGTATCACAGAATTTATTTTTCCGGTGTTCAGGGGAGTAAAAGTAGTAGTAGTAGTATTCCTCTTTTGCCCATGGGAAAGATTGCAGGGACTTGATTCAAACTACTACATGCGCACCAATTTTGTCAAGTCAATCTGAACTACACAAAATCTGATTTATTCAGGGTATTTAGAATTTTTTTTTTTTTTTTTTGTCATAGAAAGTTTATATATGCTTTTATATATTCAAAGTCTATCTTCCATTAAAGTGAACAGCAAAAGAAAGTCCTGAGAGCTTCTGCAAATTTCCTCCCAGGTGGATATCAAGAAAATAAAGAACATGCAGTTAGGCGATCCTCAGTGATGTTCTGGTTTTTAGATTATTTGTCTTGCATTCATCCCAGTGGGAGAAGAGTGACAAATGCAGGAGTGTGATCTAGTTCATCAAGATTTATATTACCACACTCATCTTTTCTCATCCTGCTAGCTGAAATCAACACTTTGCTACTCTCGCAAATGTGATTTAACCACTGACCACAGGGGCCCATGCAGTGGTGGCAGAAAAATCATACCTTGAAAAACAGTAAGTCCTTAGTGCAGAACCAGAAAAAGGGTAAGACCTGCTAAAAACAGGGTGAGGCCTTAATGCAAAACTTGTCAACTGTGTCTCTTGATTTTGTTAAAAAACAAGTTTCTCTTTTAGTGAATTTGCCTGTCAGCTAAAGCTTTCATATTAGCTGCTTTCCCAAAAAGCCAGATACATGTTTTGGTAGACACAGCAATGGAATGTGAGGTCATGGATGAGGATGGATGGATGTACATCTCACAAGAGGGGCAACGAGAAACAGGTGACCAGAAACTGACCAACAGAGTATAACATCCCATTCATGTGAATACTTCGTATAAAAGTGGGAGATCACAAGGATCTCGTCCCTTTTTCCTTATGGCTGACATGAGGAGAGGACCTTGCTAGCCGTCCCTGGGAACTGAGGCCTAGTGACAGACTGAACCCAGTTCCGGTTGGCGGCAGAGTCCAGTCCAGGACTTCGGGTGCCAGCCCAACATCTGCCAGAGCAGTTGCCGGGACTTTCAAGATTAGTTTTGTATATTTGGTATTCTTTTCCTCTATTTTATCAGTAGCATTAGTAAAACGTTTTTAATTTTTTCAACTCTCTTCTCTCTGTCCTTCTTTCCCTCCCGATCGCCTGTCCTCAGTGGGAAGGGGGAGAGGGAGGGGCTGAAGGGGGAAGTTGGGGGGAGAGGGGGTAAACAATACATCTGCCAGTTTTATTGTCATCCCGCAATCAAAACCTCGACACTGTGGAAATTTCACAACCACATAATAGTAAGAATGCTTAAAAATGGATGAAAAAAAGTATTTTTCTTTAGTTGTGTAATTTTGAAAAAACACAGTATCACAGTATCACAGTATGTTTGGGATTGGAAGGGACCTCAAAAGATCATCTAGTCCAATCCCCCTGCTGGAGCAGGAACGCCTAGGTGAGGTCGCACAGGAACATGTCCAGGCGCATTTTGAATGTCTCCAGAGAAGGAGACTCCACAACCTCCCTGGGCAGCCTGTTGCACTGCTCTGTCACCCTCACTGAGAAGAAGTTTCTTCTCAAATTTAAGCGGAACCTCTTGTGTTCCAGCTTGATCCCATTACCCCTTGTCCTATCATTGTTTGCCACCGAGAAGAGCCTGGCTCCATCCTCATGGCACTCACCCTTTATATATTTATAAACATTAATAAGGTCCCCCCTTAGTCTCCTCTTCTCCAAGCTAAAGAGCCCCAGCTCCCTCAGCCTTTCTTCATAAGGGAGGTGCTCCAGTCCCTTAATCATCTTTGTTGCCGTACGCTGGACCCTCTCCAGCAGTTCCCTGTCCTTCTGGAACTGAGGGGCCCAGAACTGGACACAATATTCCAGATGTGGTCCCACCAGGGCGGAGTAGAGGGGAAGGAGGACCTCTCTCGATCTACTAACCACCCCCCTTGTAATACACCCCAGGATGCCATTGGCCTTCCTGGCCACAAGCGCACAGTGCTGGCTCATGGTCATCCTGTTGTCCACCAGGACCCCCAGGTCCCTTTCCCCTACACTGCTCTCTAATATGTAATTTCCCAACTTATACTGGAACCTGGGGTTGTTCCTGCCCAGATGCAGGACTCTAAACTTTCCCTTGTTAAATTTCATTAGGTTATTCCCCACCCAACTCTCCAGCCTGTCCAGGTCCCGCTGGATGGCAGCACAGCCTTATGGTGTGTCAGCCACCCCTCCCAGCTTAGTGTCATCAGGAAACTTGCTGATAGTACACTCTATTCCCTCGTCTAAATCGTTAATGAATATATTGAATAATATTGGCCCCAGTACTGACCCCTGAGGCACTCCACTAGATACTGGCCTCCAACTAGACATAAAATAACATTTATTACAACTGAACACATAAAAAGTTAGTAGATAAGTAAAAGTCAGCTTTAGACAAGATGCCATTATGAAGATGCCATTCTGAAATGATGTATCTAAGCCTTTATATCGGTGAAATAGCAAAGGTTTTTGGAATGGGAGGTTCCAGGCAACTCGATGTACTGATAGCAATTTTTAAAAATTAAATCTTTATTTATAGAAAACGGTTAGTTTAGGAATATTGGGAGAGGAATGGGATGATATCAAAAATACCAGTGCCAGCAGACTGGTAATGCTTTTGGTGGTGCCAGTTCCAGCCCTTCTCCTCAGTGGCCTCAGGCCTGCAACCCTTCAGGACCCAATGGAGAACAACCAGAAAGGGCATGAGTCGTGGTGGCCACTTAGAGTCCAGTTTTCCAGCCCTTGTTCCTCTGGCCATTTCTGCGGAACACAACAGGAAGGTTACATTCTGTATTGCTTTGCCCAGAGCTCCCCACTGGGAGCCACATTTTGATATTAAACCACTAGAGACTGTCCAGAAGAGGGCTGCAAAGTTGTGAAGGGTTTGGAGGGGAAGCTGTATGAGGAGTGGCTAAAGTCACTTGGTTTGTTCAGCCTGGAGGAGACTGAGAGGAGATCTCATGGGGCTACAGCTTCCTCACAAGGGGAGGAGGAGGGGCAGGCGCTGATCTCTTCTCTCTGGTGACCAGTGACAGAACCCGAGGGAATGGCAGGAAGATGTGCCAGGGGAGGTTTAAGTTGGACATTAGGAAAATGTTCTTCCCCCAGAGGGTGGTGGAGCACTGGAACAGGCTTCCCAGGGAGGTGTCACGGCCCCAAGCCTGACAGTGTTCAAGAAGAGACTGGGCAAGGCCCTCAGACACATGGTGTGAACTGTGGGGTTGTCATATGCAGGGACAGGAATTGCACTCTATGATCCTTGTGGATCACAGGACATTCTGTGATTCTGTGATTGCCCGGTCCATACCGCTCCCCAGCTGGGGGGCAGCACAGCCTGCAGACCCAGGGAGCCCTGGCTAAGCCTTGCTTAAAACAAACAAACAAAAAACAAAACAAAGTCAAAACAAACAAACAAACAGTTTTACATGAAGTGGCTCATGGTCTTTTTTTTAAATATTGGCCTTTTGCCGACGGCAGGGCACCACCTTGCAGGGAAAGCAGAATTTTCTGGTCTCGGCACCCGCTTTCACAGCGGCCACCCGCGGGGCCCCTGGGCCGCCACGTTCACCCCAGCAGCGTTCCCGCTGGCAGAGCTCTCCTCAGAGCACCCAACCCCACACGGCCCACGACCACTAAGCAGCAGCTACAGCCCGCAGGCGGGCCACGGCTCCAGGACCCCCCCGACAGGAGGAGCCCGCGGTCGGGAAACAGCCACAAGGCCGGGGCCGGCACCGCCCCCCAACCCAAGCACAGAGTTTGGCGGGCCGCGCCTGCGCCTGACCCCGCGGCCAATGGGAGCTCATGGTGGGACACTGTTGCTAAGTAGAACAGAGACTTCGCGCCGCGTCCAACCCCCAATTCGCTGCGAGCCCCGTAGCCAATGGGAGGACCTTGAGGCGAACTGGCGGTGAGGAGGGGGTGGGTGCTCGGCAGCTCTAGCAGACAATCAGAATAAGAAGCGCTCCTGGCCGCGTACTCGGATGGGCTGCGGCGCCTGTGCGAGACCCAGTCAGAGGTGGGGTAGGGGCGGAGGGGGCGAGTCAGTGCGCAATTTGAATTGGCGTGGGGCGGGGTGGGAGCGTCTGACGGCGGTGGAAGTCGGGTTGGGGTCGGGGTGAGCAAACGCTCACGGCTGGGTGCGTGTGCGGAGCGGCCGCTGCCATTCCCGCAGCGCCGCGGAGGAGCCCAGCCCGTGCGCCATGGCCCTGGAAGAAGCACCATTTGGGATGGGCCAGGGAAAAAGTAAGTCCCTAGGTTCTCGGGATCCCAGGGGAGGGAGGCCCAAGAGGTCAAAGGGGAGCGACCTACCAGAAATACCCCCAGACAGTCCCTTGGGGGTTATGCTGGAATTTTGGGATGAGGAGAAGTTTACTCAGTGTAAGAGTAAAGAGAAAATGATTCAGTATTGTATGGTAGAATGGACTAAGGAGGAAATTAGACCTGATCACATATACTGGCCTATTTTTGGAACTTTTGATGATTGGATGTGTCAGGTTCTAAATTTATATGTAAATGGCAAAGAACCTTTTTGTCAGGAGGAAATGGATTATGCTGCCTGCTGGAGAGGTAGTTCAAAAATGATAGGATTGTATGCTCTCAAGAAAGAAGAGGATGAGAAAAGTCCCTGGGACCTGTTAGAGGCTTTACCTCCGCCATATCACGGGCAACCCCCATCTCCTGCTGAAAATATCTCTACCGCTACTACAGCTCCAGCCCCTCCTACCTCCCCCCCTTCAAGCAGGACAAGGAGTAAAACTATGAGTCAGGAGGAGCTAGAGGGTGAGAGTGAAGGGAAATTATACCCTCTTAGAGAAGTGCCTATGGGGGGTAATGTAGGGGGCATAGGGTTTGTAACGGCGCCCTTAAACACTGGAGATGTCAGGAATTTCAAAAAGGATATGGGGAAATTATTAGATGATCCAATAGGTGTGTCAGAAGGGCTGGACCAATTTTTAGGCCCCAATATATATACCTGGGAGGAACCTCAGTCTGAGTATTTTATTTACTACAGAAGAAAGGGAAATGATTCGAGTGGCAGGTATGCGAGATTGGGAAAGGAGACACCAACAAGGACCCCAGGGGGACCTAAAATGGCCAACCCAGAGACCTAATTGGAATTCCCAGGACCCACAGGGGAGACAAAATATGATAGATTTAAGGGAAATGGTTATACAAGGTATCCGAGAGGCAGTCCCTCGAGGACAAAATATTAATAAAGCCTTTAATGAGTACCAAAGGCAGGATGAATCCCCCACAGATTGGCTGGAATGACTTAGAAAGAGTATACAGATGTACTCGGGATTAGATCCCGAATCCCCTGTGGGTGCCACATTATTGAAAACTCAGTTTGTAGCTGAATCTTGGGGGGACATAAGAAAGAAATTAGAAAAGATAGATGATTGGCAAGACAGGGGATTACAGGAGCTTCTGAGGGAAGCACAGAAGGTGTATGTGAGAAGGGATGAGGAAAAGCAGAGGGCAAAATCAAAAGTCTTAGTAGCTGCAGTGAGGGAGTGCCAGAAAAAGGAAGATAACATGCCACTTAGGGAAGAACAGAATTCACAGAGAGGGAGAGCAGCCCCAATAAACTGGATGCCTAGGAACAGACCACAGGGAAGGTCAGCCCCAGTAAACAGCGTATCAGTTAACACAGGTCAACGGGAAAGCATTCCTACTTGTTATTATTGTGGGAAAAAGGGGCATATACAGCGGGTGTGTCTAAAAAGGGAGAAAGATGAGAAAATGTTTATTATGTTAGGGGCCAAAGCAACTAACGAGCCCTTGATAAAACTTAAAATAGGCCCCTATCATGAAGAAATAACATTTTTAGTAGATACGGGAGCAGAAAGATCCACAGTACAGCAACTTCCTAAAGGATGCTCATTAAGTAGAAAAACTGCTTTTGTAGTTGGGGCAAAGGGAGAACCCTTCAAGGTCCCTGTTTTATGTGATGTAGAAATAGAATCAGAAAATCGAATTTGCCTTAATGATTCGTTGTTAGTTTCTGAAGCTGAGAATAATTTGCTGGGGAGGGACTTGATTGTAGCTTTAGGGCTGACCATAGGGGTCGAGCAGGGGGAGTTGAAAGTAAAGATTTATACCTTAACCTCGAATGATGAAACAGAGATCAATCCTGCTGTGTGGTCAGCCCCTGAAACCGTGGGAAAATTAGAAATAGAACCTATAAGGATAGAAGTAATAGACCCGGACACTCCAATTCGAGTGTGCCAATATCCTATTCCCCTGGAAGGAAGTAAGGGATTAAAACCTGTAATAGAAAGGTTGCTAAAACATGGCACCTTAGAGCCGTGTATGTCTCCCCATAATACCCCAGTCCTGCCAATCCAAAAGGCAGACGGGACATACAGACTCGTTCAAGATTTAAGAGCAGTAAACCAGCGAACTAAAACCCAATTTCCTGTAGTGGCAAACCTGTATACGTTATTAAATCAGATATCTCCCGAAAATATTTGGTATAGTGTAGTGGGCCTAAAGGATGCGTTCTGGGCTCGTCCTCTAGATGAAAATAGTAGAAATTATTTTGCATTTGAGTGGGAGGACCCTGACACGGGGAGACAGCAACAGTTAAGGTGGACTGTGCTGCCCCAGGGATTCACTGAATCTCCCAACCTGTTCGGACAAGCACTGGAAAAATTATTGTTAGAATTTGAATCACCTTTGGGGGTAAAACTCATACAATATGTAGACGATTTATTAGTTGCTGGAAAGGAAGAAGAAGCAGTGCGAACAGGGACTATTAGATTACTCAATTTTTTGGGGGGAAAAAGGACTGAGGGTTTCAAAAAGCAAGTTGCAGTTCGTGGAGCCAGAAGTAAAGTATTTAGGACACTGGCTAGTGAAAGGGCAGAAGAAGTTAGACCCAGACCGAGTGTCAGGGATTATAGCCTTGCCTGCACCAAAAAGTAAGCGAGAAGTCAGGCAATTGCTGGGATTATTAGGATATTGTAGACAGTGGATAGAAGGCTATAGCGAGAAAGTAAAATTTTTATATGAGAAACTAGCAATGAACTCACTCAAATGGAGTGACAAAGATGAAGAACGTTTGAGAATATTAAAAAACTCTCTGATGACAGCCCCTGTTTTAAGTTTACCTGATGTAGGGAGACCATTTCAGCTTTTTGTAGAAACAACTAACCAAACTGCATATGGAGTACTGACCCAAGATTGGGCAGGGAGCAAGAAACCTATAGGGTATTACTCGAAATTATTAGATCCTGTAAGCCGAGCATGGCCTACATGCTTACAAGCTTTAGTGGCAGTAGCTTTGTTGGTGGAGGAAGCTAAGAAAGTAACATTTGGGGGGGAATTAACTGTTTATACCCCACATGATGTAAGAGGGATCTTACAACAGAAAGCAGAGAAATGGTTAACAGATAGCAGGATGCTGAAATATGAAACCACTCTCCTGAGCTCCCCTCGCTTAGAGCTGAAAACAACGGGAGCTAGGAATCCAGCACAATTCCTATTTGGAAATGTAGCTGAATCTTCTAAACGTGATTGTGTGCAAGTGATAGAATTACAAACTAAAATCAGACCCGATTTAGAAGAAGAGGAATTAACAAAAGTAGAAAAGTATTTTATTGATGGGTCTTCGAGAGTGGTAGACGGGAAACGAAAATCAGGATATGCGATAGTAAATGGAAAAACTATGAGCGTTCTCGAGTCAGGATCTTTAAGCCCTGCGTGGTCGGCGCAGGCTTGTGAACTTTTTGCTCTATATCGAGCATGAAAACTTTTAGGAGGGAAAGAAGGTACCATATATACAGATTCCAAATATGCTTATGGAGTGGTGCACACATTTGGAAAGCTTTGAGAAGAGAGAGGGCTCGTTAACACTCAAGGAAAGGGGCTAGTACACCAAGAGTTAATAATCAGAGTGTTGCAAGCCCTGAGGGAGCCTTCAGTGATAGCAGTGGTTCATGTAAGGGGGCATCAGAGAGGAACAGGGTTAAGAATTAGAGGGAATAATTTTGCTGACCAAGAAGCCAGGAAAGCAGCAGTGCTACCTTTAAAACCAGTTGTTTTACAGCCTCTGAAAGAAGGATCAGAAAGTACGGGAGAGAAGTCGTTCACTCCAAAAGAAATGCAAGAATTAGAAAAGATAGGAGCACAATTTAAAAATAATAAGTGGATATTACCAGATAATAGAGAAATGGTTCCAAAAAGTTATGCTAGGGTAATTTTACACCAGTTGCATCAGAGAACTCATTGGGGAACTCGAGCATTGGGTGATCAATTTCTTAAGTATTTTGGGTGTTTTGGGATATATGAACTAGCGAAACAAATCACCCACGGGTGCATGACTTGTCAAAAGATAAATAAAGGAAACATGAGGCGGGCCCAAGCAGGGGGAAGAAAAACTGCCTATAGACCTTTTGAAAGGATCCAAGTAGATTATACAGAACTTCCAAAAGTGGGACGGCACAAATATCTGCTAGTTATAGTGGATCAATTAACACACTGGATTGAAGCCTTCCCAGCAGCGAGAGCTAATGCTCTGTTTGTGGCCAAGATATTGTTAGAACAAATCATCCCCAGGTTTGGGATGATTTTGGCCATTGATTCAGATCAGGGAACGCATTTTACATCTAAAATACTAAAGGCTGTAGTATCTGCTTTAGGCATAGCCTGGGAATATCATACTCCATGGCATCCCCAGAGTTCCGGAAGGGTAGAAAGAATGAATCAGACTCTGAAACAACAACTATCTAAACTGATGATTGAAACTCAATTATCTTGGATAAAGTGCTTGCCTTTAGCTTTACTGAACATAAGGACAATGCCTAATTCAGACACTGGCCTTTCCCCTTATGAAATGTTGTATGGCATGCCGTTTACTCAGTGGATGCCAACATCCCCTCCTGAAATTGAAGCTTTATCTTTCCAACACTATGTGATCATGGTAAACAAAAATCAAAATGAACTAAGAGAGAAAGGGATTTTAAATCAGACTCCGCCTTTAGGGTTTCCAATTCATAAACTACAACCTGGGGATAAAGTACTAATTAAAACCTGGAAAGAAGATACTCTAACTCCATGATGGGAGGGGCCTTTTCTTGTTTTGTTAACTACAGAAACAGCGGTTCGGACTGCAGAGAAAGGATGGACACACGCCTCTCGAGTTAAAGGACCCCTGACAGAAGAAAGAACCTGGAAAGTAACTCAAGGACCAGGGGAATTGAAATTGAAACTGAAATTAACACGGGATCGGTGATGTAACTACTATCAGTATTGTTCATGTGAATGTCCAGTATAAATGAAAATCAGAATGTCTTAATAGTTAAGCATGTTGAACTAAGTTGTATATGTAATTCTCTTATCTGTATTTGATGTTTAGGTTGTAATGAACTGTGGTATAAGCATATCCACAAAGGGAAATTACCAGCAGGATTGTGTAATAAGCATTTAAGAATAGAAGATAAGGAAACCAAAGCTAGGTTGAGAATTCTAACAGTCACTGGAAGAATACAAAAAGAATAGTGAAGAATGATGGGAGGTCTTTACTAAAGGGGTGTATGGGAATTTAGAGAGTCCACCAGTGATAGGAAGAAAAGAGTGTAAAAAGAGAAATCAAATTTCATGTTGTCCTGTTGCTCCTGGGAACTGAAGGCCAAGAGTTCGGAATACGATAAAAAGTCATCACCTTATGGCAAAAATAGGAAAGGTGGGGACACTACCCTTGCTGCTGAGAAGATGATGAACTCGGCTGCCAGCTGCAACCTGGTAGGCCAGAGAGGCAGAGGGTGTAGAAACCTGGACCTGATCCTCTTGCTAGGAGTGGTGACTTATTGTTCCCAACTTAGCCTGGCCAATCCCTGTACCAAGTGCTTCCTCGGATCAGCTGACTGAAGCCAGCTCTGCCGGAGCCGGGAGCGAAATCTCGAAGCTACTGAGGTAAGAGAGGGTAAAGAGAGGGGTTTCTGGTCGCGTTTTCGATTCTGCTACCCGGGAGTCCCCGGCAGCCCTTGCGGAACCGGCTGACGTGGCGCGACCGTTATCACGGTGACGGAAGTCACACCCCTCCCCCTTGCTTTGAAAAAGCCTCTTGGAGGGCAGCGACGTGTCGCTGCCCACCAGGCGCTGGAAGGTGAAGTGCTTGTGAGGCAGGTGAGCACTAACCACACGGTGCTGCAGCAGCGACTGGGGCTGCTCGTGCAGTAGGGCTCAGAGGTTCTGTCACTCCTCGCTGTTAGACCTCTCACTTGTTGCTGGTGACACAGACTGGGGTGTGGCAGGGCAAGTAGACTGGACACAACTAGCTCTTGTAGGTGAGTTTGTCCGGGGTTACATTTTGTTTTCTTGTCCCCAATTTAGCTAAGGGTAGCAATGGTTTCTAGAAAAAGGAAAGCTGTTGCTGCCGTTAATACAAAGAGTGTGTCTACACAGACACTACCTGCCAAGAAGGATGCAGCCACCCAGGCTTCTGGCTGCACAGAGTGTCTGTGCCTGGCATTAGTATCGGAGAATGGTATGGGAGGCACCTGTGTACGATGTGACCAGGTGAATGACTTACTGTGCCTAGTGGCAGAGCTTAAGGAAGAGGTGGAGAGACTAAGGAGCATTAGGGAGAGTGAAGAAGAAATAGACTGGTGGGGTCAGGCTCTTTTGACTCCTAAGGGTGTGCAACAGGAGATGGCAAAGCCTTGTCCCTCCTGCCATAAGGCGGATACAGCAGATCTAATTGATGGGGGGGAATGGAAACAGGTCCCTGATCGGAGAGGTAAAAGAACCCTCTCTCGAACCCCATCACCACCCTTGGTGCCCCTAACAAATAGATATGAGGCCCTGGACCCGGAAAATCAGGCAGAGGATAGCCAAGAAGATCCACCTGGAGAGCCCTCTGGATGGACCTCATCAACAAAAAGAATCATAACTGCAGCTGTAAGAGGAAAAAAAAAAAAGAAGAGTGGTAGTAGTCGGTGACTCTCTTCTGAGGGGAACAGAGGGCCCTATATGTCGCCCAGACCCATCCCACAGGGAGGTCTGCTGCCTTCCTGGGGCCAGGGTGAGGGACATTAATAGAAGACTTCCAGAGCTAATTCAGCCCTCAGACTACTATCCCCTGTTAGTAGTCCAAGCTGGCAGCGAGGACATCAACAGAAGAAGTATCAAGATAATTAAAAAGGACTTTAAAGCACTGGGTCAGTCAGTTCATGGGACGGGAGCACAAGTGATATTTGCCTCAGTTCCTGTGCTAGCTGGGATGGATGAGGAACTAAATAAAGAGAGGAGCAGAAAAGCCCATCTCATCAACAGGTGGCTTAAGGATTGGTGTCACCGTCAAAATTTTGGGTTTTTTGACCATGGGCCAAGCTCCGTGGTACCCAGTCTCCTCAAATCAGATGGGCTTCATCCTTCTAGGGAGAGCAAGAGGACTATAGCCCATAAGTTGGCAGGGCTGATCAGGAGGGCTTTAAACTAGGTTTGAAGGGGGAAGGGATTGAAACTGGGCTCTCCAAAAATCAGCCTACGGATGGAAAGCCCGAATTAAGAGGGAAATCAGCAGCCCACTTGAAGTGCATGTACACTAATGCACGCAGTATGGGCAACAAACAAGAGGAGCTGGAAGCCATCGTGCAGCAGGAAAGCTATGACATAGTTGCCATCACAGAAACATGGTGGGATGACTCATATGACTGGAGTGCTGCTATGTGTGGCTACAAGCTCTTCAGAAAAGATAGGCAGGGTAGGAGAGGTGGAGGGGTGGCTTTATATGTTAGAGAGTCACTCGACTCTGTTAAACTTGAGGTCAGCAGTGACAAGGTTGAGTGCCTGTGGACCAGAATCAGGGGGAAGTCCAACAAGGCTGACATCCTCGTGGGTGTCTGTTACAGACCACCCAACCAGGACGATGAAGGAGATGAATTATTCTACAAGCAGCTGGCAGATGTCTCAAAATCGACAGCCCTTGTTCTTGTGGGTGACTTTAACCTGCCGGATATCTGCTGAGAGCTCAATACTGCACAGAAGAGGCAGTCTAGGAAGTTCCTAGAGTGTATAGAGGACAATTTCCTTCATCAGCTGGTAAATGAGCCCACCAGGGGCAAGACCCCGCTAGACCTACTGTTTACAAACAGAGAAGGGCTGGTGGGAGATGTAGTGGTTGGAGGCCGCCTGGGGCATAGCGACCATGAAATAATAGAATTTTCAATACTCAGAGATGCAGGGAGAACCATTAACAAAACCTCTACGCTGGACTTCCGGAGGGCAGATTTTTGCCTATTCAGAAGTCTAGTTCAGAGCATACCCTGGGAAACAATGCTTAAAAACAAGGGGGCCCAGGAGGGTTGGACATGCTTCAAGCAGGTGGTTTTGAGTGCACAGGAACAGGCTATACCAGTGTGCCGAAAGGCTAGCCGGCGGGGAAGACAATCAGCTTGGCTAAACAGGGAGATTTTGAATGAAATCAGAAATAAAAAGAGACTTTACCGACTGTGGAAAAAAGGGCTGGCTACTTTTGAATAATTTATGGAAATAGCTAGATCATGCAGAAAAAACATCAGGGAAACAAAAGTGCAATTTGAAGTTAACTTGGCCAATTCTGTCAGGGATAATAAAAAGTCCTTCTTCAAATATGTTAATAACAAAAGGAGGGGCAAGGAAAACCTCCATTCTCTGTTGGACTCTGAAGGAAATATAGTTAACAAAGATGAGGAGAAAGCTGAGGTACTTAATACCTACTTTGTCTCAGTTTTTACCAGTAAGACAGGTGGCCCTCAGGACAACTCATCTCTGGAGATGGTTGGCAGAGATAGAAAGCCAAATAGGCCCCTTGTATTCCAGGAGGAAATAGTTGGTGATTTACTGAGCCATCTGGATCCTCACAAGTCTATGGGACCAGATGGGATCCATCCTAGGGTGATGAGGGAGATAGCAGAACAACTTGCCAAGCTGCTCTCCATCTTCCAACAGTCCTGGCTCACTGGGGAGGTCCCATATGATTGGAAATTGGCCAATGTTACCCCAGTCCACAAAAAGGGCTGCAAAGCTGACCCTGGCAACTACAGGCCTGTCAGCCTGACCTCGGTGCCTGGCAGGGTTATGGAGCAGATCATCCTGAATGGAATCACACAGCACCTTCAGGATGGACAAGCGATCAGACCCAGCCAGCATGGGTTTAGGAGGGGCAGGTCCTGTCTGACCAACCTGATCTCCTTTTATGATCAGGTGACTCACCTGGTGGATGAGGGGAAAGCTGTGGATGTGGTCTATCTGGACTTCAGCAAGGCCTTTGACACTGTCTCCCATAATATACTCCTGCAAAAGCTGGCAGCCCATGGCTTGGACAAGTGTACTCTACGCTGAGTTAAGAACTGGCTGGAGGGCCGGGCCCAGAGAGTGCTGGTGAATGGGGCTGCATCCAGCTGGCGGCCAGTCACTAGTGGTGTTCCCCAGGGGTCAGTGTTGGGTCCAGTCCTGTTGAACATCTTTATTGATGATTTAGATGAGGGGATTGAGACCATCATCAGCAAATTTGCTGATGACACCAAGTTGGAAGGGAGTGTCGACCTGCTGGAAGGCAGGAGGGCTCTGCAGAGGGATCTGGATAGACTGGAAAAATGGGCTGATTCCAATGGGATGAAGTTCAATAAGGCCAAATGCCGGGTGCTGCACTTTGGTCACAACAACCCCCTGCAGCGCTACAGGCTGGGTGCAGAGTGGCTGGAGAGCAGTCAGACAGAAAGGGACCTGGGGGTGCTAATTGACAGGAAGCTCAACATGAGCCAACAGTGTGCCCAGGTGGCCAAGAAGGCCAACGGTATCCTGTCCTGTATCAAAAACAGCGTGGTCAGCAGGACAAGGGAAGTGATCCTTCCCCTGTACTCTGCATTGGTGAGGCCACACCTGGAGTATTGTGTTCAGTTCTGGGCCCCTCAGTTCAGGAAAGACATTGAAGTGCTGGAGCGGGTCCAGAGAAGAGCAACACGACTGGTGAAGGGACTTGAACATAAGACCTATGAGGAGAGGCTGAGGGACCTGGGGTTGTTTAGTCTAGAGAAGAGGAGGCTTAGAGGTGACCTCATCACTCTCTATAACTACCTGAAGGGAAGTTATAGCCAGGTGGGGATTGGTCTCTTCTCCCAGGCAGTTAGCAATAGGACAAGGGGGCATGGGCTTAAACTCTACCAGGGGAAATTTAGGCTGGATATTAGAAAGAAATTCTTTACAGAGAGAGTGGTCAGGCATTGGAATGGCCTGCCCAGGGAAGTAGTGGACTCGCCGTCCCTAGAGGTTTTTAAACTGAGATTGGACATGCCACTTAGTGCCATGATCTAGTAAACGGACTAGAGTTGGACCAAGGGTTGGACTCGATGATCTCTGAGGTCTTTTCCAACCCAGTCGATTCTGTGATTCTGTGATTCTATGAGCGCGTGAGAATAGGACGACTGACACATTATGTTCTCAGTTATCACACTCATGTTAATTCTGGATGTTATGATAGAACAAAATTGAAAAAATGTGAAATCCAAGTGTGACAGATTGCAATTCCCCCTCCCTCCTGCAGCACGGCACGTCTCCCTCTTCCTCTGCTATTTGAGGCTAACAGCTTCTTTTGTCTGGCCCAGAGCACCCTGGCTCCTGGGACATTAGAAGAAGGGAGTGCCAAGGCACACTGGGCCGCGCCCAGTGTGGGGGATGTTTGAGGGCTTCAGGGGCACCCACACTCAGTGTGGGGGGTGCAGAGAAGCTTATACAATGCCTACAGTCAGGTCTGATCAGATAACAAAACGGGACTCTCGTCGAGACTCCGCCCATTGCCGCGGGTCTCTTGGAGCACGAGCTTAGCCACTGCCGCCACGAGAGCCCCCCTCCCCGGGATGGAGACTCCGCTTGCCTCGCCGCCACAGGTGTAAGTAAAACTTCTCGCAGGATTGCGAGTATATTTTCTTTCCATGCACATTTGCACAAGTACTTTATTTCCTCGCACAATCGCGAGTGGCCGCCGAGAGCCCCTCGCACAATCGCGAGTATATTTTCCTCCCGTGCCTCCACATAAGCACGTGTAGGATTCCGTGCACATTTGCACATGTGAAATAACTCTCGCAGGACTGCGAGCGTATTATAAATTTACTCTCGCGGAATCGCGAGTGCACACTTTCCGTACTCACTGCGAGTACGTGTATCTCTATAAAATAATCCCACACCGTGCTTAGGCAAGTGTGTACTCCTCCGGGACTCGGGGACGGCTCCGGCATTGTTTTGGTGAAGCCACGTGCATGCACTCTGTGGACCTCCTGTTGTATTAGTGGCTGCCCCTCTCAATAATTTCCTCCACTGATATCCGAACCTGTATTTAAGTCACATTTGGAGTGCTAAAACCCTGTGCCTCGCTGGTCTAATAAAAGTTGTTTTTGGACCTTGTGGTCCCTAAAATTGACCTGTGGGTTGCTTCTGTGACACCAAGGGCAGAAGTTATGGGTAGCAACTAATCTAGGGAAAGGTGGACTCGGTGTAGGCTTTGTCTCCTGCCCTAGGGGAGAACAGAGTATCTGTTTTTCACAAACTGGTATGTGGGGCTATTCAGATGGAGGGGGAGTGCAAGATCAGTATAAGGAGGAGTTAGTTAAGAGTGCTACTCAGGAATTGAAAAGAAGGCGAGAGAAACAGAAAGTGGTACAGAAAAGCAGTGATTGGTATGAAGAAATCAGGCAAAAAGACAAGCGATTACAATTACCAACAGTAGGGAAAAACCTGTTTATAGACCTTATGGAAAAGATAGCCTGGGAATTAAATGTCACATCATGCTGGATATGTGGGAGGTCTCAAATGGCAGAACAGTGGCCTTGGAGAGGAGAGAGTGTAAACCCAGAAGGATTACTGGTATGGAACAGAATGCATGTAACTCGAGAAAAAAGACCAGAAGGATGGGTATTAAGTCACTTAATAATAGGGCAGATGTGCATATCAAGGGATGATGGTAAACGAGATTTTACTGAATACGTTGGACAAACCCCTTGTAAGTTAGTGTTGCGGGCAAATTCATAAAATACTTCTATTCCTCCCACTTGGTGGCCAGGTCCACCTAATGGATATTGGTCTCGAAATTGTAGCCTGGGAAATGAAACGATATGCTGGAAGAATCAAAGCAAAGCAAACCCCTTTGAGGAAATTGGGGATTTAAGGAGATATTGGCAGAATCCTGGCTCTACCGATATAAACGAACCATGGAAAGCCCCTGATGGATTATTTTGGATATGTGGGAATAGAGCTTATAATGAGTTAATGCCTAGGTGGAGAGGGTCCTGTACAATAGGGATAATTCAACCAGCATTTTTCCTTTTACCAAAGGAAAAAGGGAGTCATCTGGGGAAACCTCTGTACGAAACTTTAAACAGAGAGAAGAGGGGTTTAATAAATGTCCCCATAGGAGGAACGCAAACTTGGAAAGCTGATGAATGGCCTGCGAAAAGGATAATTGAATACTATGATCCAGCCACCTGGGCCCAAGATGGAAGCTGGGGATACCGTACCCCAATATATATGCTAAACCGAATTATCCGGTTGCAAGCAGTGGTTGAAATAACAAGCAACTGGACAGCTGAGGCACTGAATCTTATAGCAAGACAATTGTCTCAGACCAGGGCTGCAGTGTACCAAAATCGGGTAGCCTTAGATTATCTTTTAGCTGAAGAGGGGGGCGTCTGTGGGAAATGGAATACTTCTGAGTGTTGTTTGGAAATAAATGATAATGGGGAAGCTATAATGAAAATAGCAGAGGAGATAAAACGAGTTGCACATGTACCAGTACAGAAATGGAATTCTATACTTACTAGCCATTGGTGGGATAACTTATTTGGGGGAGCCTGGTGGAAGAAAATAGGGTTCATGATACTATGCGCATTTCTGGGTTTACTGTTTGTACCATGTATGATCCCATGCTTTATTCGGTTAATACATTCAGTAGTCCAAGGCATGCAAATCTCAGCTATGCCTATAGATCCTGAAATGGCAACAAAAGGAATGGGGCATAAATTGATGATTTTAAAAGATAACACCAAACTGGACCTAGCTGCCGCTAGGCAGGTGCTGGCTAACTTTGAGGCCAAAGCACGAATCAATAGGATAAAAAGAAAAAGGGGAAATTGTGAAAAATGCGGTTGTGATTCGTGCTAAGATGTTTCATGTTTACAGGTATAACCAAATGAGGCACGGACTCTGAACTTGGAAAAGGGAAAGATGGTTAAGTTCTATGTAAAAAGTTATGAAACTTGTTTAGGAAGTTATATTGATAGAGCGAACTAACATTTTAAGGGTTAAGCAACTATATAATAAGGGCCTACTAACAAGCTAACATTTTAAACCACATAATCAATATCTAGTTTAGAGCTGTATGTAACTAATTGTGCTAAAAAAAAAAAAAAAAGCAGGACTTCATTAAATGACGAGATAAGAAGTTTTACAGCACCAGCTGCAACCTTGAGGAGACAAGATAGCCAAGATTTACAGCAAAAAGGAGGCACCAGTCTGGTTCCAGTCGGTTTGGTAGCTTGGATTCCAGCCAGTTCCTCCTAATGAGCCAAAGGTAAAAAGTCCACTGTGACGAAGCTGAAGGAGCCTTCATCCAAAGACCCCTAAAGACCCTTCCTCAAATTCACCAAGTGATATTGCGCAGGTGCAACAGGGGAGGATCAAGGAGGGGAATATGTAAATGGTTATCTGAGACTCATTTTAATAAAGGGCGGGAAAGGTCACGAATATGTATAGGCGTTTCTGGGGTCATTATGTATATGTAATACCATACGGTATTTAAGCACATTTCTTATTCTTAAAAGTGTGCGTGTTGGGTGGAGTGAATCCCCCGCGCACCCAGCGCTGTTCTGCTTATGCTCTAATGAACACGTGTGTAAGGAATACAAGGAATTGGATTAAACGTTGTTTATCCATAGAAAAAGCGTAATTATTTCAAGGCTACATTTATATATATATATATTTATATATAAGGCCATATTTACATACAAAGCACCTATTACCATATCAATAAACATTCTTTGGAACCACTCTGACAGCAGAGGTAAGAACAGGAGTTAGCCTGTTAGTACCTCAGCAATGGTTTCCAACAACTTAAAAAAAAGCCACAAGACTCTGTTTCTAGAATGTTTTCCTCATCTCGCATTAGACTGGATGACATTTTCATATGTCATCACCTGTAGGTCTCTGGTAAGTGGCTGCTTCCAGTTACGACAGAGGGAGTTTAGAAGCTCTGTAATTAAGTAACTTAACCATTTTTGAAAACTCGCTGAAGCCTCATTTTGTCAGCAACTGGCTTATGCCTTGAGATTGAACAACTCATACATATGCTTAAAATATGTGTGTTTTTTCTAGGAATTAAAGTTTTGAGATTGCTAACTTCAGCCAATAGAGCAGCATGTGGATAATTTCATGTTTTGGTCAAAACAAAATTGTGTAAAAACAATACTTAAAATGCATGTTAAAAACATCACTGCAAGCATTTATTCTAATCTTTAATGGTCCTTGTTATTTAGTATAATCATCCTTTTGAAGATGATTTACTTATCTCCATGGAAACTCTCATTTACAGTACGCCTGACGGTAAGAACTTCGTAAAGCTTCAATATTTACGTGCTGTGTATTTATACTTAGTCAAGCATGCAACTGGTGGAAGTTATATAACATTCGACGGCAGAAGATGCTGAATTTTGTACACTTTGGTGTGGCCTTTCATATGTAAACTTTGAGGCATGCATGTAATACCTGGAGATTTTCTTTATATGCACCATTTTGGTCTATTGCGTGCTCTGTTTTAGACAACAGAAAAGAGTTATTAGCGAAGTTCAGGATAACAATGGTTAATATTTAGATGACTTGTAAGAAGAAGAATCAAAGTGAAGAAGACTGAGAGGAAACAAAGGAATGACACCTTCCTGTGTAACCTCATCTAGGTGTTCCTGCTCCGGCAGGGGGATTGGACTAGATGATCTTTTGAGGTTCTTTCCAATCCCTAACATTCCGTGATTCTGTGAATGGAGGTATTAGCAGGAAGTTGATACACATGAATGGACTGTGTAATTTCCTTTCCGCTTAGTATTCTGAAAGCTGCTCTGATAAGTTTCTCTTATGTCAAGTGCCAGGGGGAACTGGGTGGATAGTCTCTTTGACTTTTCATTGAATGTTTCAGTGGTTAGCATAAATCTGTACCACATTGTGCTATGTCATATTTTTCCAGTGTTTCATTATAAATGTTGATCCATTATAGAGTTGACAATGCTTATGCAGAGTTTATTGGGAAAAAAAAACAACCTGTTGTTCTAAAATACTTTCCTCGGGGTTTTAGTAGGACTAATGACTTAGCGTCCTGGTGGCTTTACAGGGAAATGAAATGTTCTTCCAGTTTTTATTATCACTGAAGTGATGATTATGTTTTGTAAGTTACTTTATCAATTCTTGTAAAGTAGAACTTACCACACGTACACGTGATGTACTACCACAGTACCAAGCCTTATCTAATCATTGCACCAAATATGATTTACCTTTTAAGGCTTTTACAGACTGGGAAACTTGCATTTCATAGCATTTTTTAAACGTTGTCCATCCAGAGAAGGAGAGGGTGGCATACAGCACTGTAATTCACAACCATTGATTTGTAAAGGCTGGCTTATACTTTTGGTTTACTAACCTCTATTCAGTATGGAATTAATATGGATCTCAGTCCTGTCAAGCCTTAACTATGGCTTTAACTAACGTTGTTATTGTTTTGTTTTGGCTGACTTCTCAATTAACTTAGAATTACAATTGTCTCTTGGCTTGTTTACCCATGAGGTTTTGCTTCTACAATTGTTTTGGAGGCTGTTCAGATTTGATAATGTGTTGTTACTATGTAATATGTTCTTCCTAAATGTTTATGTTTGTTAGAATGATACTGGGTGTATATACAGTGCTATAAGAAAAGCTGTGTTTATACTGATCTCTCTTGTTATTTCTAGGACCAAAATCATGGGAGGATGTGTCAACCGAGGACCTTAGAAAATGGCAGGAGGAAGTACTTGAAGTAGCTCTTAATGTAGTTCTACTATGCAGTTTGTAGTAATGTTTCTTTTTCCTTCATATATAATATCTATAGGAATAAATTCAAATCTCGCTGTGCCATATCATATTTGCAAGAGGTATTAATCAATTAATTCAACATCTGCCTTAAAATAGGGGTTTAGGATAAAGTGGTTAAGACTGTCAGATGAGACAGACTAAAATAGATGACCATTTACCAGTGGTAAGCACCTCTAGTAAACCTGGAAAATTTTTTTTTTTTTTTTTTTTTTTTAACATATGTACTTTTGGATCTCATCAGAATATTGTCATTGAAGTTAACAAGCATTGAATCAACTGATCTTGGTTCAGGGGTAATTAGCTCTTGAATTCCAGAGGGCTTATTGGTTTCAATATTAGATTTTTTCTTTTTTTTTTTTTTTTCCCCCCTGCAAAATAATGCTAAAGTAATTAAAGTATCTTTGCAGTCTCAACACTTGCTGTCTCTGCCAGACTAAAGCCATTACTGTTGTGTGATCTGTATTTTTTTTTATTCTGAGTACTTACATTGAGCAAGCAGTTACTTCTTTTTCCTGAACTCCCTCATAAGAACTCAACAGTGAATTTATTCTTAATCTCAGTGTTTCTACCATAACTGCCAAAAGTCACCTTGTTGCTACATTCCTAATATCTGCCTAAAAAGCTAAGTTATGTGGTGTGCCTTGGGAGTTAACACAGAAGCTGTTTGGAACCCCACAGAGTGAGGGGACAAGGGGTAAAATTCAGTCTTGGGAAACAAGAGAGTATCTAATGGAGAGAGCAAAGGGGCTGTATTTCCCTTTCCTTTTCCACTCCTGGGTAATACCTTGTGCATCATCTACTAATCCTTGCTGCACAACTTTACAGACTAAATACATTAAAGACTGTAAGAGGAATTATCTGTCTTAGCCTGGGCCAAGGTAGCTAAAGCTTACATTCTTGTAGCGATTTTAACAGCAATATTGTGACAAGAAGTAAGCGATCAGGTAACTTTTAACACGTATTGTATTTGTGGCTTTTCTCATCAGGCCGTGGGAAACCTGATGGAAATGGAATTATTATTTAGGAAGTGCCTAGTTGTGAGATGTACCAAAGTAAACAAAGGCATCCATTAATTACTATTCTAATATTCTTCTGATATTTCTTCTTTTCCTGTTTCTAATTGCAGTGTAACAGAGGAAGTGAAAGGAATGCAGGTAAAGTGTTTAAGAAAATAAGTGCCGTAGATTATCTTATCCAAAGAGTCTTGACTTAATAGAAGACATCCTGGTTTTATGCCAAACTCTCTAGGATACTCACTGTTTTTTGTGGGGGGAACCACACAAAACCAATAATGTTCATAATTAAAAGCTTCAGTTAAATATATCTTCCCTAGCATAACTTCCCAGAGTACCTACTCCAATTTTAAGAACTTAGAGCAAATGTTAATTTCATGCAAACCAGGCTTCATTCTTAATTGATCCAGATAGAATGCAGTCCTTCCTAGAAGTTTGTGTCCACACTTCAGATAGTAGATTAAAGAGCCTGTACTTAAAAGAAGAAATTTGTTAACTCCGTGTTTTCTATAAAGGTTGCATTTAGTGGTATTTTCATTATTTTACTGTTTACTCTGAACAGTGTTCATGGAGACCAAGTGAGTTACTTGTACTGCATCCAAAAACTTGCCTGTTATACGTGGGCAAAGGTTTGTGTTCTGTGGCTGCTACAGTCATTAATGAGGGAAATAAAGAACAGGAGAGCTACAGAGTTAAGAGTGAAAATTGTTACTCCTGGAGCAGGCCACCTGGTGTTGCCTTGGCAAGCTTGGACAATTTAAAGCTCTCTGAACATTTCAAATATTATCTTCCTTCAACTGATGACACAGATGCCACCTGCATCACTGGATCCTTCAGACACTGTGGCACCTGCCGCTCTGTATGACCTTGAGCATGTTGGAAAGGTCAAAACTTCTCAGAATCAATTCCATTAGGTCCTCATCTCTTTCCACACTGTGGATAAATTCTTCTAGAGTGAGCTCCCCTAAAAGGAAATCAAATACCTCTTTGGAGCTGAGGGTTAGCCCCCAGCCCCATGCTCCTTCTCACCTCTAGCCCAGCTCAATGCAAGTGCTCATCTGATTCCAAAGGCGGCCTGCAAAGCAAGAAGGAAACGCTTCACTAATTCACCAGAAAAGGCCATGCTCCTTAACAACGAGCAGCGCCCCACCTTCTCAGCTGCTGGTTGGTGTGTGCCTTCACCCCTCTGGGCTTGTGTCCAGCACCTGCAAAAACAAAACAAAGGCACATCCTCAAACACTGCCCAAAAGCACAGCTTGCCCCCAGCCAGTCCCACCTCCCACTCCTTTACCTTGGCCACTCCCCCATTTGGCCCCAGCCCTATGGGCTGCCACCTCGACCACGTGGAGGCTCAGGCACCATCTGTGAAACACAACCAAAGGATGCTCATACCTGCACCAGCAACACAACCCCTAAAAACAAGCTGCTGCTGCTTCAGCCCTGCACTCAATGCTCACCTCCTCCGAATAGCTGCAGTGCTGATACCCACATTTCCTCATTGTTTTAATAGGTGTGAAGCAATCAAGCAAATTTATACAGAGGCACCTGGCACACCTTCCCTCTGACACAGCTCACCAACCCACCTTCTTACAGTGCTCCACCCACCTCCTCTGTCGCTCTTTTGTGCGCATGTTGTTCCCTGGCCTCTGAAAAAACGTGCAAACAACAAGTCACCCGGATGCTGACAATCAAGAGATCAACCATTCCAGAGATCTGCTTTCCAGTTAGAAACACCACCTGGAGTCCAGCTACAGCCTGCCATTGAAAAAACAGTCGAAACATTAAGACCCACCCATACAAGACTTAACACCTTACAGATTAAACAGCCTTCCATCCCACCCAACAGCCCCTCCCAGAAGGCTCCGATCCTTTTCATAAAATGCTGCGGAAGCGACTGCCCAGACTCCCTTCCCACGGCTGCTCCATCCCAAATAACTGCACAACCTTTGCCTACACAATCTATGCATATCAACCTATTAACAACCATGGACGCTTAGCGCTATTCCACCAGCCACGACTCAACGCCTCCAGGCAGAGCAGTTCCAAGCCAAACGCGCATGTGCACGCAGTCCCTGAAACTGGATAGCTAGAAAGCAGAGCTGCCAACGCAGCCCAGAACGACACCATAAAACACAGTCGACTGGAGAAGTCTAAGGCGCAAGACCCACCCACGCTTTCGGCTCATTAAGCAAGAACACCAGCTCCCAATTGGCACTAGGCCAATCAGCACTGGCATTCCAGAGCCCAGGAACGCACCTGAGAAGACTGCCCTGCCCCTCGAGCACAACAAGTGCCAGCATCGTCTAACAGGCGCAAGGCAGGCTTCGTAAACTACTTAACAGTGCAGACACACAGGCTGGAGCAGCCCTGCCCAGCACAACCTGGCATCATGCTGAATTGTTCCCTGCCCCGTTTTCCTGCCTAAAGGGGACTTTTCTGGGATGGCCCTCTCCCAATGTCAACTTTCAATATATTCATCAATGACTTGGATGAGGGAAGAGAGTGTACTATCAGCAAGTCTGCTGATGACACAAAGCTCAGAGGAGTGGCTGATACGCCAGAAGGCTGTGCTGCCATCCAGCGACACCTGGACAGGGAAAAATTTAATGAAATATAACAAGGCAAAGTGTAAAGTCTTTCATCTGGGTAAGAACAACCCCAGGTTCCAGTATAAGTTGGGGAATGACCTATTAGAGGGCAGTGTAGGGGAAAGGGACCTGAGGGTCCTGGTGGACAGCAGGATGACCATGAGCCAGCACTGTGCACTCGCGGCCAGGAAGGCCAAGGGCATCCTGGAGTATATTAGAAGGGGAGTGGTTAGTAGGTCCAGAGAGGTTCTCCTTCCCCTCTACTCTCCCCTGGCGAGACTACATCTGGAATACTGTGTCCAGTTCTAGGCCCGTCAGTTCAAGAAGGACAGGAAACTGCTGGAGAGAGTCCAGCGTAGGGCAACAAAGATGATTAAGGGAGTGGAGCAACGCCCTTATGAGGAAAGGCTGAGGGAGCTGGGTCTCTTTAGCTGGGAGAAGAGGAGACTGAGGGGTGACCTCATTCATGTTTACAGATAGATAAAGGGTGAGTGTCATGAGGATGGAGCCAGGCTCTTCTCGGTGACAACCAATGATAGGACAAGGGGTAATGGGTACAAACTGGAACACAAAAGGTTCCACTTAAATTTGAAAAGAAACTTCTTCTCAGCAAGGGTGACAGAACACTGGAACAGGCTGCCCAGGGAGCTTGTGGAGTCTCCTACTCTGGAGGCATTCAAGACCTGCCTGGACACCTTCCTGTGTAACATCATCTAGGTGTTCCTGCTCCGGTGGGGGGCTTGGACTAGATGATCTTTCACGGTCCCTTCCAATCCCTAACATCCTGTGATTCTGTGAACTTTAAACCCCTTCCTGCAATTCCCAGTCCCCCCAGCCCCTGTCCCTCCACTTAGCTTTCAGAGGGCTAAGGGACTATACCCATCCTCAACAAAGGAAAACACCACATGGGCTAAGGGGGACCTTCCTGTAATTGCCAGGTGCATCTTCAATATCTGCAATAAAGGGATATAAAACAAATAAATAAAAAATAAAAACAACAACAAAACATACCACACATACTAAGCAAAGCAAAAGCCAAACCAAGCCCACTGACAAGCATCCTTTCTGTCATATATGCTACTGAACCTGGCTTGGTTCTGAAGCTCTTACCTCAAATAGACACCTCTGCGTCTCCAGCTCAGAACCTGCAAACTACTGCAGGAACAAAGGAACAGCAGAACACCAACAGCAAAGCAGCCCAGGAGCAAAATGAGCTCCCTCATGAGAGACTGTGGCTCATATCACCAAGGCCTCCTCCCCCCCACCCCCTTACCCCAATCACCTGGACCTTTACTGGAAATGACAACACCTGCCCTTTTCCTACAACTACATCTATCACATCTGCAATGTGACTGAGTAAGGATTTAAATTTCAGTTTTCTAGGGCATAGAGAGAAAAAGATATCATACTAAGCTGTATAAAAAGCTAGCTGATTAAATGCAGTAACTATATTATTATTGAAATTATGTACTTACATTTCCTTAAAAAAAATAATCAAAATGCTATTGCATTACAGTGAATTTTTTGCAAGACCACACATCCTACCTAACTTCTACCAGAACTATGTTCTGGGAAGGACTGAAGGACAGAGCAGACTTAGATTCCATAAGAATCTCTTCTAAAAAGTAAACTAGGGCTTGCCTTGCCTCTCCAGGACTCCCAAGGCCTCCCCTCATCTTCCAGGACTCCCCAGACCCTCCCTCCCTAGGTAGGGCCTCATCTCCCTAGGGCTCCCTTGAGATCCACAGTCCTCCCCCTGGCTCGCCTTGATTCCTCAAGGCACCCAAGTTCTCCCCAGGGCTTGTCTCATTTCCCCAGGGCTCCCAAGGCCTCACTTGATCTGCCTTGGTCTCCCCAGGACTCTGCAATGCTCTCCATGGCTCCCCCAGGTCTTGTCTGTATTCCCCAGGAATCCCCCCTTCTCCCAGGGACTCACTTCCATTCCCCAAGACTCTCCAGTCCTCCCCAGGTCTCCTCCATTCTCCCAAGGGCCACGGTCCCCCAAAACTCATCTCAGCTCCCCAGGTCGTGCCTCAGTTCCCCCAGTCATCCTCAGGGCTCCTTGTCGGCTCCTTTCAGCTCCTTATTCCTCCCCAGGGATCGTGCTGGCTCCCAAGGATTCCCCATCTTCCTCTCTGACACCGCACGCTAACTCACCTTCTTACTGCATTCAGTTCACCTCCTCTGTCGCTTTTTGGTGTGCATCATCATCATCTTCTTCTTCTGAAAAAGATCATTCAACAAGTACGGTATGTGAATGTGGCAAATAAACTGGTAAAATATGGTACGTGAACCACTAAAAACGTGACGAAAACACAGGTAAAATACAGCAGCCGTAAAGCTAAAACAGTGGCGAACACACAGATAACATACGGTACTTCCATCGCTAAAAATATGAAAATATACAAGTAAAACAGGATAGCTGCACCACTAAAAATACGGCAAATATACAGGTAATATACGGTAGCTGCACCAATAAAAACTGGGGAATATACAGGTAAAATACGGTAACTGCAAGACTAAAAATGTGAAAATATGCGGGTAATATACAGAAGCTGCACCGCTAAAAATTCAGAGAATATACAGGAAAAATATGGTACATTAACCACTAAAATTGTGACGAATATACAGGCAAATAATGGTAGCTGTAGTGCTAAAAGTGTGCCGAACGTCCCAGAAAAACACGGAAGCTACACCGCCAGAAATGTGGCAAACATATGGGTAAAATATGGCAGCTGCACCGCTGAAAAGGTGGTGAATATACAGGAAAAATTCAGCACCTTCACCACTAAAAATGTAAAAATATACAGGTAATATACAGGAGCTGCACCGCTAAAAATATGGTGAATGTATAGGAAAAATAAGGTACCTGCACCGCTAAAACTGTGATGAATATACAGGTAATATACGGCAGTTGCACCGCTATCAAACGTGGTGACTATACAGGTAAAATACTGTACACGCACTACTAAAAATGTGGCGAACATACGGGTAAAATACCGTAGCTGCACCAATAAAGAAGTGGGGAATATACAGGTAAACTATGGTAACTGCACCACTAAAACTGTGATGAATATACAGCTGAAATATGCTACTTCTACTGATAAAAATGGGGAGACGATACTAGCAAAATACAGGAAACACACTACTAAAAATGCGGCAAATACACAGGTAAAATACGGTAGCTGAACCAATAAAAAACTGGTGAATATACTGGTAAAATATACAGGTAAAAAACTGGTGAATATACAGGTGAAAAAGCTGCATGGCTTAAAATGTGAAGAACATACAGGTAAAACACGGTACTGAATATACAGGAGGCCTGGAGATTTACCATGGGTCAGAAAATGACTGTGCTAGCATCCCACACAGTGTCTAACAAGATGGTGTAGAAATTATCGTCACTAACATTGTCAACCCAGCTTCTTTCCTCAGTGGTAACTTTGGAGAACCAGTTCATCATGACTGCCTGGAGACCATCGAAGCAACATAATCCAATCGACCAGATCTAAAAGACATTCCTATTGAAAACTCTGAAAACGGAAGCAGCTAACCGTGAGGCTTGTGCATGTGCACAGAGCAATTTGGAAAGAAAAGGGACTTTTGAACTCTCAAGGCAAACATATCAAACATGCGGAGGAGATATTGAAACTACCGGAAGCAGTTCAGCTTCCTAAGAAAATGGCAACCATGCATATTAAGGCACACCAGAAAGTGAGCTCGGAACCAGAAAAGGCTGGCAGACAGAGAGGCAAAACAAAAAGCTAAGCAAAAGGTAAAAACAGAAAGTGCTCTAGTCCTTGGCGGGCAGGTCTCTTTAAAAGGTAAGCCAGAGTATACTAAAGAGAATCGAAACTCATCATAGATTTAGAGGAATCATATAATAAGGAAGGGTGGGTTCACATCCCCCAGGGAAAACTTATTGTCCCCTTTCACCTAGTTTGGCCTTTAGTAAGGGAAGAACATAAGAAAGGATTTTGGGGAGTAGAACCACTATGCAAACATTTGATTAGGGAAAAAGGAGCTAGAAATTTGTATATCACTGTAAAACAGGTGACAGCAGTGTGATCTTTGCCTCCAGACTAATCCCAAAAATATGCCCAAGCTAGAAATGGGTCAAATGGGGAAGCGGAATGCGCCTGGACCACAATGGCAAATTGAGATTTCAGAACTCCCAGGAAAAGGGGGGTACCGATATTTGTTGGTATTAACTGATACTTTTTCAGGTTGGCCAGAAGCATTCCCTACCAGGACAGCAAAAGTTTAGGAGGTGACTAGAACATTGATCCATGAAATAACACCAAGGTTTGGAGTTCCAGCTGTTATATCCTCTGATAGAGGGCCACATTTTATTTATGTGTATGTGAAGTCTTTTGCAGAGAACTTTGGAATCATAATAGGAAGGTCCGTTTCAAGACCTCCTGATATCCTTCATTGCTACCAATATTAGAGAACAGAATGCCTGGATTCATCATTCTAGAGCGAAGAAAGCCTGTGAAACACCATGGAGGGTAATCCGGGTGTAGGTAATTAGGGTCTGGCGGCCGGAAGATCTCGCGCTGTACGAAAAGGTAGTAGCCCCTCCCTAGACAGGTAGGAGTGTGTGATGTAAGCAAACGGAAGTGACGTTGTAAACTCAAGGTATATAAACCTGTGTTACCTGCCAATAAACGCCATTTGCCATCCACCACATTGGTGTCTGCGAGCTGATGGACCGAGCGACCTGGGGTTGGTCGCCGTGCTGTTCCTGAACCAGGTCGCTACTGCCTCCTAGAGGCAACAAGTGGTGCCGAAACCCGGGAAAATCGCTTGGACTCAGGTGAACAGCGGCCGGAGCGGTAGGACCAGCCTGGCGAGGAGGACGCTTCCAGAGCCGCGAGGAGGATGGAAGCCCTCGTGAAGGTCGTATCTCAATTACATAAGCAATGGGGTATTGATTGTAAGCCTAAAGACTTTACTCTCGCAGTTGCGAGGCTTTTGCAAATCGGGGTCATTGACCAGCCGGTGGATATTCTCCACCCTGAGGCGTGGGACAAGTGCACTAAAGCGTTTGCTGAGGAAACGATGTCCTCGGGCTGTGGGAAAAACCTTAAGTCGTGGGGGAAAGTTGTACAGGCCCTGCGGAAGGCCATGCAGGCGCAGGAGACCTGGAAGGCAGCACAGGCTTGCTTGTGGGCCACGCCGCAACTGGGGGTCGGGGCGGCTACGCAGACCCCGCACCCCCCAGATAATGACGATACTGCCGAGCCCAAAGATCTGCGAGAGGGTGAAACCCCCCCCCAATCCCCGAACCCCGACCTGCTCACGGATGCGCAGGAGTGAGCTAAATCCTTTTGGGGCGGGTTAGTTGAGGAAGCCAGGCGCGCCGCTGAGAAACCAGGGTCTGAGGAAGTCTGGACGAGACCCCCGCCATATGCCCCCCAAGATGGCCCCCAACGCGTGGGCGGGGGGCGGGACGAAGATGCTCTTGGCGGGAATGTGGAGGTAGTTTTGGACCTGGCTGGCGCGCGCGAGCGGGTGGAAGAGAACAATAGAGAAAATAGCTTTGGGGGCAGTGGAGGCATGGACAAGGGGCGAAGAGCCGACCAAGGTGTTCGTCTGGAGAGGTGCCACTGGGGGGTGGACACCTCCCCGATCAGAAGGCGGGGCGAGCCAAGAGGGAGGGAACGGCCCGCCCACAAGGGTAGTGGGTGGGGCCGGAGCAGAGAGCGGCCCGCCCACAAGGGTGGTGGGCTGGGCCGGAACTCGGAAGTAACCGGTCAGTCAAGTTCCGGTTCCAGATCAGATACGGAAGTGACTGATCAGTCGAGTTCCGACTCCGATTCAGATACGGATTCATATTCGGAGGAGGAAATGGGGACAAACAGAATTAAAAGCAAAAATATCCCCTTCTGAAATAAAGCGGAACCGCGAGGGGAAAAAATTCCTCTTACGGATTGGAGGAAGATTAAGATAGCGTGTGCCAACTGGGCCCCATCGGCCGTGCTGGCATTCCCGGTCCGCGTGTCGGACGGGGGACAAAGGGTTCACACACCGATAAACCCTAAGGATATACAAGCAATTGTTAAAGCCATCGCAGATAAAGCGCTTAATTCTGCCATGGTCTCCACCCTCATAGACGGTGTTTTTGGGGGAGACAACATGCTCCCGTTTGATATTAAACAAGCCTGTAGGATGTTCTTTGACTGAGCAGGGATGATTGTTTTTAAACAAGAATGGGAGGACAACTGTACGAAACAACTGGCCCAAGTAACTGGGGCGGATCACCCGCTACATGGTTCTAACCTGCAGCGGCTAATGGGCTCGGATCCAACAATGATCACCCCCCAGTTAAAGGCCCAGGGCTTGCGGGCCCAAGAAGTCACGGCAACTACACGTGCAGCCAGAGAGGCTATTCACACAGCCTGTAGAATTATTGCCAAACCATCGCCATGGTCAACAATAAAACAAAGTGAAAGCGAGAGCTTCACGCAATTTGTAGATCACCTCCAGGCAGCGATCGACTCCTCAACACTGCCTTCGGAGGCAAAGGGCCCAGTCGCAGCAGAATGCCTACGCCAGCAGTGCAATTCAACGACCAAAGATATTTTGCGATCACTGCCAGCAGGGTCCAGCATCGCGGACATGATTAAACATGTTGCGAAAGAAGAGCACCTAGCCCCGATCCAGGCATCTGTTCGCACCGCAATAACTAACATGATGGTATGTTTTAAATGTGGCCAGGCAGGCCATGTCACAGCAAATTGCCCTCAGTTGGGGGATCCGTCAAGTCCGTCAACAGCGCTCCCCTCACACCAAAACCGACCCAAAGGACCGTGCTGGGCCTGTGAAAAGAGGGGGCACTTCGCCAGGGAATGCAGATCTAAGACCCAGGGAAACGGGTGGGGGAGAGGGCAATTGGGCCGTGCACAGCCCTCTCCCACTTGGGATATGAGGCGGCCCAATTACGCCAACCCCACATGGAGTGCGGTGCTCCCGAACCCAGTGCTTCCAAACCCGGTGCCCCAAAAACCGGTTCCCCCGAATCCACTGCCCCCTCAAGAGGTGACCAACCTTACAGCACAACCGGCTGTCCAGCCAAACCTGCCTTCATCTCAGGGACAGCAAGCACCACCCCCTGGGGGCGAGACCCCAGGGTGGCTCTGGCCGTAACGTGTGATAGCCCGCCAGTGGTGTGGGGGATCTGCTCCCTTTATAATACCCCAAATAGCACCACCATTAGTGTCCCCTTCTTGATCGATACCGGAGCAGACGTTACAGTTATCCCTGAGGCAAACTGGCCTCCGTGTTGGGAACTGGAAGATGCTCCAATGGTGGGTGGAGTTGGGGGACTAACCTGAGCTCGGAAGAGTGTTCAATTGGTTGCAATCACAATTCACACAGAAAAGGGACCGGAAAAAAACATTATTCTCTTCCCGTATGTCTTGCCAGGAGTCCCACCCCTGTTGGGAAGGGACGCTTTAGCCCTATTGAAAACCAGGGTGACAAATTTACCGTGAGGGCCACTGCCGCATACCCACTTCCACCGATCAAACTGACATGGAAATCGTCCGATCCAGTGTGGGTCGAGCAGTGGCCCCTATCAAAGCCTCGAATGGATGCTCTTCTCGAGTTAGTCGACCGCGAACTGCAACGGGGTCACATAGAGCCTTCTACCAGCCCTTGGAACACTCCTGTTTTTGTAATACCCAAGCGAACCGGTGAAGGGTTTCGTCTCCTCCATGATCTGCGTGAAGTAAACAAGACAATTCAACCAATGGGTCCTGTTCAAACGTTGCTGCCCATGAACTCTATGATACCAGAGGGGCAACCTTGTGCCGTTCTTGATATTAAAGACTGTTTTTTCTCAATACCTTCACATGAAGAAGACAAGGAGCGGTTTGCTTTCTCTATCGTGTTTCCAAACAGTCAACGTCCTAACCTACGCTTCCAGTGGAAAGTGCTGCCTCAAGGAATGATCAACTCGCCTACCATCTGCCAGATCACGGTGGATCGGGCGCTGACACCAGTTTGGCGCAGTGACCCGACCACGACAATCATTCAATACATGGATGACATCCTTATCGCCACATTTTTAGTGCTGAAGCTACCATATTTTTCCTGTATGTTCATCACACTTTTAGCGGTGCAACTACGGTATTTTACCTGTATATTCGCCACAATTTCAGTGGTTCCTGTCCTGTATTTTACCTGTATCTTCATGAAATTTTTAGCAGTGTAGGTCCCGTATATTGCCTGTATACCCGCCACATATTTTGCGGTGCAGGTAACGTATTTTACCTGTATCTTTTCACATTTTTAGCAGTGTGTTTACCGTATATTTCCTGTATATTCGACAAAATTTCAGCCATGCAGCTACCGTGTTTTACCTGTATGTTCTTCACATTTTAAGCCATGCAGCTTTTTCACCTGTATATTCACCATTTTTTTACCTGTATATTTTACCAGTATATTCACCAGTTTTTTATTGGTTCAGCTACCATATTTTACCTGTATATTTGCCGCATTTTTAGTAGTGTGTTTCCTGTATTTTGCTAGTATCGTCTCCCCATTTTTATCAGTGGAAGTAGCATATTTTAGCTGTATATTCATCACAGTTTTAGTGGTGCAGTTACCATAGTTTACCTGTATATTCCCCACTTCTTTATTGGTGCAGCTACGGTATTTTACCCGTATGTTCGCCACATTTTTAGTAGTGCGTGTACAGTATTTTACCTGTATAGTCACCACGTTTGATAGCGGTGCAACTGCCGTATATTACCTGTATATTCATCACAGTTTTAGCGGTGCAGGTACCTTATTTTTCCTATACATTCACCATATATTTAGCGGTGCAGCTCCTGTATATTACCTGTATATTTTTACATTTTTAGTGGTGAAGGTGCTGTATTTTTCCTGTATATTCGCCACCTTTTCAGCGGTGCAGCTGCCATATTTCATCCATATGTTTGCCACATTTCTGGCGGTGTAGCTTCCGTGTTTTTCTGGGACGTTCAGCACACTTTTAGCACTTCAGCTACCATTATTTGCCTGTATATTCGTCACAATTTTAGTGGTTAATGTACCATATTTTTCCTGTATATTCTCTGAATTTTTAGCGGTGCAGCTTCTGTATATTACCCGCATATTTTCACATTTTTAGTCTTGCAGTTACCGTATTTTACCTGTATATTCCCCAGTTTTTATTGGTGCAGCTATGTATATTACCAGTATATTTGCCGTATTTTTAGTGGTGCAGCTATCCTGTTTTACTTGTATATTTTCATATTTTTAGCGATGGAAGTACCGTATGTTATCTGTGTGTTCGCCACAGTTTTAGCTTTACGGCTGCTGTATTTTACCTGTGTCTTTGTCACGTTTTTAGTGGTTCACGTACCATATTTTACCAGTTTATTTGCCACATTCACGTACCGTACTTGTTGAATGATCTTTTTCAGAAGAAGAAGATGATGATGATGCACACCAAAAAGCAACCGAGGAGGTGAACTGAATGCAGTAAGAAGGTGAGTTAGCGTGCGGTGTCAGAGAGGAAGATGGGGAATCCTTGGGAGCCAGCACGATCCCTGGGGAGGAATAAGGAGCTGAAAGGAGCCGACGAGGAGCTCTGAGGATGACTGGGGGAACTGAGGCACGACCTGGGGAGCTGAGATGAGTTTTGGGGGACCGTGGCCCTTGGGAGAATGGAGGAGACCTGAGGAGGACTGTAGAGTCTTGGGGAACGGAAGTGAGTCCCTGGGAGAAGGGGACTGCACTGTTGAGTAGTTTACGAAGCCTGCCTTGCGCCTGTTAGACGATGCTGGCACTTGTTGTGCTCGAGGGGCATGGCAGTCTTCTCAGGTGCGTTCCTGGGCTCTGGAATGCCAGTGCTGATTGGCCTAGTGCCAATTGGGAGCCGGTGTTCTTGCGTAATGAGCGGAAAGCGTGGATGGGTTTTGCGCCTTGGACTTCTCCAGTCGACTGTGTTTTATGGTGTCGTTCTGGGCTGCGTTGGCAGCTCTGCTTTCTAGCCATCCAGTTTCAGGGACTGCGTGCACATGCGCGTTTGGCTTGGAACTGCTCTGCCTGGAGGCGTTGAGTCGTGGCTGGTGGAATAGCGCTAAGCGTCCATGTTTGTTAATAGGTTGATATGCATAGATTGTGTAGGCAAAGGTTGTGCAGTTATCTGGGATGGAGCAGCCATGGGAAGGGAGTCTGGGCAGTCTCTTCCGCAGCATTTTATGAAAAGGATCGGAGCCTTCTGGGAGGGGCTGTTGGGTGGGATGGAAGGCTGTTTAATCTGTAAGGTGTTAAGTCTTGTATGGGTGGGTCTTAATGTTTCGACTGTTTTTTCAATGGCAAGCTGTAGCTGGACTCCAGGTGGTGTTTCTAACTGGAAAGCAGACCTCTGGAATGGTTGATCTCTTGATTGTCAGCATCCGGGTGACTTGTTTGATGCACATTTTTTCAGAGGTCAGGGGACAACATGTGCACAAAAGAGCGACAGAGGAGGTGGGTGGAGCACTGTAAGAAGGTGGGTTGGTGAGCGGTGTCAGAGGGAAGGTGTGCCAGGTGCCTCTGTATAAATTTGCTTGATTGCTTCACACCTATTAAACAAAACAATGAGGAAACGTGGGTATCGGCACTGCAGCTACTAGGGCAAGGTGAGCATTGAGTGCAGGGCTGAAGCAGCAGCTCGTTTTTAGGGGTTGTGTTGCTGGTGCAGGTATGAGCATCCTTTGGTTGTGTTTCACAGATGGTGCCTGAGCCTCCACGTGGTCGAGGTGGCAGCCCATAGGGCTGGGGCCAAATGGGGGAGTGGCCAAGGTAAAGGAGCAGGAGGTGGGACTGGCTGGGGGCAAGCTGTGCTTTTGGGCAGTGTTTGAGGATGTGCCTTTGTTTTGTTTTTGCAGGTGCTGGACACAAGCCCAGAGGGGTGAAGGCACACACCAACCAGCCGCTGAGAAGGTGGGGCGCTCCTCGTTGTTAAGGAGCATGGCCTTTTCTGGTGAATTAGTGAAGCGTTTCCTTCTTGCTTTGCAGGCTGCCTTTGGAATCAGTTGAGCACTTGCGCTGAGCTGGGCTAGAGGCCAGAAAGAGCGTGGGGCTGGGGACTTGTCCCAAGCAGTACAGGCATTTTTTTTTTTTTTTTCTTTTTCTGTCTTAGGTTCCCATGAGTGACAAGGGCTTCAGCAGGTGAATGGAATGCCATGGGTGTTTTGCGCAAGTGGCTGTTGTGGAAATAGTTAAACAGGGCTAAACAGGGAGATTCTGAATAAAATCAGAAATAAGAAGAGACTTTACTGACTGTCGAAAAAAGGGCTGGCTACTTATGAAGAATTTATGGAAGTAGCTAGATCATGTAGAAAAAAAATCAGGGAAACAAAAGTGCAATTTGAAGTTAATTTGGCCAATTCTGTCAGGGATAATAAAAAGTCCTTCTTCAAATATGATAATAACAAAAGGAGGGGCAAGGAAAACCTCCATTCTCTGTTGGACTTTGAGGGAAATATAGTTAACAAAGATGAGGAGAAAGCTGAGGTACTTAATACCTACTTTGTCTCATTTTTTACTAGTAAGACAGGTGGCCCTTAGGACAACTCATCTCTGGAGGTGGTTGACAGAGATAGAAAGCCAAAAAGGCCCCTTGTATTCCAGGAGGAAATAGTTGGTGATTTACTGAGCCATCTGGATCCTCACAAGTCTATGGGACCAGATGGGATCCATCCTAGGGTGATGAGGGAGATAGCAGAACAACTTGCCAAGCTGCTCTCCATCTTCCAACAGTCCTGGCTCACTGGGGAGGTCCCATATGATCGGAAATTGGCCAATGTTACCCCAGTCCACAAAAAGGGCTGCAAAGCTGACCCTGGCAACTACAGGCCTGTCAGCCTGACCTCGGTGCCTGGCAGGGTTATGGAGCAGATCATCCTGAATGTAATCACACAGCACCTTCAGGATGGACAAGGGATCAGACCCAGCCAGTATGGGTTTAGGAGGGGCAGGTCCTGTCTGACTAACCTGATCTCCTTCTATGATCAGGTGACTCACCTGGTGGATGAGGGGAAAGCTGTGGATGTGGTCTATCTGGACTTCAGCAAGGCCTTTGACACTGTCTCCCATAATATACTCCTGCAAAAGCTGGCAGCCCATGGCTTGGACAAGTGTACTCTACGCTGAGTTAAGAACTGGCTGGAGGGCCGGGCCCAGAGAGTGCTGGTGAATGGGGCTGCATCCAGCTGGCGGCCAGTCACTAGTGGTGTTCCCCAGGGGTCAGTGTTGGGTCCAGTCCTGTTGAACATCTTTATTGATGATTTAGATGAGGGGATTGAGACCATCATCAGCAAATTTGCTGATGACACCAAGTTGGAAGGGAGTGTCGACCTGCTGGAAGGCAGGAGGGCTCTGCAGAGGGATCTGGATAGACTGGAAAAATGGGCTGATTCCAATGGGATGAAGTTCAATAAGGCCAAATGCCGGGTGCTGCACTTTGGTCACAACAACCCCCTGCAGCGCTACAGGCTGGGTGCAGAGTGGCTGGAGAGCAGTCAGACAGAAAGGGACCTGGGGGTGCTAATTGACAGGAAGCTCAACATGAGCCAACAGTGTGCCCAGGTGGCCAAGAAGGCCAACGGTATCCTGTCCTGTATCAAAAACAGCGTGGTCAGCAGGACAAGGGAAGTGATCCTTCCCCTGTACTCTGCATTGGTGAGGCCACACCTGGAGTATTGTGTTCAGTTCTGGGCCCCTCAGTTCAGGAAAGACATTGAAGTGCTGGAGCAGGTCCAGAGAAGAGCAACACGACTGGTGAAGGGACTCGAACATAAGACCTATGGAGAGAGGCTGAGGGAGCTGGGGTTGTTTAGTCTAGAGAAGAGGAGGCTTAGAGGTGACCTCATCACTCTCTATAACTACCTGAAGGGAAGTTATAGCCAGGTGGGGATTGGTCTCTTCTCCCAGACAGTTAGCAATAGGACAAGGGGGCATGGGCTTAAACTCTGCCAGGGGAAATTTAGGCTGGATATTAGAAAGGAATTCTTTACAGAGAGAGTGGTCAGGCATCGGAATGGCCTGCCCAGGGAGGTGGTGGTTTCGCTGTCCCTGGAGGTTTTTAAACTGAGATTGGACATGGCACTTAGTGCCATGATCTAGTAAATGGACTAGAGTTGGACCAAGGGTTGGACTTGATGATCTCTGAGGTCTTTTCCAACCCAGTCGATTCTGTGATTCTGTGAAATAGTTATCACTGACGGATGTGATAGTTATTGCTGGCACTGACTGGCTCTTCTTGTTTTTTGTTTGTTGCTGTTGCAGATGTTTTAAAGGAGTCTGGTGACTGCAGGAAGATGCCCACTAGACGATGCAGTGTTTCTTTTTGTTGCTGATGGATTCAGACCCATGCCTCTCTGAAAGCTAAGTCAAGGGACCAGGGCAGGGGAGGCGCTGGGAGTTGCAGGGAGAGGTTTTAAAGTTGGTGTAAGGGATTGTCCGGTCCAGGTACAGTCCCGTTTTGCCACGTAACTAGTGGTGCAGCTACGGTATTTTACCTGTATTTTCGCCACATTTTTAGTTTTTCACGTACCTTATTTTACCTGAACATTCACCACATATTTAGCAGTGCACGTGCCTTTTTTCACCAGTATATTCGCCACATCTTTATTGATGCAGCTGCCATATTTTACCTGTATATTTACTACTTCTTTAGCAGTGCCTGTCCTGTGTTTTACCTGTATATTAGCCACGTTTCTAGTGGTGTAATTTTGCCTGGATGTTCGCCACATTTATAGCGCTACAGCTACCATATTTTACCTGTATATTTGCTTTATTTTCAGTGGTGCAGCTACTGTATTAAACCTGTATATTCGCCAGTTATTTATTGGTGCAGCTGTCTTATTTTACTGGAATATTCACCACATTTTTAGCGGTGTGTATGGGGATATAGCGGAAGATTTGGCGAGGAGGTTAGTTAAATGTAAATACACTCAAGTGACTTGCACCTGTCTGTAGAAAAAGCACATAGGTCACACTAATTGTTTTACTGACCTTGTGTGCTTGATGAGTAGAACCTCTGGTTAGAAAACGTAGGCTTGTGAGAAACTCTAGGCACCTTATTACTATGTCTGAGATTCCTGCTTTGTTTTGAGCAAGAGCGGGAGGCAATTTTGAACATACAACGCATCTATAGGAAGAAATAATTGCGTATACCTAGGGTTAGACAGGTGATCCTTATTTCACAGTCTTTGCTGCCATCTAGCTTATTTACAGAGAATGCAGTCTGTTTCGGCGGAGTTTCTGAAGAGCTTCATGTCTCAGGTGATTGAGCTCTCCATGTCACTGGAACTGCAATTAGTACACAGTCAAATAAGTAAAAGATTGGTTCCTTACAATGTTTAATAGTTATAGGGAGAGAAAGAGCGAGCGTGGGAAATCTTGCCTTCTGCCTTCTTCAGTGTTGGAACCTAGTTGCTACGCCTTCTGTTTGTCCACGTGCACACACACCATTCCTCACCAAACAACAGGCAGAAACCTTTGCACAAGCACCCAGGCTCTGTCAGGCCTTGTCAGGCTTTGTCTATCCCTGTCAGATTTCCTGGGCTCTGCCAGGCTCCTCTGGCTCTGTCAGGCTTTGTTGGTCTCTGTGGGACTCTGTCAGGCTTTGTTTGGCAATGTGAAACTCTGTCCAGCTTTACTGGGCTCTGTCCTACTCAGTTGGGCCCTGTCACGCTCTGTCAGGATTTGGCTTGCTCGGGATAGCTTTGTGGAAATCTGTTGTTCTCTGTTGTGCTCTGTCAGGATTTGCATGGCTCTGTGGGCCCTGTTGAGCGTTGTCAGGCACTGTGAGGCTTAGTCAGGCTCTGTCAACACCTGTCAGGCTCTGTCAAGCTTTGCCAGGCTTTGTCAGGCTTTCTTCCCTTATGCAGGATTTGTCGGGCTCTGTCAGACTTCGGCAGGGTCTATCAGGCTTTGCCAGGCTATGTCAGGATTTGTAGGGCACTGTTGGATTTTGTGGAGCCCTGTTGGGTATGGTCGGGCTCCATCAGGCTCCGTTATGCCCTGTTGGGGTCTTTCAAGCTTTCCTGGGCCTTGTTGGGCTCTGTAATGCTTTGGTGAGCTCTTTCAGGCTCTGTTGTGTTTTGATATCCTCTGTCGGGCCCTGCCAGACTCCACTGTTAGCGGTCAAGTGCTGTCAGGATTTGTCGGGCCCTGTCGAGTTCTATCAGGCTCTGCTAAGCCCTGTTGGGCTCTGTGGGGCTTTGTCAGTCTCTGTCTGGCTTTGTCATGCTCCATAAGTGCTCCAAAAACTGTATGCTCTTGCGATGCTTGTATTCACACAGTTATTGCAGATTCATTACAATTTGGGGGAATTTTTAACATCCAATGCATCTATAGTAAGAAAAAACTGCATATACCTAGGGTTAGACTGAGGTTAATTATTTCACGGTCTTTGCTGCAATGTAGTGCCTTGTACAGAGAATGCACTACAACACACCGAACAGAGAAAATACCAGCAGCTCCTCTGTTCACACCTTGTTTCTGATATATGCTTGAACGCAAATACGTTCGTGCTTCTGTGAGATTAAATATGTCCCTCTGAATATGTGATTGCGCACATGGGTGCAATTGGTTGTTCATACATTCAAGTCCTGGGGTGCGGGGCTTTCAGAACTGGATCTGTGGAGACGTCTGCGTAGATGCCACTGCCTGAACACTCACACTCGATTGTTTACCAAAACATATGCGTACGTGTTTCACCATGTAGTTTTGCATGCACAGACCTACCTCTGTCAGGAAGCGAGAACGTAGTCGCGTGTGCACGCACAGAAGAAGAACCGGACCATTTGCCTTTGGGTGAACATGAGACAGCCATCTATACACTCGCAGACATGGGAACGTGCATCAATGCAGTCACATAGGCACTAGCTTTTGACGACAGGCTGTGCTGGTTTGGGCACCTTTCAGGCACGCTCCTGAAAGCTGCGCACACTGCTGTTCATTCACTAAATGCCCTCTTCGGAAACATGTCTCCGGTCGATCTACCGCTCAGCTTTCTTCTCGTGTAACTGAGAAATGTCAGCGCAGGGAATCCGTCTCTGTCTAGCAAATGTCAGTCCTGCCTCGGCTTTCCTTTGTTGCCTCTACCTAGATAGTTTCCCTTTTCTCTGTTCATTTGAGCAGTCATGGCTGTGCTGTGTTACACACAGGCACAGCCAACGCACACCAAGTGTCAACAGACACACTCCGCTGAGCTCAATACTAGTGCAGATGCACTTGTGCGAGGAAATCAACCCACATGCTCGTGGAGAGAAAGACATGGACTCACATGCGTGTGGAGCGATGCATAGATAGAGCAGGCGCTAACAAACACAGACTTTCAGGCACACTGTCTCCACACAAACAGGAAACGGTCTGCAGGTGTCCTAGACGTTGATTATCGAACCCACCACATGGACCTGCGCAAAACTCCCAAGATTTACTTGTTAAGTAAATAAGAGATGCAGATTTATCAAGTCCAATGCATTGAAGCCTTGTGCCAGCTGCCTGTTAAATTTGCATTTTCTTTAATTACACTTGAAAAATGTAGTATTTAGTTTTAACGCTCATTTTTGGAGCAAAAGTTAAGCTAGTCCCCAGAAGTCTTCTTTCAGTGGCATAGAAAACACTTTCTTCTTTGAAAACAGAGAGGAAGGATTCAAGACAGCTTTTTGATTTCTTAGGGTAGAGGAAAGG
The DNA here is from genome assembly GCF_036013475.1 of Columba livia. NCBI lineage: Eukaryota > Metazoa > Chordata > Aves > Columbiformes > Columbidae > Columba > Columba livia. Next base: position 3,939,978 of record NW_027043000.1, on the reverse strand, counting down.
AAGAAACTGTGAAACTGCTTTTAGGTCAATAAGGCTGAAAATTCTTTTCCCTTGAGGTTTCTGGTCATGTAGAGCAAATTCCAAGCTTGGAAGAGCCTGCTGGCAACTGCTAAGGGTGTTGTTACCTTTTTAAGACACCAACAGTAGAACATTCCATCCTTCCATGCTTCATCCACAACCAGAAAAGCCCTTTAAATATAAAAATTCTGATAACTGTATTGCTTCTGGAAACTGGCTCACTTCCTCTCTTGGGATCTCAGCACTATTATAATCTTTCCTTGGTCAGCCACTGCCTTAGCTCCATGCTCCATGGCAACACTCTGCTATCTCATCACAAAAGTTAGATACAGATATCTAACCTGTTTGGCTGCTGCCACATATCTCCTTCCTCAAAAATTTAGTGTAAGCCTTCCAGTTTCATATATACCACTGATGGATAAACACACATGTAGAAGGAACTTCATAGTAAGTGTGAGTTACCATCTACTAGAACATGAGTACTGAACACAGGCACTTCCAGGTTTTCTAACTATTCCACTCTGTAGATGGCACAATGTATATTCAAGACAAAAACATACAAACAAAAAAAGCAACAACCCCCCCTACATCCATAACATACTTCTCCCCTGCCCCCCTTTCTCTACACTACTATCAAGCTTAGGAAGACTTAGCTAAGCTCAAAGAAAGAAATTTGAGACCTACCCTCTTCTTTCTAAGTATGCCTTTCCTCCCTAAGGTAGAACTGTCTTTCATGCCTACTTTAGGATGCTTCTCCTTGTCGTTTTCTAAAACAACAAACACAATACTACCTCATAAGCTCTTTTTTTTTTTTTTACTTTGTCAAATGATGTCTCAGTCAGCTTCACTCAATCATGTTAGCCTTTAGCCAAACATTACTGTTTGCTTGACTCCATTTGAGCAGACTTACTCCTTCATATACAGCTGTGCACGTCAATATTTAATAATACTCCATTTACCTTCTCCAAGCACTTAAATACCAACAGCTATTCCCAGCCAAGTCACATGTCCACTTGACATAGGTTCTTCCCTTAGAGACATCAGCAGCATATGTTTACCAAAGATCACATAAGTAGCCAAGCAGTCAGAGATACTTTCCCAGAATATGCACCCAGCAGTTTATAGCTTGGGGACTTTGAAATGAAGAGGAAATGTCTTTGTGCACAATAGATGTGGATGGAATAATATTACCTTATGTCCCATCTTTCTAAAATTGGACTTGATTTGTCCTTGTCTTTATCACCCCGAATAACAGTACTTTAAGAATGCTCTGGCTCACTAAGTTTTTTAATGTAACACTGATATACAGAACAAGAAAGAAAAGTAAGAAGTCCTTTATATTCACAATGGATTTTACAGCCTGCAGCAAATAATTTCTTGCTATTGAAGAGAGCTTCCATTCTGTTGTAGGCTGCTCAAAACAGCATACGAAGCTCGTGTCCAATCCAATAGACTTTGCTTCTGTAGCCAGTCAAAGCTGACACTGTACAACAGTGATTTGCTCTTGGAGAGCAGATTTATTAACACACCACCAGGACCGCAAACCCAGAAATCCTTTGCTGCATTCTCAGTGTTCACCTTTCCATTATGCCCCGAATTATCTCCAAAGGAGTTTATTCCTTGTAAGCTTCTTGTTCAGGCTGATAAGCATTTCATTCTAAATCCTTTGCAGATCTCGGTTTTTCTCCTCATGCTCTTAGCTGAGAAACTAAGCAACTGTCTCCAATATTACAATGTGTATCTCCCACTCTCCCCAGCTTCTCTTTCAGTACAAGATCCTTCTTTGCTTAACAAGAGGCCTCCTCTTGAGGTGCAGACTCCTATCAGATGGCCCTGGGACTCTTCTGTTCACTTGATCGTACAAATGGAATGACTCAATCCAGTCCTTATAACTGCTTGAGTCCTTCTCCTTCCCTGGGCTTGTGACAAAACCTTTACTTTCAAACACATGAATTGCAGTCTCCACTTCATAAAACTCTATGTCTTCCCTGCTTTAAGCCACAGTTCAGACTACAGATGATAAAATGCATCACTTAACAAAAGGAGTTCTAGTTCTATTATATGTCCTGGTTTTCAGTGAAATGTGATGGACCCGTGCCTTTTGGTTTATCGATGAGAAATTTTGATTCTACTCGTATTGATGAGTGTGGTCTCTAAATTCAGTTGCTGGCAGATGCCAAAGCTATGTCCACTTTAAAATAGTGTCATTTTCATGCGATTTTTCATCATGTTAATTACAACCTCAAGAACTGTATGAAGTGGAAGAATTCCCACAATTTTCAGTGTTTTTCTATTAATTTCTCCTCATCAACTCTCTTCATTATGATAAAGCTCTAAATAGTTAAGAGTCTATATCACCTTTGGACTCAGATGGAAGGTTATATTATATTAATCAAGACTAACCTGCTCCTTCATGTTCAAATAAGATGCTAATCCAGTAAATTTTTTCTTAAGCATTGATCTAAGGTAGTTAATGTAAAAATAATTTTCCAGAGTAATAACATCTCAAATAAGCATATACTGCAAAGGATATTTTCTCACATAAGAATTTTTCTTGAAGAACGTTTTACATTGCTCCTTAGACTACACTGAGGGCTATTTCAATGTACGTATTCAGAAAAGATAAATGTAGTCATGTGATTCACTTTTTCTGTTAAGAAACCGTTCCGCCTTCTACTTTATGCACGATTGGAAATAAAATCGTGTGCTCTGCAAAAATAAACAAATAAACAAATCCATAAAAAACCCAAGCCCTCAGAAGTTAACAGAAAACTTCTTTGACGGTGCTCAGAGTGCAATCTTCCTCTGGAAGAAGCTACTCCAATGGCTTCGCTACCCAAACACGGGCATGTTTCATTAAATTTTAAAGATAAATACACATCGTAAGCCACATGCTGATGTACCCTGTCTTTCCACAAATGTTCTGGATTGTGGGTCCAGATTTATAGACTTTAAAGAATAGAGGAAACATATCATGATATCCTAACCTGACCTTCCAGAGCTGGCAATGGTATCATTTTTGCATCGTGCCTCTGAATCCTATTTCAGCTAAACCATAGTCTCTCTCGGAGATGAACTTTCAGGCTTGGTTTAGAAATCTCAAGAGATAAAGAGTCAAATAGCACACCTAGGTAATATAGATCTGTAATTTAGTTTAAGAGGTATCTAAATACTTTTGTTGAATTCAACACAACATCACAAACAGGAAGACTTAGAGCGTGGGTCTCATGTGAATATCACAAAAGCAGGTTTGTATCACATAAAATGGAACTAATATTCCTGTACATGCTCTTCTGTGGCAAGGCAGGTGGATAATAAATACACTAATAAATATATACATAGTTGCATATGCAAATGAATTTCAAATTCCTTTGAAATAAATTACACATTTGAATGAGGCTAAAACTGAAGGAGACTGTCAGTTTGCTAGTGAGGTTGCTTAAGTTGATACCATAGATGGCATGTCCAGCTAGATGTGTATCTATATTCCGCACCTCACGTTCCTTTTCAGTAGGAGAAACTGGTCAAAGTATGGTATCTTCCTGTTAGCCTTTGTGAGAGATTCTCTAAACAAAATACATTAGAACAAGAAGGAACCAAACATAGTACTTCTGCTACCTATCCTTATGCTGTTAGGAGGACAAACACCTATTTCTAGCCCCAAATTGTTAAATCTGTCCCCTGCCCCCAAAGGTAAGTACAAGATTATACCTTCTCCTTTGAGTTGCAATAGTATTGAATTGCATAAATTAATCCAGGAAAGTTTAGAATGTCTGGGGGGCTTCTGTTTGTTTGGTTATTCTTTTTTGTTTGCTTCCTCCTCTCCACCCCCCTCCAATTACAGTATAACGAGCCCTGCAAAGAGAAAACCTGACAAGTGACCAAAAGTTTATTTGTTCCCGTGTTTTTTCTCTGTTGGTAGAGAAAGTCGTCAATAATAGATTTAAAAAGGAGAAAAGGCACAAGTAACTATGTCTTTAGAAAGTCTTTTAGTTGCCTGTATTTTGTTGTTGAATATAGTTTACAGCACTGTAAAATATACTAAGAGGAGTCGAGTAACTCCATCCCTAAGCTCAGAAAAGTAAAAACATCATCCAGATGGAGCAAATTACCGAAGGTAGGTGTTTACTTGGGTGCAACTCCAAGTTTGACCCTGTTTCCAAACAGAAGTGAAAGAACAGCAGAACAGGAATATATAATTAATACTAGAGAGATTCAGGTTTTAGATAGTCAAAACACTCTCACCTTTATAATGATTAAATATAGTACTTCTGCCACTTACACTTCCCAGCTTGGAACAATAAAACGAGAATCGTCCTTCTCATGAAACCTTTGGCTATATGATGAACTCTTTCACAGAGGAGCGCATTAGTCTAAGAATAGCTTCAATATAGTTTCTTATGAACAAACTACCATGGCTCTGGCTTTTCCCCATCGGAGATAGACTATGACAGAAAACCCTGATGAAATTTGAGCTTATCCCATTAGAATCATAATGTACTATTTCCAGGGGCCTAATTTTTGCTTAGGACTTTTTTTTTCAAAGATATAACAATTTTTTTTAAAAATATGCAATTTGATTGCAATAGAGTGAGAATGCCCCTGAACACAGTGCTACAGGTTCTTTGGAAGAAATATGTAATACGTAAAAAATAATAATCTGCTTTTGCTACATTTGACAGCAAATTACTTGAATGATAATTAAAATTAGAGTATAGAATACAAGAGACTATTTCAGAACAGACTATAATTAGTCTAATAGACTTCTCTTTCTGTTTATTTCTCACTCTCCATCAACAACCAGCACAACCAGTTAACCGTCATGGGTTGCATCTGCTATTATACATACAGGGACAGCAGTGTAGTTTTCTGAGGAGGCGAATTTTTTTCTTCGCACAGGTATTCAGCTTTTCTTCTATTGCTGCTGTTGCCAAAGTAGTAAATATTTAATGTATTCAGTTATAAATGTAAACAGCAAACTGGCAACAGCTGTAAGGGTAGTACAAGAACACGTGGGAAAGAGCTGCGAGTTGTATATCTGTAAAGCTAAGATATATAATCAAAATCTCGCGTATTTTGTACTTGGAACGTAAGATTAACTTGAAACGGACACTGGAAAAACATAGAGAACTCAGAGTGGCACCTGTATGTCTCTGATCATGCCTTTACTATGGTTTTATAGGGTAAATGAAAGCTGCTGTTGTTTCTCAGATACAACTAGTGTTGTCTGACAAACAAATAGCTCCTATGGCAAAGACAAAAACCAAAACAACCTGAAGTCACACGTATGTTTGTATACATTCCCCTGAAATACAACCAGGTGTTTAAGTCAGAGTTGTGGAAAATAAATTTAAAAATAAACTCAGTTGTGTTCAGCTAGGAATACATATAAATATTGTTTTCTTAATCTCCCCACACCTATGCAATTTCCTAAATCATGTTTAAGAAAGAACTATAGATAGTGAGGTTTAACACATTGGTACATTGTATTAGAAATCCAAGTTTCATGCCTTTTGTTTTGCTAGAATATTTTTAAAGTCCTAGAGAAGTGGGACTGCTCAAATACTGTAGATGTTAAACCTGAGACTGAAAAGGGAAACAACTTTTTTTTCAAACCTCTACTTTTTTCCAGATAATATTCCAATTTAAATCAGAATCGGAAACACAAAAATAATACTTGTAATCAAAAATTTGTTTTCCTCCTGCACTTCAATTAAGGGCTGAAAATATTAAAATAAAAAAGTAAAACTAAGAGTTCTCCTTCTGCCTGGAAACACCAGGGAAAATAAAGGATTCCTGAATCAGAAAAATAAATGACAGCATTCAGGATCAAGAAAAAGGTACAAACTTAGATCAGAACTTTATTTTAGGTATTGACTCTCTTTCAAACGAATCACAGGGTTGTAGTTTCTATCTCAGTTACACATGCTTCACTCCTCTTATGCAACAATACTGGTTTTGTTCCCTGAAAAAAAAAAAAAAAAAAAAATAAAGAGATTTTGTAGGAGAAGAAGAAAGGAGGACAAGGATGACTCTTATTAGTTAGGCACGATCTTGAGACTTCAAAGCTCTTGCCTTTGACACAGACTTCTTGTAGTTTTGGACAGGTTGCATAGGATGCAAATGCCGAGTGACTAATTGTAGACTAACCACGTTCCAAGCACTGATGGTTCTTGACGTGGCCTGACAACATCTTCTCAAGGTACGATGTCTCTTTCTTTTAACTCCTTCTCTGAAAAATCAGAATGATATGTAGCTGCTTCATGGAGGTGTCATCCCTCCTCAAGAATGTCTGTACCTTGTAAAAAAGTGCCTCTCAACATGAAAAGTAGTATTGCTGTGATGGAGAACCCTCAAACACCTTTGGGAGAACTCTAGGAGAAAAGAAAGGACTGGAAATTGGTTGTTTAGTATAAAAGGAAGGATAAATGGCCACTGGAAGTAGAATGTGATAAAAACAGGTACAAGCCTGTCAGAAAGTTACATCTCTGTTTTGTCCCTTTTAAAAGAGAGTTCTGATATGAAGGAAACCTGCATCATAGAATTCCATGTGATTTGTGATTTTTTACTACCAAGGATTATCTTCTCTTGTTTCAACATCATAAACACATCTCTGGCTTGAAATAAAACAAAACTAAGAGAGCTTTTGCAACCCCTGCATAATTAGGGAACAAAGCCCATAAAGGGGCTGTCCCCAAGATGAGCTGGAGCCAGTCAACCAGGGAAAAAAATCTCTGTCTTCTCAGCAGGAGCACATCCATTGCCTCCGCCACCTGTGGCTGGCAACACGGGAAACGTGTATTCCTGTATTCTTTTACCTCAGCTTTCCTTTACGGACCAAACAAAACATCAGCCCCCTGAAGGAATCCAGCTACAGCAAAACCTGCTCTAATCCCATTCTGAGAGTACCATCTAGTCTCTCCCCTTGACTGCTCTGTTCCAGCTAGACCTTTTAATGCATAAGTTAAATGCATAAGTTGAATGCATAAGTTAACGACAATTACAAAAATAATTTCAAAGCTATTGACTATTTTCTTTATCGATTTCTGACTTTTACTGCATCTTACAGGTAAACCAATAGTCCAACCTTTGGCCGAATTTCTACGAAATAGTAGTTCTGTTAACAGCTTATTGACATTGCTCTCTTATTATTGAGCATCTGGTTTTGATATTAATTATTTAGCTTGTATAGCAATGGCTGTCACAGAGTAAACAACAAAATAGTAGCTTCAATTACAGAAAGCATAAACCAGCCCACCACAATGAATACAGTAAAATTGTTGACAACACAAACTATTATATTATTTTCTCTCAGTTGCAGAAATGGACTGCCATTTTTCTGTCTGGGGAGTTTTGGCCTTTCTGAGTTTGGCCCTTGTTGTTTCGTTGATACTGAACATTTCACACTATATGAAAAAGAAGCAAGGTAAGTAATGTCTCTGTAAGGAATGGAGTTTGAGGGGTTAAAGTGCTTGCAGAGAAAGCCGTCACTGCTTGGAGATTTCAAGCCAACAAATGGATTCATTGTCTTTCGGCAAGAATGATTCTAGTAGAGAGCATGCAACTTTTAAACATGTTTAGGGGAGCCAGGTATGATTATACAATGGTTGCTAGCTGCCCAGTCCACTGCCAAACACAGCTACCTGAGTCCATTCTCTGAAGAAAAACCAACAGAACACGTACAAGTTGAGGAATTAAGTTTTGGCTAAATTTGTATTTTTAATGTACATTTTTAACATCTGTAACTTCCTTTATTAAGGTGTACTTTTCATGTAATTGGTTATTATTCATACTTTAGTTTAAAAAGAATTTTAAGTAGCTGCACTGATACAAAATACATTTGAGAAGATTTTATCTTCCCAAAATTCCTGAATGCTTATTTGAATTTCATATTTCATGCACATTTTATGCTTAATTAGTTTGTTTTGAAAAAGTCCAATTTGCTTTTCATCGTGGGATGCTAATGTAGCTGTTAAATCAATGTGTCACTCACAATAAGGAACTGATTTGTTTAATTCACGTTAGAGGGTGACTACAGTCATACTCTTGTTTCGGTTAAAATTAACTATGACTTTCAACAGATTTGATGATGCCATTGCAACCTCAGTGCTGCTAGGCAGAGATTTCTACGATGAAAAATCACAGTCATTTACAAAACTAATGCTGAGCAAGGTTTTGTTAAGGTTGGCTGATGTTGCATTGCTCATGTAATCGGAGCTTACTGTGCTAAATTCGGGAGTTCTGGAGCAGAAGATAGAAAGTCAAGCGTTCCTGAGTTATTAATCAAGCTCTAGTAACAAATCTCTTTGGAGCCAATGCCTCTCTGCCTCAGTTTCTTTTTCTGTTTGGTCACACGATATATATCCCTCTTTCAGAGATATAAGCAGCAGAACTAGCAACGAAAACATTTTATTTGAATCAAGACTGGAGTTTTTAAGAACATTGCCCCAAGAGACCCATTTAGTGCTTTAGTTTGTATTGCAAAGTGGGCTCAGAGGACATGAAGTGGGTTCGTTTCAGTGATCAATAATACCTCTAGAACTACATCAAACAGTAGCTTAGTGGTCTTGAGATTAGCTTTATACTTAAGTAAGTTCCAGGAAAGAAGAGTTCTATTCTTGGCTAGATAACAAATCTCTCTTCAGAACATGCACATAGCCATTTCTGTGCTGTGTCCCCACACTTGTTTCCCCCCCCACCCCGATATTTTTGGTCTTGTTTTTCAGATCACATACAATCTGCTTGCTACTGCCACATGCGTGTAAAATGTTTAAAGTCTAATAGTGAAGTCCTAAATCAAGCATATTCTGTGAATTAAAAGTATTTTTCCGTTGCCCTTCTAGCTATGATGGCTACTACACAGAAGATGACCCAGTTTATGGCAATCTCAATCAAGATATTTTAGGTAAGCTTCACTTTGAGAACACGTGTCTGTTCAGAGGCTGTGATAAATGTGTAGTTAAAAACTGACTGACCAACGCTTTCTGTGTTTCTCAACACAGAATTAATACCAGCTTGGGATAGAACTGCAAACCATCATACTGCACTACTCTTTTTAAGACCAGGTCTCATACTGAATTGGATTTTTTGCAGTCCAAATGATCCTGTTCAGCCAGATATCTCAAAACCAAGAGCTGTTCTTCATGTAAAGCTGCACCAGTTGAAATAACAGCTTCATCCATGCAGTTACAGCAATGTAAGACACATAATACTCCCTGCCTAAAGTCAATGCTCCCACACAAGCTGGTAGAAACAGACACAGACCAGTTCTCTGTTGTGGCTGTCCACAGATCATCAGCAATGTTGACAAATATGCTGGAACAAGTCTGAAAACTGTGAGGAAATAATCTGTTTTGCTGATGGCTAAAATGAGATACGTGATGAAAAAATGACTTACACCAGATTTTTCAGAAAACTGGAAGTAGAGTCAGGAATACAATTTAATCACCAGCTGCTGCAACTCACAGCCTCTTTTGTGGCCCAGTATAAGTTTGCCCGTGCTGAAAAATACATTAATATGTGGTTACGCTCTAATTGCAAGATGTACCCCTAGCAGTCTAAAATGACGCCCACTTAGTGAATAATGAGAAACTTTCCTTCCGTATGAACAGAAAATGCTTTTCATTTTCACAGTATGCATGTCTGAATTTCTTAGCTAGTCGCCCTTCTGTTAATAGAGAAAGAGATCTGTGTGTGAATTCAAACCAAAACAAACTTCTACCAAAGTAAACTGGGCAAAGTTGGTTCTGTAACAGGGAGGATCTGTTAATTTGATCTTTTAAGACTCAGTAGTGTGCCTTAATAACTAAAACATTTTTCTACTTTGATAAACTGTAGAGGAATGTTGTTACGAGCAGATGAAGTCCCAGCCTCAAAGGCCAGTTAACCAGCTACAGGTATCTCTAAGTTTAATTCTGGATTTCTGAATTAGGGTAATGTGGTCTGTCTCAGAATTTTTGTGTGTATCCCATGACAATATATAACAAAAATTTTCACACAGCTCCTCATGAAAATTACCATGCATTAGTGTCGTAGTTCATCAAGAAATTTAAGCACGGACTTGACCCTTTGTTCCATCTGGGACATTAATGAGGGAGCAGGAGAAGTATAGACAGCTCATTTCCATCCATATGGCATAATAAAGCTCGGTCACAGGCATGCAGATCAGGCTGAATTGAGCCTACATCTAATGCCATGGCTTACGTAAAGAATTACTTGTATTTATTTTGGACATCATTCAAGTGAAAACACAAGCGGCATCACGTGATAATCATGAGTTTGACTGGCTCTCTCTTGCCCAACACAAAATCTATATGCCTTAAATAAATGCCTGTTTTTCTATCCATTTATATTTTGTTGAGATACCTGGTTGCCTAAAAGCATGCAACCTTCAGCTGAAATTTGTCTGTAATTGAAGCATTCCTAGCATTGATTTCCTGAGTTGATTTCCAGCTTCTCTCTCAGGATACTTCCAGGTGGTGGAAAATTTATTTTTTTTTTTCTTTTTAAATCTAGACTTTTGCTTTATTAACTTCACAGAAACAGACTAACCTATGAAAATTCCAATATGAAACATGTTTGATAATTTGGCTTGAAAAACACAGAGAAAAACAGGGGAAAGACACACAAAGCATACATTTTGCACTGCAAATGAGATCATATTTACAGACAAGAATCACCCATCTTTAGTCTTCTGCACAAACCAAGCCTACGAAAAATGTTGCTAGTAACTGGGTTATAATTTAAAAAACAAACAAACAAAAACAGTAAGAAGAAAAAGAGATCAAATAATGTCTTACATCCCAAAGAACTTGGTCCAGTTATATAAAGTACCCTCAGTCCCACAGTGAATCTTTCCAATAATAGCTGCCACTACCCTGTGGAGGGGTTTTGATGGATAAAGATTTGTTGCTGAATTAGTCTGGCTCAAAGGAATCTCAAGGCCACTTCAAGAAGCTGAGAACAGAATCTGCTGTGAGAAAGAGGTGTGTTCCTCAATCAGCCGGGTCCCCACATGGCGTGAATCATCTCCCCCCCACTGCAGCGATGTAATACTGAATGGAGCAGTCTGAGGGTGAAGTTTAAAGGCATCCCTAGCAGACCCGTAGTTCTAATGAAAATGGAAAATTAAACGAAAAGTTTGTTAATAGACTTATTCTGTGGTAATTAGTTGTAAGAGACTTCTTAGTAAATTCACCATGCTAGTTTTTGAGGTCATGGGAGAGAACGGTTTTTTGAGACCAACAGAATGCCAAATTTGGAACAAAGTTTTAATACATGAATTCTTGTAGTTGCCAGAAAGTCCTATACCTCTCTTAGGTTAAGATTTGTTAAGTAAATTGTAAGCTCAAATAACATTTTCTGAGAATTCTGTTTAGTTGCATGGCCTACAAGAAGCTGCTTGGATGGCGCAGATGTGCTTGCTGCAAGTGTATTTCCACTAGTATTAACAGCCAATGTTTCGATAAAGCAAATACTTCACTGATAGATCTGAAACAGGACTTCGATCCGGTAAGGGAAAACAATACCCAATAAATATGACAGCCAAAATGGACTTAGAAATGTTGAGGAATAAATTTATGACAACCTTACAGGCTGACTGCATTCGATTGGACTTGCAGATTTGTCTATGAAACAACCTGTGGCTATTGTGGGACAGTATGATGAGATTGCTGGCAGACTGATATACCGACTGTTCAATTGTCACTCTGATCAAGAAAATGCAGGGAATGAATTTAAGTCTTAATAGGCCATGATCCTTTTGTCATATATGTACCATTTGTGAAATTTAATTCTGATTTTTTTTTTTTTTATTTGTAATCTATGTCTTTGTGAATTGGACTGTCTGGTTTTTTTTTAACAGCACAGCTTTTGGCATGCCTGAATGTAAATTGCTGCAGAACCTGCAAGTCTTTCACATCAGGTCATAGGCCATACTTGTATTTGGTCTGATCCTACATACTTGCACAGTTTTTGTTGATGGTTCTGGGGAGTCTCATAAAGCTGTAGTGGTTTGGTGTGAAGATAACGACTGGCATCATTCTGTAAAAATTATTGAAGGTTCAACCCAATTAGTAGAACTTGGCACAGCTTTAAATTACTTAGAGATTTTTAAGGAGGAACCTCTACATTTGATTTGTGATTCTGAGTACGTAGTCAAGATCCAACGCATATTGCTAGTTTAAACTGGGTTTTTAAACTAACAAAGTCATGGGCATTGAAAAAATGCAAACTATCTATCTACACAGACTCTTTTTTATAAAGGCATTTTAAAGAGAATATTTCAATTTAAACTTGTCTAATTTGTCTAACTGTAATTATATGAAGTGAATTACCTATTCAGGAGGAGTGTCGTGTTGTATTAAAAAAAGTTATGTGTGTAAGGAAATTCTTAGCCATTTTTTGTTAAGCTAAATTTTAATGTATCTGACATGGTAATTTTCCACACTTTGATCTAAAATCATTTAGCAGAAACCTGTGTAATTAAGAAGCAAATATCTTTACTGCTTAATGTAAACACTCTGGCACATCATATCAAAAAACATTTACCTACAGTGACTCCACATGTGTTTGGGACTAGTCATAAGATTCTATCTAGTTTTTTATAAGTTGATTAACATAAATTTCCTTTAACTACTTAAGCATCATTTGATACACAGCTGTTTGAGATAAATGCATTATGGTCACCATTTTCTATTGGTGTCATTCTTCTGAATTCATCAGCTGTTCATAAAGCATCTCAGTGAAAACAAGTGGCACATGGAAAAAAAACTTTCAAGTGTGACTCCCCAAAGTCTTGTTCTAAACCAACATGAAGCTGCAACTTGTTGTTGGGGAGGTGCTTTGAAGTCATGAAGGTATATTGTAAGTTGACCTGATTATCGGAATGCTTCTTGCTAGTTTAATAGGCAGCAGAAAAGGAAAAAGAAAGCCTAATGTTAGCTCATGTTACATTGTAACCCTTAGCAAATACGAGCGGTGAAGGGGCAGAGCTGAGCCGCTGATCCTGAGGGCTGCCAGAGCCCACAGGAATGCTTTTGCTTCAAAGCCCCGCCTAGGAGAGAAAAAAACAGTCTAGCACTTGCTCTCAAGAAGTGTCTTTGTCAACAAGATTGATGCAGATGCCAGCTGTGAGTGTCTGGAGAAGCTGGGCTGCCTATATCATCATCACAGGGGGGGTAGGTTTTATTTAAGGTAGATGTGTACTGAGAATGGCTAATGATTTTGTCACCATATTCACCTTGAGAAGAATCACAGGTTTCAAACTCACTCTGTGCAGCTGGGTGAGCTTTGCCAATCAATGGGGTGATTGGTAGTTTCCAAAAAGAAGTACAGAGGAGCACTCAGAAAAGACAGGCCATTCTCAGGTCACACAAGACAAATGACAGCTGCTGTTTCCTTAACATCAACATTTTAACATTATAGTTTTTCCTTGTTTCATTTCTTTTGCTTCTTTACAGTTTGATGCACTATCTTGCTTTGCAGTCTGCATAAATGAATACTCTGGGCAAAAGCATTAGCTAACGTTCATTGACTTTGTGATTCCTAAGGTCATGGAGTTTGAAATTTTTGGTTATACCCTATCAAATATACCAGTTACTGCTGCTATAGGATAGTTTTCATGTGCAACTGCTGAATGCCACTCTCATTTTCTCGCAGGGGTGGTGTAAGAAATTATTTGCAATTGAGGGCTCCTGTCAGTCTAGTGAAGTGTTGCAGGAATTCCAAACAGCCAAAAGGAACTACTGGGTAGACTGGCTGAAAGACTGATCTTCTCCCAATGAAACTGAAATAACAGGAACACACCCTTATTTTCCCAGGTTAGTGATTACCTCAAATACAAAATATCTGTGGCTACTTCTATTTCTTGTATAAAATTACATATTAAGAAATTAGAAGATGGTTGTAAACTGAGTGACTCCTAAGATAGGGAATGTCAAAAGAAAGTAATTAATCTCATCCTGTGTGTGCACTGTATTGGTGGCTTTACAGGGAAATGAAATGTTCTGCCATCACTGAAGTGATGATTATGTTTCGTAAGTTAATTTATCAGTTCCTGTAAAGTAGAACTTACCACACATACACGTGATGTACTACCACAGTACCAAGCCTTATCTAATCATTGCACCAAATATGATTTACCTTTTAAAGGCTTTTATAGACTGGGAAACTTGCATTTTATAGCATTTTTTATACGTTGTCCATCAAGAGAAGGAGAGGGTGGCATACAGCACTGTAATTCACAACTGTTGATTTGTAAAGGCTGGCTTATACTTTTGGTTTACTAACCTCTATTCAGTATGGAATTAATATGGATCTCAGTCCTGTCAAGCCTTAACTGTGGCTTTAACTAACCTCAGATACCATGTAGTCAGCATGCATTCAATAAAATTTTAAGCGTAAAATATTTTGCTTTTTTTTTCCCCTCTTCATGGCATGTGCGGCTGTAATGCTCCTTGGATTTTAGCTTAGTGTTGTTAGACTTAGCATGTGATTTTTTTTGTTGTTGTTTTGTTTTTGTTTTGTTTTGCCTGATTTCTCAATTAACTTAGAATTACAATTTTCTCTTGGCTTGTTTACCTATGAGTTTTTGCTTCTACAATTGTATTGGAGGCTGTTCAGATTTGAAAATGTGTTGTTACTATGTAATATGTTCTTCCTAAATGTTTATGTTTGTTAGAATGATACTGGGTATATATAGTGATATAAGAAAAGCTGTGTTTATACTGATCTCTCTTGTTATTTCTAGGACCAAAATCATGGGAGGATGTGTCAACCGAGGACCTTAGAAAATGGCAGGAGGAAGTACTTGACGTAGCTATTAATGTAGTCCTACTATGCAGTTTGTAGTAATGTTTCTTTTTCCTTAATATATAATATCTATAGGAATAAATTCAAATCTCGCTGTGCCATATCATATTTGCAAGAGGTATTAATCAATTAATTCAACATCTGCCTTAAAATAGGGTTTTAGGATAAATTGGTTAAGACTGTCAGATGAGACAGACTAAAATAGATGACCATTTACCAGTGGTAAGCACCACTAGTAAACCTGGGAAAAAATAAATATGTTTTTTTTTACATCCTGGCTGATGGGGATGTGTACTTTTGGATCTCATCAGACTATTGTCATTGAAGTTAACAAGCACTTAATCAATTTATCGTGGTACAGGTAATCAGCTCTTCAATTCCAGACGTTTTACTGGTTTCAACATTAGATTTTTTTTTTTTTTTTTTTTTTCCTTCAAAATAATGCTAAAGTAATTAAAGTATCTTTGCAGTCTCAGCACTTGCTGTCTTTGCCAGACTAAAGCCATTACTGTTGTGTGATCTGTATTTTTTTATTATGAGTACTTACATTAAACAAGCAGTTATTTCTTTACTCTTTCCTGAACTCCCTAGTAAGAACTCAACAGTGAATTTATTATAAATCGCAGTGTTTCTGCCATAACTGCAAAAAGTCACCTTGTTGCTACGTTCCTAATATCTGCCTAAAAAGCTAAGTTAGGTGGTGTGCCTTGGGAGTTAACACAGAAGCTGTTTGGAACCCCACAGAGTGAGGGGACAAGGGGTAAAATTCAGTCTTGGGAAACAAGAGAGTATCTAATGGAGAGAGCAAAGGGGCTGTATTTCCCTTTCCTTTTCCACTCCTGGGTAATACCTTGTGCATCATCTACTAATCCTTGCTGCACAACTTTACAGACTAAATACATTAAGGACTGTAAGAGGAATTATCTCTCTTAGCCTGGGCCAAGGTAGCTAAAGCTTACATTCTTGTAGTGATTTTAACAGCAATAGTATGACAAGAAGTAAGTGATCAGGTAACCTTTAACATCTATTGTATTTGTGGCTTTTCTCATCAGGCCGTGGGAAACCTGATGGAAACGGAATTATTATTTAGGAAGTGCCTAGTTGTGAGATGTACCAAAGAAAACAAAGGCATCCATTAATTACTATTCTAATATTCTTCTGATGTTTCTTCTTTTCCTGTTTCTAATTGCAGTGTAACAGAGGAAGTCAAAGGAATGCAGGTAAAGTGTTTAAGAAAATAAGTGCCATAGATTATCTTATCCAAAGAGTCTTGACTTAATAGAAGACATCCTGGTTTTATGCCAAACTCTCTAGGATACTCACTGTTTTTTGTGGGGGGAACCACACAAAACCAATAATGTTCATAATTAAAAGCTTGAGTAAATACATTATAATTGATATTGCTGTCATCACAAGTTGTTTAAAATAATCTCACCTGATCAATTAAACAGATAGCTTTTTGTTGTATATGTCAGTTTCGGCAGATATTCATTGAATCTAAAAATTTCAACCCTAACTTACATGGATGTTCAAGTGGAGAGATTTGGAAGTTGCTAACTTTTTGAAATAATTAGATAAGCAGGCATATTAAAAAATGAGTGTTTAAATACTCTGGTATATATTAGGTGCTTCACACGCATAGCTGTCACCAAGGCAGATGATTGCTTCCTTCTTGAGGGAAAACAGAAAATAGCAATCATCTGAAATTTGTCCTCCTGTCATTTGAGAGTGTAATTTCAAATATGTATTTGAATGATAAAGTAATTTCTGCAAAGTTAGAAAATGTAACCTTGTGTTTTCTCAACCTGTGTAGTGAAATACAGGAAACGAATTTCAGAGGCGTCTGTAGCTTAGCTTCTTTAAGTGTCCTTTGTGTCTTTTGCACTCATGGGATAAATGAGTGATGCAGTTCAGACTCTGGTAGCTTCATAGCAGTGTGCGATAATATGATTATCCACTCCTCCTCCTCCTCCTCCTCCTCCTCCTCCTCTTGTAAATGTTCTACAAAGAGACTGGAGAGGATTTATAGCAGCCTTGGTGAGTCCCAGCTATCTCCAAATGTAGTAGCTTCTTAGAGATGTTGGATTGGATTCCTCACTTAAAAACGGAATTCACTTAGGTGTTCTGGTTTGGGGGTTTGTGGAGTTTCGTTTGGTTTGTTTTTTTTTGTGTGTGTGTGTTTGGGTTTTTTTAATATACAAAAGGTTAGCAACAGGACATGCCAACTCTTAAGAAAAAAGAGTATTTCTAGCTGCTTTAGCTAAAATTTTAGTTTTAGCAGGTTTTTTCTATCTTTAGTATTCATTCAGAGACACTTCTTAGCGAAGGCAGAGTTTCTTCCAGGTTTTATACAGTACTTTTGTTCTGAAAGTATGCGAAGCCTACCAACAGCAGGTACAAATAAACCAAACAGCTCTCACCTGTACATGAAAGTATTGGTCTTCCCTTAATTGGGAAAATTATTAGGTCTACCTCCTTTGGATTTGCAGGAAGTAGCATGGCAAAGTACAGTGATATGTGAACAATTCCCTGTATCTATTAGGGTAGTATCACAGAATAATTAATTTGGAGAGAAAGGGGAAAGTTCAATCTGCATTGTATATTTATCTAAGTGTATTTAAGTTTAGAAGATTGTATCAAAGTCAAAACTTTACAGTTTACAGTTACCTCCCTACTAATATGTTCAACTCTTCTGTAAGATATCTCTTTTAGGTAATGATATATCCTTTAGATAACATTGTATTGAGTGCATTTCCAGTGAAATAACTTCCTGTATTATTGGTCAAATTTTTCAGAGAGAAAGGTGGAAGTTTTCATTTTTCCTCTCTCTCCTGCACTTGAGCAACAAAGGTGTTCCTGAATTTCCCTTTTGGCCCTTAAAAACACTTCAGGGCTCCCTGGAGCAGATACTTGATTTTTTTTTTCTGTTTTGTGCAGTGCCGTGATCCTCTGCTAATAACGTTCTAGTGATTTGAAGTATGATTGACAATACATTGAAAACATATTTAAAATTACACTTTTGTGATGTTTCACACCTAGAAGGATATTCAATTTGTATGCAGATCAACTTGTTGTATGATACAACCTATTTCTAAGAGCTTGTAACTGACATGATGGAGTCAACCATTCTTGGACACTTGAGTTACCTTTATACAAGAACCTCTCATTTCTATAGCAGTCTAGTAATTTCTGACTGTTTAGGGAGCAGTGTGCCAGATTTGTGCCCAGTTCTACTGGATAAAGAATACTGAATGGCAGAAAGCGAGTATCAGCTGTTAGAGCAGCAATTGCAGGCTGAAACTTTTCCAGATGATAACATTAACATTTTCACTGCTTCCTCCACTATTGATGCTTGGTAACTGGTTTCCTGTGGATAAAGTGATAACTTTTTTTTTCTTTTAGTCATGTGGGAAGAAACTTTGATAATCTGACAAGTATGGGTTTCAGTTCTAATAAAACAATTCTGCTGGGGTCAGGTAAACTGTCAAAGACAACCCTCCGTTTGCTCAACATTTTCACCAGATGATGTGAAATTGTGTTGTTTCCCACAAAGATACAGTTTCTTTCATATGTGTCTTTATTTTAGCTCTATGGCAGCAGGTGTCCACAAAGCTTTAGGTGACGACTGCAGTGACAGCGGACAAAAACGGAAGATGGGATAAGTTGGAATGTATTTTCATTCGCTTTTTAATAATTTAAGGATAGTGTCAAGAGGCAGCGATGTCGTAGGTATCATAACCAGATCTTTCACTCTTTTTTTCCATTTTCAGGGGTATTCTCCTTTCCTCTTTCCCTCCCTGTGATGAACATGATCATGGGACAACGATATAACAGCCAGGGAATTTCAGAAATGAGAACTTAGAATGCAGCTACATGTTTTCTGATCATGAAAGACTAAGGCTTTAGCTAGTGATGAATTGGAAGGTCTGATACACCTAGCAAAGAAATGCTTTATTGTGTTTCATTCACAAACATACCACATAGAATACCTAAAAATTAAGTTGGAAGATTTGGACTTGCTTTTTAATATTATTAAGTCTGTCTTATTTCTTGCCTTGGCAGTTCTAAGGCAGTCTTGATGAGAAGCAACTAGGAAAAGGAAGCATAGTAGAAGGTCCTCACTGTCTTTGTTGGGAAATTTAGGAATGTAGTAGGAAATAAGTGGGAATGATACCTTAATTAATAGTGAATCTTGCCGTTCAGTACTTAGAAAACATTTCCCATCTGAAATTGTTAGCGTATATCTTGAAGAACTGGTTGCAAACAAGTTATCTCCACTCTTTGTTCCACTCATGCCATTTAGGACTCTATAAGCCATGCTTTTAAATTTGACTTGAAATGGAAAGGTAATACAGATAAACAGTTTTAGTGTAGAAAAGAGTTTTCTAAAATGAAACCTGTTAGCAAATGAGTCATACAGGGTGTGTTTAAAAACATTTCTGGTTTGGTTTCGAGTTCAGCTAGGTTTTATTTAGTATTTTTAGTATTTTCAAATTGTAGGTGAAGAAAGTGATACCGATACAGTTTCAGTAAGAAGAAAATTTCAAGACATGCACTTACAGGTAAAAATTTCTGATGTCTAACGCAATGGAATAATTTTATGTTCAATAGACGTGATTGAATTATTTGAATAGCTTACATATGTGTCGCGGTTGAGACGGACAAATGACATGGACCAAATTCTTTCAAGATGAAAGTAATAGGTGCCATTTCTTGCTACAAGTCATTTTTATACAATTCTACCAGTTCATGTGTCTTTTCACTATTGGTTACAAGTTACAGCACTAACATCTCATTGGTTAATTGGTTACTTTTTCTGTCATCCATGTTATTCTTCTATCCCCTTCTCTCTCACGGGTACAACTCCATATCTCCGGATACTCCTTTACTCCCATCCTTCTCAAGGGTAAATCTTAATACCTTCAAGACTGATCTCTACTCCCATATTTTCTGTCAAGGATTCCACAGACCCGCTGCAGTTTCCCACAATTCCCCCTTTTTTTTATTTGTGCTAAAAATGCTGCCCTCATTGTCCGCTGCAGGGCCCTTTGCGGCAGAGAAATCAAGCATGGCAACATTAGTAACACAACCACAACAATCATCAAAACGATCAGTCCTGTTTTCACTACTGATAACAACCAACCTGAAAGCCCCCAGCTACTAAAAAATTTATTTAACCAATCCCATCCATCATCAACTTGTAACTTTTGTACCCCTTCTTTCAACAATTGTATGCTTTTATGAATTGACTCAGAATGATCTGACAAGTTCATACAGCACATACCATCAAAATCTTCACACCCGTGCCCTTGAGCTAATAACAAAATTCTATTGTAGCTCTCTTCTGCAGTGTAGTATGTCTTACAGAATCTACATCTAACAAAAGTCCACTTAAAGCCTTAGAAGTTCTGTTAGTTTGCTTAGCTAGCCAAGAATCTAATTTTTCTAAAGTATTTAGAGCTTTAGCTGTGCCAACACCAGGTACAAGAGATCCTAAAACCCTTAATCCTGATCCCCAAGAATCTACTCTGTCATCACATTTTGACTTATATGCATGCAAGAAACATTTTTCCCGTGTCGCTTTTCTGTGATCTGCTATCATGGATACATTGGGCATTAAGAGAGTTAATCGTCCCAAACTACATGGTCCTCCAACAGCATTAGAAGGAATTCCTGGCCAGGCTCTATCTCCGCAGATCAAGAATACACCGTACGGGAGTTTTCGGGGTCGCTGTCCCACATTGTTAACAACACCCCTTGGATTCTTCGGCGAGGCATTGCACCAACGAGTTTCATTTCTGTAGTCATGAAGGGTAGCATTAACATTTTGCAATCTTATCCATTCATGCTTTAGCATATTGTCCTGGCACTTTTCACAAACCAGCTGGATACAAGCATCCATGGGCACAGATCCCAGCAATTCCAGTTCCTGTGGTTCAATGTCTATTTCCGGGAGACAGTTAATCCAAAGTGCCATGTTAGTATTATTACAGTTTGTTGCAATGCCTCTGCACCGACCACTATTTTGAAACAGTTGTGTGATGCTGCTGTAGTCATCAAGGGGGATGCCAACCAAGCATGTGTGGAACGGGTTTTCCGGAGATGCCATAGCTAGGCATATGGAGTCCTGGCCAGTCATGTGGGCTAAAGTAATCCACATGTTAGTTTTTGTCTGTGCAGGCATCCAAGATGAAGCAGCTGCAGCAATCGTCATTAGGAAGGCAACACAGGTTTCACATTTCACGCAGGCAACCATTGTGGTCCTTAATCTGTAGAGACACAAGCATAGCCTCTCCCCCAGGTTAATAATTCATGTGGACCCGTCCATTGTCCTGTGCGCAAATCCCGCACCAACACTTTTGCCCCTGGACCCACCCTTTCTTGGGCCACTAAAGAGGAAAAGTGACGTAGAATGGGCGGCATCTGGGCATCATCAGAAACCTGCAAAAAGTTTAAAACATATGTGACTTTAGCCAAGCGTGCATCAGGTGGTTCACCCAACATTCCCCCTTTTTGTTTTAAAAGAAAACGCTTGAGTGTTCCATGAGCACGTTCCACAATACCTTGCCCTGTGGGAGAATGAGGAATACCTGTAACATGAGATACTCCCCAGAGCTGTAGAAATGAAGCAACTTTTCGGGATACATATGCTGAGCCATTGTCTGTTTTTACCTGTTGCGGAACGCCCAAGAAGGAAAATGCACGCTGCCAATGGCGTATTACATCTCGTGCAGATTCTGCAGTATGAGCAGTGGCAACGATAGCAGAAGAAAAGGTGTCTATAGAGACATGAACATACTTCAAGCGCCCAAATTCAGGTACATGTGTAACATCAGTTTGCCAAATTTGCAAGGCTCGAAGGCCACGGGGATTGGTACCATAATAAGTAGGAATATGCTGACCTTGACAATCAGGGCACGCAGCAATAATAGCACGTGCCTCAGAATTTGAAATGCCAAAGTGTCACCTCAAGGCATGATAGCCTTGATGATAGAAATGATGTGACTCTATTGCCTGTTGTTTAACATCAGGAACAGGTCCTAAAGTCACTGCTGAAACTAGAGAATCTGCTTTTGCATTTCCTTCTATTATGAAACCTGGTAACGTAGTATGACTTTTAACATGCATGACATAATATTCATGATGACGCTTCTGAATTTCAAGCCATAACAGTTTTAAAATACTAAATAACTTTTCATTAGACACATGTCCCAATACAGCTTTATCCAACCATTGTACAAGCCCAGCCACATAAGCAGAGTCTGTCACAATATTCACAGGGCCAGGAAAGGCCTGAAACGCCATGGTCACTGCTCTAAGTTCGACCACTTGTGGTGATCCTTCCTGATATTCTACTTGATGTCACCACTGTGGCCCATCCTTCCAAACAATGGCTGCCTTGCCCGTCCTTCCTGATCCATCTGTAAATACTGTAGGTCCATTTACTGGGCTCGATTGATTCAATTGCTTCTGACCAAATCTTACCTGACTGCCTAATTTAATCACTGGATGTGAGGGCAAATGATAACTGATTTGACCCGTATAATTCATCATAGCTGCTTGTAGTGCAGAACTATTAGCCATACACCACTCAAAATAATCACTTTGCACAGGAAGCGTGATCGTTTCTGGATCTCTTGCCATTAATTCCATGCAACGTAATCTGATTTTAGTAATTACCTGAGCCACCAGTTCAAAAAGACCTGGGGCTGTCTTTTTTGATTTGGCTGGCAAAAAGACCCACTCTAAAATATGTAGAGGATCTCCCCACTTCTCATGCTATTGTGCGATCATAGCAAAAGAAATGCATTGATCAATCAAAACAATTGCTTGTACAGACACTGTCAAATCAATTCTCCATACGTGCTTACTACTGATTGCTTTTCAGTTTTCGCAATGACCTGCTGTGCTTCTGTTGTCAAAGTGCGAGGGGCAGAAATATTAGTGTCTCCTCGCAAGAGATCAATCAATGGCTGCAATTGAGAAGAGGGGATTCCTACATAAGGCCTTACCCAATTGATCATTCCTGCCAATTTTTGCACATCATTCAGTGTTTTGATTTTTACTTGCAGTTTTATAGGTTGTGGTATCACTGTCTGATCCAAAATTTTCATGCCCAAACAAAGCCATGACTGTTGTCGTTGCACCTTCTCAGGTGCAACAACCAGCCCATACTGATTTAATGACTCACGTGCTGTATTTTCCATTTCACTCAATTCTTGTGGCGTTGCTGCGGCCAACAAAATGTCATCCATATAATGACAGCAATACCCTGATGGAAACAAAGCACGTACTGGATTCAGAACTTTTGCCACATACCATTGACATATGGTAGGTGAATTTTTCATCCCTTGTGGCAGCACTTTCCAATGATACCTTTTTGCTGGCTCTCCATTATTTACAGATGGAACAGTAAAGGCAAACTTTTCCATGTCTTGTTCTGCTAAAGGAATAGTAAAGAAACAATCCTTCAAATCTATTACAACAATTTCCCATTGCATTGGAATCATTGTAGGAGAAGGTAAACCTGGTTGCAAAGCTCCCATAGTTGCCATAAACTCATTAACCTTTCGTAGGTCATGTAATAATCTCCATTTTCCAGACTTCTTTTTGATAACAAACACAGGAGTATTCCAAGGGCTATGTGAGACCTCAATGTGTCCCGCAGCTAGCTGTTCCATCACAAGAGATTGCAGGGCTGTAAGTTTTTCCTGAGCAAGGGGCCACTGATTGACCCATACTGGTCTTTCAGTTAACCATCTTAGTGCTAAAGTGGGCCGAGAAACACCCTGCATCACAGTGACCCCTGCTAAAAATCCGTAGTTATCCGTAGTCCTCACTGCCCTAGGCAATCCCTCCCCCATAAATTCAGCGGGGCTGGGGCCACATAAGGTCTCACTGTAGCCCTTTGGTTTTCAGGATTAGCAATCACTATTGGTTTAGCTGACATCAAACTGTTTGCGACTCCACCCAGTCCCATCACACCTACAGTATTTGAAACCAAAGGCCAAGAAGGAGTCCAGTCCTGTTGTGAAATTATAGTGACATCTGGTCCTGTATCAAGCAGTCCAGTAAGGGTCACCTGGCTGGGAACAAAAGCATTCATTATGAGTGTACAAACCATTTGTGGCCTTTTCTCTGACACTGTTTGAGACCAAAAAATAAGTGGCTTTCCAGTTGAACCAGGTCCATTGTCCCCACGAAGAACGTCCTCAGTCCTAGGAACAGAACTCAAAAAGGGCACAAATTGAGCTAAAAGCGTTCCTTTCTGTATTGTCACAGGTGGTGTCGCTGTGGAAACCAAGGCATAAATTTGTCCTGTAGAGTCCGCATCAATAACCCCCACGTGTACCATTAATCCTCGCAGGGTACTACTTGATCGTCCTATTAACAAAGCACTCAGTCCCCTGCCAATTGGCCCCCAAGCATCCAGGGGCACTTTATGCACCTCTTGAGTTGTTATAGTTACTGTGTGGGCCGTGGATACATCCATCCCAGCTGCTCCGCTGGTTTTTCCTGATAGTGTGTCGCAGAAGACTGCATGTGCACTGACCCCAGAAACGGATTGCCAGGGTTGCAAAGCATTGTTGAAGGAGGTATTTATCTCTGCACATGCCCCTTCGTGCTCTTCTTGTCATTTCCCTGTGGCAGTAGCTGTCCGTTAGAATGATACCTAGAATGGCACCGCTTAGAAAAATGTCCCTTTTTTCCACATTTGAAGCAAATTACTGAGGCTGTATCATAGACAGGTGTGTGGCCAGCTTTTGAAGCCTGTTTGTTTGTATGTGGACTGATGAGTCTTACATGACCATTCCGACCGCGTTCATAGCACTTTTGATATTGTATTTTAGCTGCTGCCATAGCAGCAGCAAGTGCAGTCATTTTATGTTCCACTAAACCGACCTTGGCACAAGCAGTAATCATTGCTTCTAAAGTTGGATCCCCTGGCAAAGTTTCAATCACTTTTTGGCAACCTGTATTAGCATTTTCATGAGCTAGCTGTTTTACTAGCAGTCCCCGGACATTCGCATCGAACACCTGACGTTCGACAGCCGCTTGTAATTTTTCAACGAAGGAAAGAAACGGCTCTTTAGGACCCTGCTTGATAGCGGTATATCTCTGTTTTGGTTCTGCCAGCTCTGCTGTTCTAATTATAGCCTGGATCCCTATGGCCTTCACTTGCTCAAGCACTAGAGGAGGCCATTGCGCTTGAAGTCGCAGATCAATATACGGCCCCGAGCCCATCAATAAATTCACACCAGTAGCAGAACGGGGATCAGTGTCTGGGAAGTGTATGTTTATCACTGCTTGTGCCTCAGCCCTTTGCTGCCAAATACTTTGAAATACTGAGAGCTGTACAGGTTGAAAAATAACCTGAGCTAACTGAGAAACATCGTAGGGAGTCATAGCTTCCATAGATAACAAACGTAACAGCTGCATAACTGCAGGGGAGTTAGGCCCGTACTGAGCAGTGGCTTTTTGCAAATCTTGAATTACTTTCCAGGAATATGAAACGTGCTCATGGGGCTCCCCCCCTGCAGGGTTATGGTATATGGCGGGAAATGCCATAGATTCAACAAGTTCAATGGGTGGCGGCTCAGTAACAGGGGTAGGAACCGATATAGTTTCTGATAAATCCCAGTCCCCAATTTCCAGAGCTTTAGCCTTCACCCTCTTCCAGAAACACACAGGGTCCCGTGGTTTAACCGTAATCGAAGCTGGGGGTAAATCCCAGCTTTTTGGTAAGTTCGGTTTACGCTCTGAAACTCTACCCCCACTCTCAGGAATTTGCTCTGCAACCGCGTGGGAGGGGGGCGAGGGCAGGCTGGGGGGACCCAAATTTATAGGAATTACGTTATTTGGCTCGGTCTGGCTCACCACAGGGGGATCCTCCCCACCTAAATCTCCAGGCAAGGGGGGACAGGAAAGAAAATGTCCATTTTTTTCTTCCGTGACTGATAGCGGCAGGGCAGAGGGTTGAACTGTGATTAATGGCGGTGACGCAGATGGCAGAACCGCGGTTGATGATGGTAGAGCAGAGGTTTGAGCCGTGATTGATGACGGCGGAGCAGTGGGTTGAACGCACTGCTCTGACCGGTGCTCCAGGGGCCCCTCCCGAGATCTTATATAACCCAACGCTGTTTTTTCATGTGAGTCTTTCATAGCTTTTATCTGATCTCGGGGCCACACATATGTATACGACTCATAATTTTTTTATGATCTCGGGGCCACACATACGTACGCTCCTCCTCTATTCCTTTTAACTTCCCAAGAAAGTGTCGCGGATCCTTATCCGTGTCAGATAATATGGACTTGGTCGGTTTTGGCGAATCTTTAGTAAGAGGAGGGGTCGGAGTAGTACTTAATCTTGCCTTTTCCTCCGAATCTGGCCCAGGAGAGTCAGGAAGACCATCCCCCTCCACCACCTCTGCCTTATTCTGTTGCTGTTTTAACTCTTTCAGAGTATCTAATAACAAGCACCACGTCGTTAACAGTTCATTTGCTTCCTTGGACCCTTGGGTAGCACTATCAAACAGTTTATCCCCCAAGTCCATCCATTGTGACACACTAAATGCTGTCACAGGATTAACCTCTAAACCTTGTGCTTTGCCCCATAGTAACATTTTTCTTAAAGTCAGTTCCGGAAGGCTAACACCCCGCTTCTTCAGAAGCAGCTTCCATGTGGATAATATAGTACCCTCTTCTTTAGATAAGTTTCCCCCCATGTTCCCGGTAGCTCACCTACTCCTTAGCGAGGTGTCTTTTCAACGATCCGGATCTTCGGCAGCTCTCCTTGGCTGCTCTTATCAGCTGTACCAGGCTCCGTCTCCACAGCCCTTCTTCGGCTGTTCACAGCTTCACGCTGTCTCCTTGTCATGCCAGATCCTCTTCAGGCAGGATCACGTCGGGGTCACCAGATGTCGCGGTTGCGACGGACAAACGACATGGACCAAATTCTTTCAAGATGAAAGTAGTAGGTACCATTTATTGCTACAAGTGCATTTTTATACAGTTCTACCAGTTCATGTGTCTTTTCACTATTGGTTACAAGTTACAGCACTAACATCTCATTGGTTAATTTTTCTGTCATCCATGTTATTCTTCTATCCCCTTCTCTCTCACGGGTACAACTCCATATCTCCGGATACTCCTTTACTCCCATCCTTCTCAAGGGTAAATCTTAATATCTTCAAGGCTGATCTCTACTCCCATATTTTCTGTCAAGGATTCCACAGACCCGCTGCAGTTTCCCACACGCATGCCTGAGGTGTTGATGCAGTCAGCAGAAGACTCCATGTAGCCTGCATATTAATGCGTATTTTCAGCAAGTATAACAAGAGAGAGGTTCAATAAATAATGTCATGAAGGCCAATATGAAGTAATATTTTGTCTTGGTATTATTAGTATACCAGAGAAAGCCATACAAGATATTCCAAGCATGAACAGGCAACTCTGAGAAAGGCTACGATAGGTATGGAAAAAGAATAACCAGATGAATCACAAAATGAAAAAACTGATAAAAAATATGATCATTCACCTGAGAGTTTAACATAAACAGGTAACATGGTGCTTTGTTTTTTAAAAAAATAAAAAAATCTGAGATAATGGCTACCATAACAAAAGCAGACTGGAATATCCTGCTGTTGTTTCCCAGACGAGACTATGGGCTACCCAGAGTAGTTACACTGATGTGGAAAAGTACAACACACATTGTGTGTGTGCAGCCATACTAATCCTGTGTTCTGCTTGCTCAAATACCAATTACGAAAACTGAATTTACTGTCCTTGCTTGTTCAGCATAGTGCTAGGCATTGTCATGTCTCTGACAACAACTAATACAAACCACTTCAGAAAGCAAGAGTTTCACTAATGGAAAACATTTGCCGTTTATCACCAAATGCTTTTAGATTTTACATAGAGGTGAATTACAGAGTAGGCCTTAATTTGTATATGAGCTCAGGGAATATTAACATCATATATATAAAGATTTGCAGCTGTAATTACCAGTGATTTGTAACCTAACACTAGGACTCTTTTTTTTTTCTTTGTTGTTTGGGGTTTTTGGGGTTTGTATTTATCAGTAGGTCTTCTGAGGCAGTGTGTGCTTTTTGCTGCATCAAGAAACTAGCTATTTATCTCTTTTTTTTTTTTTTTTTTTAATTTGTTTTCACATACGGTTCCCTCTTGGGATATTTTTAGCATAAAATGTCTTCATTAAAAATAAGTTTATGCAGGTTGGGTATCCTCATCTGAATAATAGTAGTTTGAAACAAATCTAAGTAATGTTGTTTGGGTTTGTCAGTGTCAGTATCTTCTGTGTTTTGAATTTAACTTTTTTGTTTTTTCTCCTCCCCCACTAAGAATCTGTATGTACGTGATGGGAAAATACAAGAGAAAGTAAAAGTGGATGTGATAGTTCAAGACAATGTTAGAAAAATTCCCGGATGGATTATGGTAACATATTTCACCTGTTCTAAGTTATTAGCTAAGTAGAATAAAGTAAGAGCTCTCTAACTGTGCAGCACCATGAATTCTAATACAACTTCTCTGCTGTTCTATCATTGTTCCTCTCTTGCTTGCTACTTACATAAATATCACAGCATCTCAGGTCTCTGACAGCAATGATTTGTAAGAAACAGTGCAGACTATATCCAAATTTATTTTCTTTTTTTTTCTACTTTGTTCTTTGAACCCTGAGGTGTGAGTTGATCCTCACTTGAGAAAGTTTTCTGAAAAGCCTAAATTTGCTGGTTGTAGAGAAAAAGGGAGTTTTAGCTTTATTTTGGGTTTGGGGATAAGGGAGATTAGGGGCACGAAGGATTCTGTTACATGGTATGGCTTCTGTTTCCTACTCAAGTTGCCAGGGATGTATAGATTATCCAGGTGTATATATATCTCCATGTATAGATTCTAATATTTGGGAAAGGGATTAAACTACGACACATAATGTAGAATTTGCAAAAATAAATAGCCTTTCCAAGATTAAACTGCTAACTCTTAAAAATTGTTACTGAAGTCTGACTAGACATTTTCTTCCTTGTCTGAAACTTACGAAGGCCCTTAGGACCATAACTATACAGGACCTATTGTAGTAAGGAGAGGGTAGGAGAAGTCACAAATAAGGTTTGGTTGTTACTTCTAATATGCAAAAAATTGTCTTCTGTTTGTTTTTCAGAGAGAATGTCAAGGTTCGTCAAAAGGTCTGGATTTAGCTTCACCAGTGCTAAATCTTTTGGAGGTTGGTCAAATATTTTAGTTACAAAACATGTTTCTATTAAAATTCATTATAAATATTTAATTTATTGAAAACACAGAGTCACTGTTTATCTGGCAAACAATGCAGCAATGAAAACCTGTGGGACCCAGCCACATCACTCTGATGTATTTGCTGTAGGGATACAAACTCCTCATGAGCATTCACATACCTGAAATAAAATGTTGAAAGCAGATATTTGTTGAGAACGGGTTTTTATTTAGAACATATATTTTGTCAGAACACAGAATATAACTGTCAAATTCACTGAAACATATAAAGTTTTATTGAACAATCCACTCTGTGAGCTATGTAGAAAATTTAACATAGCAGGCATATAACAAGTCATAGCGCCTAATACTGCACTTCAATCATTCATCCCAGTTTAGAATTTTTCATGTAGTGTCAATACCCTTATAAAGCACAAACAGGCAGGAATCCAGCAAAAAGAGC
This sequence comes from Columba livia, assembly GCF_036013475.1. Taxonomy (NCBI): domain Eukaryota; kingdom Metazoa; phylum Chordata; class Aves; order Columbiformes; family Columbidae; genus Columba; species Columba livia. Next base: position 3,910,442 of record NW_027043000.1, on the reverse strand, counting down.
TTGATTCTTATCTTACGACTAATATGTTAAGAATCAAAGCTTATTAGCAGATAACAAGAAAATACTGATCACACTGTTAGAACAAACACTACTAACTACAAAATTTAAACTTTGCCATAGAACGGAACTCTGATTCCCTGCAATACCTGATGAAGCCAAAGGACTAAGCGCCCTGTCAGAAGGGATGAACCAGTCCTGAAGATTTACATTACAGGTAAGCATAAAACAGGACTAACTGCATGACACATATATAAAATACATCCCTGATTCTTGGAAGAAGAAAGAAAAACAAAACAAACCCAAACTTTATAAAGCAAAGTTTTTTCTGTAGCAGTCCATGAATGCTCCTTGGTGGGTTTCAACCAGGAAGTCACCCAAGCGATTGCTGGGATTTGTCATCTTTACCCACAGTGTAGCTTAGTTTTCTAGATACCCTATAGAAAAGAATGGTTAAGATTATAAAGTAAATTAAACAAAAATACTATGCCTGCCAAAACTCTGATGAACAGAATGAAATTGAAACAAATCATCAAAGCAAGATATCTGAACATCTTGACTGTAAACAGCAGCAGGACTCCTTGTCCACATTCCTATGTGCTCTCAGCTAGAGAGAAAACTTTTCATCCTATGTCATTTTAATGTCTCCGTAATGCTACTCTCTTAACCTAAATTATATAAGTATCTCTTAAACTTCCAGATGTAAGCTCGGAATGTATTCACCAATAGCTAAAAAGGAAAGATACAAGTGAGAATGTAATTATTTCCTTGCATATTACTTAAGAAACGGCACATTTTGAACCATTTTGGTTTACATCTGACAATTCAGTATAGCACTATAGCTGTACAACAGCAGTCACACAGAGCTCAAGAAAAGTTTTAGTTATGAACATTGCTTTTTCTGAAATACGTCTTTCATAATCACCTTCTCCAGAAAGGCTATCAAGTTTGAGACAGGAAGACAATACTGGTTTCTTTCCACCACCATTCATTACAAATGCAGCATTTTGCCACGTGGCTTAAGCATAAAACTTCTGAGGGCTCTGTAGCCATTAAACAAGAGCTTCACTCCTTGGAACCATATACAAGAATGACACACTACAGGCCCAAGGAAGCTTGTCAGCTGGCAGTCCATCTGAGTTATATCTAAAATAATAAATGCGTCTACAAGGAACAGAATGAAGGACTAGAGTAGCTATTCAGTCAAGCCATCTTACTACCTTACGTTCACTGGCCAGCCATGCTGAAGTCTGGCTAGTTTTGTCCAGACACTTGCTTCCCAGTGTTTGAGTCTGCAGGTCTGATTAGCTTGGGCTTTCCCAAGCATCCGATCTGATTTTCATTCTAGAAGGACACATGTAAGCAACAGCCTCCACACCTTTAATATAGATATAAAGCACCAAGAATTTCTTTTGGATTTTCTTTTTGAGGAAGAACTTACCTTTTGCGACAGTACTGTGCATTTCTGGGACTGCTGTAATTCTTCACTGCACTAGGCCAACCAGAGTTGGTACCTTCAATCCCAGATTCTGGCGGTAGAAAACAGTAGTATGAAAAGGGTAAGAACAATGCTGAGCAGCATGGACACTACTGTATATTGTTAAAACGTTAGCCTGTTAAGACATGGGTAATACTTCACTGGCATACTTCAATGAGCAAGTTTCCTTACAAAAATATTCTAATGCAAAAGGTGCTGGCAAAACTTAATTTCAAATACATTTTGCACACTGTACTTAAGTATAAGCTATATTTCTTCAAAAATGCTTATGCCGTTAGAAAAATGTAGAAGGAACTGCTGATACCAGAAAAAAAAACATAATACATAAAGTATTAGTTAAAATTTGAGGAAGGCAAAATAAACAGATGTCCACCTCAAATAAACGAATTATTTACATTTAACCAGCAATGAAAATGCAACAAGGCAAGAAACATGCAAAGAAGTACATTTCTTCTGCTATTTTCTTCTTGTATACCAGTTGACAATATTTCAAGGCACCTTCTTCAGTATTTTCCTTTACATATTAGTTGTTATCTTGATGACAAGGTTCATAAAAATAAAACATTTTACTTAGTAGGAAAAAAAGTTCATGTTATGTTACAGACATGCTTTAAACCAAAATTAGATTTTAAAAAGAAAATCAGAAGATTAGCATTTTTGAATCTTAAACTAAGCTAGTTTTGGTGGTGTATTGAAATCCAGAGCCCTGAGAATAAAGCATTAACAGATTACATCGATGGAAAAACTCATGTATTATGTCACAGCTTGACTCAGAAGAAATGACTGGGAACCTGGAAATAAGGGCTGGATTTAATATTTAAATCCACAAGTCTAATGATTTCAGTAGAACCTGGTAAAGTTTAATTTGTTCGCCTCAATTCGTTCACCTACAAAGTGTTATCATTTCAGAAGGACACCACCTTAATTAACAGGCTCACTGTCTGAGATTATTTTAACCAGTGACACAGTCCATTAAAACATAATCTATTATTGAGCATTGTATAACCACTTTCAAGGTTATTAAATATAGTGAACTTCCTCACATGATCCAGGACACCTGATACGACTTATATTTTAGCAAATTAAAATCCCCCAAACCCCAAAGTTGTAAAACAACTCTACTGACCAAATAGCACAAGAAGTAAGCTGCCACTTGTTTAAAAAGCTTCCAGCTCTAATCTATTTTTAAGCCCCTTTCCAAATATCAAAGATTGCACAATATTATTGTTTTACAAGGTCCTTTAGTACCTGACTCTGGCAGTTGTGACTGTCAAAAATGCTGGGATTACTGACAATGTATGGGTTCAAAAACCTCATGCCGTCGGTCTGAAGTTCAGCGTTTCTTCTGTGAGCAATCTGTTCACATTTTGTTGAAGAAAGATAACGTTCCGGTATACCTCTCAGTCGCTTTACTGGTGAACAAAGAGGATCGTTTTGGAAATTCCCCAGTCTTTTAACTCTGGGAGATACAGATAAAGTTTGAACAGGTGAGTTAACCAGAGCATTTACAGTTTCAGACATCTGTATTCCTTCATACTTCTTTAAATTTGAAGCTCTCTGAAACCCAGGAAGTTTTGGAACACCCCCACGACACAATTGCTCATAGATCCTGTCAAATTCTCTATCACACGGTGTATGGGACCTCACAGAATGACTTAAATTACTCTTCACTAATCTTCCTTTACCTTCAAGGTTCTGTGAATTTGCAAGAGATCGTGTCAATGTCAATGGCTTTTGGATTTCTTGGGGACACAGCTTGTAGTAGAGCTTTTCAAATGCATCTTTGTATTTCTGGGGCATCTTTGAAGGACTCCGCTTTGTAGACAACAAGGAAAATAAGTGCTTGTGCTCGAAAGGAATTTGTCTTTCAGAGGTTATTTTTTCGGGATTTATGAGCAAAGTATTTGATGCTCTTGCAAGAGAACAGTTTGCGACAGGTGTAAAAGCATGACTATTGCCATAGGAACTGCAAGTAGATGAACACAACTCTGAGGTATCACCACAAGAAAAGTAATTTTTTTGAGTTATAAAACAGTATTCTAAAGGACACTGGTAAGCAAATTTTTCACTTTCTTTGCATTTTGGATTAAGTGAGACAGTAGTCTGTAACTCATCTTCAACTAGAAACGTCTCTCCCATTGTAGTTATAACATCAGGAAAAACAGTCCGTTTGGAGACTTTTGGGCCTTTTCTAGGTACTAAACTTGAGTCAGAGCAGTCCATTTTGATTTCATTTGTATCAATGTAAGAATAAGGTACCACACCAGACAACTTATTAATGGACCTCTTGTCATCACGAAGTTCTCTATTCTCATTTCCAAAAGTTTGATTCTGTATGTCTTCATGTGTACTGCTGCATATGCTAGGCTGTGCTCGCTTCAGTTTAGGAGGTCTGAACCCTCTTATTTTGACTAAGGTGACATTGAGCTTTGGTCTTCCAGAAGGGTGTCTTCTGTGCCTTAATTGTCCAAACATGTATTTTGACTCTTTTCTCCGAGTCTGCTTTGTCATGAGCCTTGTAAGTAACTCTGACATCCCTGGATACAAGTCTGCAAGAGTTACATTGCTCCAGGAGCATTCCTCATCTGCAGACTGGTATTCTTCCAAGTTTTATTCAGTTCTGGGGAAGTCTGATGCCTGGGTATGGTGATTGTCTTTGTTGATATGGGAACATCAGAAAATCCTAACTGTGGAGGTCTGGATGAAGAACATTCATTTGACAATTCTACTTTCCTTCTGCAAACAGCAGCTTGGTTGCCTATTAAAAAAACTCAACCAAATTAATGACAAAACAAAACAAGAAGAAGAAAAAAAGCCCCAAATCTATTAGGGCAATTCCACTAATGTATATGACTTAGAAACAAGTCTTACTGTAATAGCATATTTCATTAAGCTTTTTTGCCAGGCTAAATGGATTATTAACATAGAATCTATTAGGAAAAAAAAAAAATAAAAGGTTTTTACTAACCATATTGATTTCACAGACTACAGAAGACAGAAAAAAAGAGATGTGTTGGAGCCCCTCCCCCCATCTTAAAATAGCTTGATAGATAGATAGACAGAGATCTAAAATGTTTTCATTGTAGAGGAAGACTGCTTTGCTCTTCATGATTTCTGATCAGAAGGAACAGCCTTATCCAACAGGTTTTGTTCCTCTATTTTTATATTACTTTAAAGCATTGTAGTTGGCTAGTACCAGAGCAGCTTTGCTTGCCATAAAGCATGATTAACATAATGCTTTTTGTAGTTGTTAGGCTTGAAGTATTTACACCAAAATTCTATTTTAGGTTTTCATCAAGTCTGGAGAACTTCTGAAAAAAGGAAGTTTACTAGTAAAGTACCACTTTGAGTACCAGTTACCAGCCAACCCAAAGCCATTCATGACATTCCAGAAACAAAAAATTACGCTTTCATTTAATGAAGCGTAATGGTTCTGAATTTTGTAACTATGCATTTTCTTTTTTCCTGGGGCTATTTAAGAAAAGCTGCTTTTATGTATACAAGTTATTTATTTTCTATTTTTTCAAACACATTTTGCCATAAGCAAAATCATGTCTGTCTTCTCTTCAAGAATCCAGTCCGTTGAACTGTACTGTTGGATAAACAGTGCCTCTGTGTTTTCAATAAATTAAATATTTCTAATAAATTTTAATAGAAACATGTTTTGTAACTAAAATATTTGACTTCTCCTACTCTCTCCTTACGATAATAGATTCTGTATAGTTATGGTCCTAAGGGCCTTCGTAAGTTTCAGACAAGGAAGAAAATGTCTAGTCAGACTTCAGTAACAATTTTTAAGAGTTAGTAGTTTAATCTTGGAAAGGCTATTTATTTTTGCAAATTCTACATTATGTGTCATAGTTTAATCCCTTTCCCAAATATTAGAATCTATACACGGAGATATATATACACCTGGATAATCTATATATCCCTGGCAACTTGAGTAGGAAACAGAAGCCATACCATGTAACAGAATCCTTCATGCCCCTAATCTCCCTTATCTCCAAACCCAAAATAAAGCTAAAACTCCCTTTTTCTCTACAACCTTCAAATTTAGGCAAACACAGAAGATACTGACACTGACAAACCCAAACAACATTACTTAGATTATTTTCAAACTACTATTATTCAGATGAGGATACCCAACCTGCATAAACTTATTTTTAATGAAGACATTTTATGCTAAAAATATCCCAAGAGGGAACCGTATGTGAAAACAAATTAAAAAAAAAAAAAAAAAAAAAGAGATAAATAGCTAGTTTCTTGATGCAGCAAAAAGCACACACTGCCTCAGAAGACCTACTGATAAATACAAACCCCAAAAACCCCAAACAACAAGGAAAAAAAAAAGAAAAGAGTCCTAGTCTTAGGTTCCAAATCACTGGTAATTACAGCTGCAAATCTTTATATATATATTATTAATATTCCCTGAGTTCATATACAAATTAAGGCCTACTCTGTAATTCACCTCTATGTAAAATCTAAAAGCATTTGGTGATAAACAGCAAATGTTTTCCATTAGTGAAACTCTTGCTTTCTGAAGTGGTTTGTATTAGTTGTTGTCAGGGACATGACAATGCCTAGCACTATGCTGAACAAGCAAGGACAGTAAATTCAGTTTTCGTAATTGGTATTTGAGCAAGCAGAACACAGGATTAGTATGGCTGCACACACACAATGTGTGTTGTACTTTTCTGCATTCAGTGTAACTACTCTGGGTAGCCCATAGTCTCGTCTGGGAAACAACAGCAGGATATTCCAGTCTGCTTTTGTTATGGTAGCCATTATCTCAGATTTATTTATTGTTTTAAAAAACAAAACACTATGTTACCTTTTTGATGTTAGGCTCTCAGGTGAATGATCATATTTTTATAAGTTTTTTCATTTTTGATTCATCTGGTTATTCTTTTTCCATACCTATCGTAGCCTTTTTCAGAGTTGCCTGTTTCATGGTTGGAATGGCTTGTATGGCTTTCTCTGGTATACTAATAATACCAAGACAAAATATTACTTCATATTGGCCTTCATGACATTATTTATTGAACCTCTCTCTTGTTATACTTGCTGAAAATACACATTAATATGCAGGCTACATGGAGTCTTCTGCTGACTGCATCAACACCACAGGCATATGTAAGCTATTCAAATAATTCAATCACGTCTATTGAACATAAAATTATTCCGTTGCGTTAGACATCAGAAATTTTTACCTGTAAGTGCATGTCTTGAAATTTTCTTCTTACTGAAACTGTATCGGTATCACTTTCTTCACCTACAATTTGAAAATAAATACTAAATAAAACCTAGTTGAACTCAAAACCAAACCAGAAATGTTTTTAAACACACCCTGTATGACTCATTTGCTAACAGGTTTCATTTTAGAAAACACTTTTCTACAATAAAACTGTTTATCTGTACTACCTTTCCATTCCAAGTCAAATTTAAAAGCATGGCTTATAGAGTCCTAAGTGGCATGAGTGGAACAAAGAGTGGAGATAACTTGTTTGCAACCAGTTCTTCAAGATTTACACTAACAATTTCAGATGGGAAATATTTTCTAAGTACTGAACTGCAAGATTCACTATTAATTAAGGTATCATTCCCACTTATTTCCAGTCAGTTCTTGCACTGGTGAAGCTAAATGCAGACCTTTTGACGAACCTTGACATTCTCTCTGAAAAACAAACAGAAGACCGCAACTCAAATGGATTTAAATAAAACCGACAAGACATCCACAGAGAAGCAGCCATCTTCAAATAAATGTTTATTTCATAATGAACCTCTAAGACAAATACTGTTGCTATTAAAATTTATCCGACTGCAAACTTTTTTGATATTGCAGAAAAAAAGTTACATTTCTAACCAATGCCTTGTTAGATGTAAAAACTTACCTATAGCAAGCCACAACCTCTCAAGTCTGTATAGAGTGCATATGATAAGGTGTGTATAAAAAAAAAAATATTGCTTAAATCTATTGCTAATGCTGCATAAATTACAGAAACTTAATCTTTCCCAAAAGAGAAGATCTGTATCCCCAAACATATGACTCTGCTGGTACTAAAGCTGTAGCAGGACTTCTCATGATTGAATGCATGTGACTTAAATAATAAAAATAGTACATGTGCTTAAGCAGCTATGTTTACCCGACTCAAGACTGTCACTAAACAAAGGTTTCACTAATAAGTATTTGGATCTCAAAAAGATATTTTAAATGTTCACACTTAATAGCATAGAACTTTATGTATCCTAACTGAAAAGACATATCAGAATATAGAACAGGTAAAATGTGCACAGTAGCTTTAATAATCCATAGCCAAAGCCCTTTTTTTTAAAGGGTTACACTGCAGAGAAAAATCCCAGCAGAGTTCCAGACCCAAGCGGACGGAGGAAGAAATGCGGTCGACCCAATATGAGTGATAAAGCATACTTCAACTTTATTGCCCGAGATAGCGTGCATTTATACCAAATACCATAATTATGCATACTTGTCTCTATCTAATAGGCTAAGCACATTTACTTACTCTTTTACTCTTTTACTCTTTTATAGCATATATAAATATACAGGTATAAATACTAATCTGTAAAAGTAGGTTTTTCCTCATAACAAAAGCTGATAACGCCTTCAATATTCAGTTAAATATATCTTCCCTAGCATAACTTAAAACATAACTAAATGATAAAGACTTTGCTCAAGTTATATTCAAAGTTGGAAAAAATAAGACAGACATCGGGGTTTTTTGCTTTTCTACCTTATCTTTGATGCAGTACATTTAAAATTAATTAGATCAAGTCTTCATAGCATTAAATAGACTTCAAGTCAATTCCTTCAATAAGAACTGCTAAGGTATTCAGACCTTAGGTCAACACACAAAGATTAACAAAAACTTACTTCTGAAAGACTTCCAACACTGTACCTTTTTAAAAAACTAACTGCTGGATGCTTACTTTCCGAGTTTTACCACAGATTGTAACCAGTCATTTTTTTGTAGTTTTCAGACCCTTCGGCATATATTTTCGAAAAGCTGGAGGCAAAGGCCTAGACCATCTGAATCTTTTTATATCAGACCCTTCCCACCTCAACGTTTTAATTATACGCTGATTCAAAGTATACCTGAAGCCTGTATGGAAAACCTTTTTGGTAGGATTATAGAGAGACAGAGACACTAGATTGTGTTTTGTCCTCAGATGTTCAGCTAAGGGTTTCTTAGATGAATGTCATGAAATAAGCAACACCAAGAAAAAAGAAAAAAAGACTGCAAAGCCTTAAGAAAATAAAGCCCAACTGTCGAGGGTTAAGATTGCGGGGTGACAATAAAACCCTGGCAGATGCATTGTTAACCCCCTCTCCCCCCCACTTCCCCCGTTTTGACCCTCCCTCTCCCCCCTTTCCACTAAGGAGAGGCGACTGGGAGGAAAAGAAGGACAGAGAGAAGAGAGTCGGAAAAATTAACAATGTTTTACTAATGCTACTAATAAGAATAGAGAAAATAATACCAAATATACAAAACCAATCTTGGAAGTCTCAGCAACTGCAGAGCCGGCACCCAAAGTCCTGGATTAGACTCTGCAGCCAATCGGAGCTGGATTCAGTCTTTCACTAGGCCTCAGTTTGCAGGGACGACTAGCAAGGTCCTCTCCTAATGTCGGCCATAAGCAGAAGGGAAAAAGGGCAAAGGGACGAGATCCTCGTGATCTCCCACTTTTATATGAAGTATTCACGTGAATGGAATGTTATACACAGTTGGTCAGTTTCTTGCTCACTTGCTTCTCGTCGCCCCTCTCGCGAGATATCCATCTGTGCTTATCAATAAGTTTGCATTCCATTGCTAGGTTTACCAAAACATGTGTCTGGTTCTCCAGGAAAATGCAGCTAATATGAAGGCTTTAGCTGACAGGCAAATTCACTAAAAGAGAAACTTGTTTTTAGCAAAACCAGGACATTCCACCCCTTATAATATGCCATTCACTGAATGCTTAAACCTTATCAATACAATCTATCAATACAATCTAATTAATCACTACTACTATATATATATATACATATGTACATATATACACAGGAGTAACTAATCAGTGGACCATCCTTTAAAAAGTTCATTAAGTTCATTTTGTCACGACAGTCTCCCAGGGCAGGAAAAATGGTACAAGTGCATCTCATGACCACTGTTTGTGGGTTAAAGACATCAACTTCGAAGAAGTTGTCAGGCGCCACTCGAAGAAGCTAGCTTTGGTTTCATCATCACTGTCTTGATCTGAAAGACACTTATTAAATACCGTTAGTATGGCAATTCACATCATGCAGTTCAGTATTGCATATTTTCACCTAAACTCAAATCCCCTTGAGGTTCACACCGAACTTCTCCATCCTTAAGCAGCACCCACCAGGTGCTGCCAGGTCCCTGGGCAAAAACAATCCCAGGAATGGGCTTGCCTTTGCCTGAGGCAGGAGTAACCCAGACTGCCTTTCCTAACATGTTTTTCATGTGTACTACAGGGACTTTATCTCCTTCTACAGTCCGTAGAATTTCTGATTGGGCAGGCCCGGCTCAATTGGTTGATCCCCTGGTGTTGACCAACCAAGTGGCTTTTGCTAAATGTGAATCCCAGTTTTTAAAGGTTCCACCACCAAGTGCATTTAGTGTAGTTTTTAACAAACCATTGTACCTTTCAGTTTTCCCAGAGGCTGGTGCATGATATGGAATATGATATACGCACTCAATACCATGTTCTTTGGCCCAATTGTCTATAATACTGTTTTTGAAATTAGTACCGTTGTCTGATTCAATTCTTTCTGGCATACTGTGTCGCCAAAGGACTTGCTTTTCAAGGCCCAAGAAAGTTTTTTGGGCTGTAGCATGAGGTACGGCATATGTTTCCAACCATCCAGTGGTTGCTTCCACCATTGTAAGTACATAACACTTACCTTGATGTGTTTGTGGAAGTGTAATATAATCAATCTGCCAAGCTTCTCCATACTTATACTTTAACCATCGCCCCCCATACCATACAGGCTTTAACCGTTTCGCTTGTTTGATTTCAGCGCAAGTTTCACATTCATGAATAACCTGTGAAATAGTGTCCATAGTTAAATCCACCCCTCGATTGCGAGCCCATTTATATGTTGCATCTCTACATTGATGCCCTGAAGCATCATGAGCCCACCGAGCTAGGAAAAGTTCACCTTTATGTCGCCAGTCCAAGTCCACCTCAGCTACTTTAATCTTAGCAGCTTGATCCGCTTGCTGGTTGATTAGATGTTCCTCGGTGGCTCGACTTTTAGGCACATGAGCATCTACATGCTGAACTTTCACAGGCAGGCTCTCTAGCCGAGCAGCAATGTCTTGCCACAGTGTGGCAGCCCAAATAGGTTTACCTCTGCGCTGCCAGTTGCTTTTCTTCCATTGCTGTAGCCACCCCCACAAGGCATTTGCTACCATCCATGAGTCAGTGTAGAGATAAAGTATTGGCCACTTCTCTTGTTCAGCAATGTCCAAAGCCAGCTGGATGGCTTTCACTTCTGCAAATTGACTAGATTCACCTTGTCCTTCAGTGGCTTCTGTAACTTGTCGTGTGGGACTCCACACAGCAGCTTTCCACCTTCGATGTTTTCCTACAAGACGACAGGATCCATCTGTGAACAGTGCATACTGCTTATCAGTCTCTGAAAGAGTATTAAACGGTGGTGCTTCTTCAGCACGTTTTACTTCCTCCTCATCTGGAGACATCCCAAAGTCTTTGCTTTCTGGCCAGTCTGTAATCACTTCTAAGATCCCTGGGCGATTGGGATTTCCAATTCGAGCTCGTTGCGTGATCAATGCAATCCATTTACTCCACGTAACTTCGGTTGCATGATGTGGAGAGGGAATCGTCCCTCTGAACATCCAACTCAGCACCGGCAGTCGAGGTGCCAGGAGGAGCTGTGCTTCAGTGCCGATCCCTTCTGAAGCAGCTCGAACTCCTTCGTATGCTGCTAGTATCTCTTTTTCAGTTGGAGTATAGTTGGCCTCAGATCCTTTGTATCCTTGACTCCAGAAACCTGAGGGTCGACCTCGGGTTTCTCCTGGTGCTTTCTGCCAGAGGCTCCAGGTAAGTCCATAATCTCCGGCTGCGGTGTAGAGCACAATTTTAACATCTAGTCCAGTCGAACTGGTCCAAGGGCCACTGCATGAGTTATCTCACGCTTAATTTGTTCAAAGGCTTGTCGTTGTTCTGGGCCCCACTCAAATTGGTTCTTTTTACGAGTCACTTGATAGAGAGGGCTCACAATCTGGCTGTAGTCAGGAATATGCATTCTCCAAAAACCTACAATGCCCAAGAAAGTCTGTGTCTCCTTTTTATTAGTAGGTGGAGACATTGCAGCAATTTTGTTGATCGCATCCATTGGGATCTGACGACGGCCATCTTGCCATTTTATTCCTAAAAACTGGATCTCTCGTGCAGGTCCCTTGACCTTGCTTCATTTTATGGCAAAACCAGCATCCAAAAGAATCTGAATTATTCTCTCACCTTTCTCAAAGACTTCTTTCTCTGTGTCGCCCCATACGATGATGTCATCAATACATTGCAAGTGTTCTGGAGCTTTACCTTGCTCCAGCGTGGTCTGGATCAGTCCATGGCAGATGGTAGGACTGTGTTTCCACCCCTGGGGCAAGCGATTCCACGAGTACTGGATGCCACTCCAGGTGAAAGCAAACTGCGGCCTGCACTCTGCTGCTACAGGAATAGAGAAAAATGCATTAGCAATGTCAGTTGTGGCATACCACTTAGCTGCCTTTGACTCCAGTTCAAATTGCAGTTCTAGCATGTCAGGCACAGCAGCACTCAGTGGTGGTGTAACTTCATTCAGGCCATGATAGTCTATAGTTAGTCTCCACTCGTTACTAGACTTACGCACTGGCCAGATTGGGCTGTTAAAAGGTGAGCGAGTCTTACTGATCACACCCTGGCTTTCCAATTGACGGATCAACTTCTGGATAGGAATCAAAGAGTCTCGGTTGGTGCGATATTGCCGGCGATGCACTGTCGTGGTAGCAATTGGCACCTGCTGATTGTCGACCATCAGCAGTCCTACAACAGAAGGGTCATCTGAAAGACCAGGCAAATCAGACAGCTGTTCAATTTTCTCAGTGTCCACAGCTGCTCTACCAAATGCCCACCTATACCCTTTTGGGTCCTTAAAATACCCTCTCCTGAGGTAGTCTATGCCAAGGATGCATGGAGCATCTGGACCAGTCACAATGGGATGCTTTTGCCAGTTTTTTTCCAGTTAGGCTCATTTCAGCCTCTACAAGAGTCAGTTCCTGGGATCCCCCGGTCACTCCAACAATACTGATGGATTGCGTTCCTTGATAAATAGAAGGAATTATTGTGCACTGAGCACCAGTGTCCACTAAAGCTTTGTACTCCTGGGGGTGTGTTGTACCAGGCCATTGTATTTGTACAGTCCAATATACTCTGTTATCCCTTTCCTCCGTCTGGTTGGAGGCAGGGCACCTCTAATTTCTGTTTTGCACAGTCTCTGGGTGTGAATTAGAGGTTCCTTCGAGAGCATCAGGATCTCTTCTGCTCCTTTTGTAAACTGGAGCAGCCACCTTCCTAGGAGTTTTTCCTTTTATCTCACGTACTCGTTCTCGAAGTTCTGAGGTAGGTCTTCCATGCCACTTATTCATGATTTCTCCCTGCTCATGTAGGAAGAACCACAGTGAACCTCTTTTTGTGGGCTGCCTCTGTCCTCTCTCTCTCGATTGGAAACGCCTTTTCCTAATAGCTGAAACATAGGTTTGTACAGGTTGTGAATGGTATGTGTCTTCTCTGAGTTCTTTGATTTCTTGCAACAGCTTTTCAAACCGGTCATCAGATTTTTCACACAGTTTCTCTACAGCAGAGACACAAGCCCGTTGAGGACAGCCTTGCTGGTTCTCAAAGTTCCGGAGCTGCTCAATCACTTCAGTAATATTTTGTACAACTCCAGCTGACCAGACCATTCCTGCCAATGACTTAGCATATGCAGGGGGTGCACTTTGTACAAATCTGCGCCACAGAGATCGTGTACAATTTATTCTATCTGGGTCTGTCCCTTCTTGGTTGTCTGATCCAAAATAGATTATCTCTCGCACAGCTAATTCTCTCAGGAACTGAATACCTCTCTCCATAGTATTCCATTTCCCTAACTTGGATATACAATCTTCCTTGTAGGGAAATCTTACTTTCATAGCTGCCAGGAGTCGGGTCCAGAGGGTAGTGGTGTCAGACTCTCTTGAAATCGCCCTATCAATGGTGGAATCTTTTGATAGAGATCCCAGCTGCCTGGCTTCACCACCTTCCAATTCCATTGTTTCTGCCCCATTGTCCCAGCATCGGAGCAGCCAGGTTAAAATATTCTTGCCTTCACGACGACTAAAGTATTTTCGCAGATCTCTCAGTTCACCTGGAGAAAAGGACCGAGTGGTGGTCACTTCATCTCCTCCCTGTGCTGATGGTGCCCCTTGGGTTGATGTTGGCCCTGTGCCATCATGTGCTGCACGGGTAGTCTTTCTAGTGACTTTCTTACAACCGGCAACTGATGCTGATATGGGTTCACCATCATTTGATTAATTTCCAGAGTCGGAATGACTGTCACAGTGGTTACTGTGGTTACAGCAGCAACAGTGACCAGTGTGTGAAGAAGGGGGGGCTGCCTTGTTAGCCTTTGAGGCTGGAGAAGTAATGTTATCTGCAGCGACCTCGGCAGAGGAACTCTGCGGAGGAGCTATAGCTTCAGCCTGCAAAGCCGCTGTTGGGGGGGCAGTGGCTGCAGCGTCAGCTTTTGCTGTTTTGCTCTTTCTCGAGCGGCTAGGAGTGCTTTTTGCTAAAGCACTCAGGACTAAATAGAGACGCAAACCTCCTGTTGCCATTTCTCTTAACAGAAGCACAAACTGACACACATTCAGCAAACCAGATAACACCATCACAGTTCTATCAAAACTCCAAGGATATTCAAAGCTCTCTAAAACATTTGCGAACTGTCCTAGCGAAAAAACGAAAGTATTGTTAGTCAGCCTTTCTAAAGAATCGCTCGACCAATTAGCAAACACAAAGCCGTACTGCTCTTTAATCTCTCCTGGAGGCTTTTCAAGGTAAAGCAGAAGCGAGTAGAAATTCATTAGCGGCTGCAGTATAATGAAATAAACCAGTGACAAACCACACAGTATCATCATGACCATTGTCCAGTTCCTTGTTGTTATGTAATGAATACTTCGATTTAAAAAGAAGGCCCAACACAGATATGGAATCAGTGAGCACAATGTAGAAAATAACTGATACAACTTATGCCATAACATCTTTAAATCAGTGTAATTCACTTTGCCTTAATACAACTAAATAATATCCAAAGCAAACGGACGTGCAAGTATCACAACTCTATGAGTTGGCACCGTGTCAAGAAAATTGAAAGGTACGTCAGAGCAGTAGAAAAGCCAAAAATCTTCAAATTTACCCCTTTCTCTGGGCCCCACGTTGGGCGCCAATTATCTGTCGAGGGTTAAGATTGTGGGGTGACAATAAAACCCTGGCAGATGCATTGTTAACCCCCTCTCCCCCCCCACTTCCCCCGTTTTGCCCCTCCCTCTCCCCCCTTTTCCACTAAGGAGAGGCGATTGGGAGGGAAAGAAGGACAGAGAGAAGAGAGTTGGAAAAATTAACAATGTTTTACTAATGCTACTAATAAGAATAGAGAAAATAATACCAAATATACAAAACCAATCTTGAAAGTCTCAGCAACTGCAGAGCCGGCACCCAAAGTCCTGGATTAGACTCTGCAGCCAATCGGAGCTGGATTCAGTCTCTCACTAGGCCTCAGTTTGCAGGGACGACTAGCAAGGTCCTCTCCTAATGTCGGCCATAAGCAGAAGGGAAAAAGGGCAAAGGGACGAGATCCTCGTGATCTCCCACTTTTGTATGAAGTATTCACGTGAATGGAATGTTATACACAGTTGGTCAGTTTCTTGCTCACTTGCTTCTCGTCGCCCCTCTCGCGAGATATCCATCCGTGCTTATCAATAAGTTTGCATTCCATTGCTAGGTTTACCAAAACATGTGTCTGGTTCTCCAGGAAAATGCAGCTAATATGAAGGCTTTAGCTGACAGGCAAATTCACTAAAAGAGAAACTTGTTTTTAGCAAAACCAGGACACCAACATATCTGTGCTGTACTACACATCAGCTTTTCCCCCCAATCATTTATTCCAGTAAAAACTTGTATTTTATTGTAACATACAGGACCTTTTCAGAACAATGAGAAAATCTTCATATGGCATACATCTCCCTAAGTAGTATCAGAATTACACTTAGGTGTGCAGTCTTGATTTGACTTTCATCGTGATACTTGGTCTCTAATGAACCTTTTCCTGCAGGCAGCCTGATTCATTCAGTATACAGAATAATCTGCTAAATTTTTGCTAGTTCATCATGCAACTTAATGAGATTCTTTGAATACTCATTTTTTAATATGCCTGCTTATCTAATTATTTCAAAAAGTTAGCAACTTCCAAATCTCTCCACTTGAACATCCATGTAAGTTAGGGCTGGAATTTTCAAATTCAATTAACATCTGCCGAAACTGACATATACAACAAAAAGCTGTTTAATTGATCAGGTGAGATTATTTTAAACAACTTGTGATGACAGCAATATCAATTATAATGTATTTACTCAAGCTTTTAATTATGAACATTATTGGTTTTGTGTGGTTCCCCCCACAAAAAACAGTGAGTATCCTAGAGAGTTTGGCATAAAACCAGGATGTCTTCTATTAAGTCAAGACTCTTTGGATAAGATAATCTATGGCACTTATTTTCTTAAACACTTTACCTGCATTCCTTTCACTTCCTCTGTTACACTGCAATTAGAAACAGGAAAAGAAGAAATATCAGAAGAATATTAGAATAGTAATTAATGGATGCCTTTGTTTACTTTGGTACATCTCACAACTAGGCACTTCCTAAATAATAATTCCATTTCCATCAGGTTTCCCACGGCCTGATGAGAAAAGCCACAAATACAATACGTGTTAAAAGTTACCTGATCGCTTACTTCTTGTCACAATATTGCTGTTAAAATCGCTACAAGAATGTAAGCTTTAGCTACCTTGGCCCAGGCTAAGAGAGATAATTCCTCTTACAGTTCTTAATGTATTTAGTCTGTAAAGTTGTGCAGCAAGGATTAGTAGATGATGCACAAGGTATTACCCAGGAGTGGAAAAGGAAAGGGAAAAACAGCCCCTTTGCTCTCTCCATTAGATACTCTCTTGTTTCCCAAGACTGAATTTTACCCCTTGTCCCCTCACTCTGTGGGGTTCCAAACAGCTTCTGTGTTAACTCCCAAGGCACACCACCTAACTTAGCTTTTTAGGCAGATATTAGAAATGTAGCAACAAGGTGACTTTTTGCAGTTACGGCAGAAACACTGAGATTTAAAATAAATTCACTGATGAGTACTTACCAGGGAGTTCAGGAAATAGTAAAAGTAATAACTGCTTGTTTAATGTATCAAATCCAAACAGCCTCCAAAACAATTGTAGATAACAACCATCCTGAAAGCCCCCAGCTACTAAACAATTTATTTAACCAATCCCATCAAAATCTTCACACCCATGTCCTTGAACTAATTACAAAAAATCTGTCGCGGCCCTACTCTGCCATGTGGCATGTCTTACAGAATCTACATCTAAAAAAAAATCCACTTAAAGCCTTTTAAGTTCTGTTAGCTTGCTTAACTAGCCAGCATCCTAATTTTCTAAAATATTTAAAGCTTTTAGCTGTGCCAACACCAGATACAAGAGATCCTAAAACCCTTAACCTTGATCCCCAAAAATCTACATTATCATCACATTTTGACTCATATACACACAAAAAGTGTTTTTCTCATCTTGCTCTTCTGGGATCTATTATCATAGATAGATTGGGCGTTAAGAGAGTTAATAGTCCCAAAATACACAGTCCTTCAACAGCATTAGAAGGAATTCCTGGTCAGGCTCTATCTCCACAGATCAAGAATACACCATACAGGAGGATTTGGGGTCGCTGTTCCTACATGATCAATGACATCCCTTGGATTCTTCTGCGAGGCACTGCACCAACGAGTTTCATTTCTATAGTCACCAAGGGTAGCATTAGCATTTTGCAGTTTTATCCATTCATGCTTTAGCATATTGTCCTGGCACTTTTCACAAACCGACTGGATACAAGTGTCCATGGGCATATATGCCAGCAATTCCAGTTCCTGTGGTTCAAGATCTGCTTCCAGGAGGCAATTAATCCAAGGTGCCATGTTAGTATTATTACAGTTTGATGCAATGCCTTTACATTGACCACTATTTTGAAACAGTTGTGTGATGCTGCTGTAGTCATCAAGGGGGATGCCAACCAAGCATGTGTGGAATGGGTTTTCCGGAGATGCCATAGCTAGGCATATGGAGTCCTGGTCAGTCATGTTGGCTAAAGTAATCCACATGTTAGTCTTTGTCAGTGCGGGCATCCAAAACACAGCAGCTGCAACAATCATTGTCAGGAAGATAACACAGGTTTCACGTTTCGTGCCAGCAACCATTGCAGCCCTTGATCTGTAAAGACACAAGCATAACCTCTCCCCCAGGTTATCAACTGATGTGGCCTATTCCATTGACCATTAACTAGTGATTTGGCCATAACTAATGTAGGTTCTTTCTGATTTAGCATGGTTTTGGGTCACACTTGCAAAGTATTTCATCACATACAATGCTTTTGACAATTGGTTTTATGGTGTTTTCCCTACTTCTCCCCCCTTTTTGTTTTAAAAAAAGAACAAAACCAAAACAAAAAACACAGTTCAGAAGCAGATACGTGCATTGGACCTTGACTACGTACTCAGAGTCACAAATCAAATTGAGAGGTTCCTCCTTAAAAAGCTCTAAGTAATGTAAATCTGTGCCAAGTTCTGCTAATTGGGTTGAACCTTCAATAATTTTTACAGAATGATGCCAATTGTTATCTTCACACCAAACCACTACAGCTTTATGAGACTTCCCAGAACCATCAACAAAAACCGTGCAAGTATGTAGAATCAGACCAAATACAAGTATGGCCTGTGACCTGATGTTAAAGCCTTGCAGGCTCTGCAGCAATTTACATTTTACATTTATCCATGCCAAAAGCTGTGCTGTTAAGAAAACCAGCTAGTGCAATTTACAAAGGCATAGATTACAAATAAAATAAAAAAATCAGAATTAAATTTCACAAATGTTACATATATGACAAAAGGATCATGGCCTATTGAAACTTAAATTCATTCCCTGCTTTTCTTGATCAGAGTAACAAGCAGTATATCAGTCTGCTAGCAATCTCATCATACTGTTCCACAATAGCCACAGGTTGTTTCTATGTTGTAGCTATAAATAGACAAATCTGCAAGTCCAATCGAATACATTCAACCTGTAAGGTTGTCATAAATTTATTCCTCAAAGTTTCCAACTCCATTTTGGCACTATCAAACAATTTATCTCCCAAGTCCATCCATTGTGACACACTAAATGCTGTCACAGGATTAACCTCTAAACCTTGTGCTTTGCCCCATAGGAACATTTTTCTTAAAGTCAGTTCCGGAAGGCTAACACCCTGCTTCTTCAGAAGCAGCTTCCATGTGGATAATACAGTACCCTCTTCTTTAGATAAGTTTCACCCTCCCTGTTCCCGGTAGCTCACCTACTCCTTAGCGAGGTGTCTTTTCAATCGATCCGGATCTTCGGCAGCTCTCCTTGGCTGCTCTTATCAGCTGTACCGGGCTCCCTCTCCACAGCTCTTCTTCGGCTGTTCACAGCTTCACGCTGTCACCTTGTCAAGCGAGATCCTCTTCAGGCAGGATCAAGTCGGGGTCACCATATGTCGCGGTTGAGACGGACAAATGACATGGACCAAGTTCTTTCAAGATGAAAGTAATAGGTGCCATTTATTGCTACAAATGCATTTTTATACAATTCTACCAGTTCATGTGTCTTTTCACTGTTGGTTACAACTTACAGCACTAACACCTCATTGGTTAATTTTGCTATCATCCATGTTATTCTTCTATCCCCTTCTCTCTCACGGGTACATCTCTCCTCTCTCCGGATACTCCTTTACTCCCATCCTTCTCAAGGGTAAATCTTAATACGTCAAGGCTGATCTCTACTCTCATATTTTTTGTCAAGGATTCCACAGACCCGCTGCAGTTTCCCATACACATCCTCCCATGATTTTGGTCCTAGAAATAACAAGAGAGATCAGTATAAACACAGCTTTTCTTATAGCACTATATATACCCAGTATCATTCTAACAAACATAAACATTTAGGAAGAATATATTACATAGTAACAACACATTTTCAAATCTGAACAGCCTCCAATACAATTGTAGAAGCAAAAACTCATAGGTAAACAAGCCAAGAGAAAATTGTAATTCTAAGTTAATTGAGAAGTCAGGCAAAACAAAACAAAAACAAAACAACAACAAAAAAATCACATGCTAAGTCTAACAACACTAAGCTAAAATCCAAGGAGCATTACAGCCACACATGCCATGAAGAGGGGAAATAAAGCAAATTATTTTACTCTTAAAATTTTATTGAATGCATGCTGACTACATGGTTTCTGACGTTCGTTAAAGCCATAGTTAAGGCTTGACAGGAGTGAGATCCATATTAATTCCATACTGAATAGAGGTTAGTAAACCAAAAGTGTAAGCCAGCCTTTACAAATCAACGGTTGTGAATTACAGTGCTGTATGCCACCCTCTCCTTCTCTTGATGGACAACGTATACAAAATGCTATGAAATGCAAGTTTCCCAGTCTGTAAAAGCCTTTAAAAGATAAATCATATTTGGTGCAATGATTAGATAAGGCTTGGTACTGTGGTAGCACATCACGTGTATGTGTGGTAAATTCTACTTTACAAGAATTGATAAAGTAACTTACGAAACATAATCATCACTTCAGTGACAATAAAAACTGGTAGAAAATTTCATTTCCCTGTAAAGCCACCAATACAGTGCACACACAGGATGAGATTAATTACTTTCCTTTGACATTCCCTAGCTTAGGAGTCACTCAGTTTACAACCGTCTTCTAATTTCTTAATATGTAATTTTAAAGTAGAAATAGAAGTAGCCGCAGATATTTTGTATTTGAGGTAATCACTAACCTGGGAAAATAAGGGTGTGTTCCTGTTATTTCAGTTTCATTGGGAGAAGATCAGTCTTTCAGCCAGTCTACCCAGTAGTTCCTTTTGGCTGTTTGGAATTCCTGCAACACTTCACTAGACTGACAGGAGCCCTCAATTGCAAATAATTTCTTACACCACCCCTGCGAGAAAATGAGAGTGGCATTCAGCAGTTGCACATGAAAACTATCCTATAGCAGTAGTAACTGGTATATTTGATAGGGTATAACCAAAAATTTCAAACTCCATGACCTTAGGAATCACAAAGTCAATGAACGTTAGCTAATGCTTTTGCCCAGAGTATGCATTTATGCAGACTGCAAAGCAAGATAGTGCATCAAACTGTAAAGAAGCAAAAGAAATGAAACAAGGAAAAACTATAATGTTAAAATGTTGATGTTAAGGAAACAGCAGCTGTCATTTGTCTTGTGTGACCTGAGAATGGCCTGTCTTTTCTGAGTGCTCCTCTGTACTTCTTTTTGGAAACTACCAATCACCCCATTGATTGGCAAAGCTCACCCAGCTGCACAGAGTGAGTTTGAAACCTGTGATTCTTCTCAAGGTGAATATGGTGACAAAATCATTAGCCATTCTCAGTACACATCTACCTTAAATAAAACCTACCCCCCCTGTGATGATGATATAGGCAGCCCAGCTTCTCCAGACACTCACAGCTGGCATCTGCATCAATCTTGTTGACAAAGACACTTCTTGAGAGCAAGTGCTAGACTGTTTTTTTCTCTCCCTGGCGGGGCTTTGAAGCAAAAGCATTCCTGTGGGCTCTGGCAGCCCTCAGGATCAGCGGCTCAGCTCTGCCCCTTCACCGCTCGTATTTGCTAAGGGTTACAATGTAACATGAGCTAACATTAGGCTTTCTTTTTCCTTTTCTGCTGCCTATTAAACTAGCAAGAAGCATTCCGATAATCAGGTCAACTTACAATATACCTTCATGACTTCAAAGCACCTCCCCAACAACAAGTTGCAGCTTCATGTTGGTTTAGAACAAGACTTTGGGGAGTCACACTTGAAAGTTTTTTTTCCATGTGCCACTTGTTTTCACTGAGATGCTTTATGAACAGCTGATGAATTCAGAAGAATGACACCAATAGAAAATGGTGACCATAATGCATTTATCTCAAACAGCTGTGTAACAAATGATGCTTAAGTAGTTAAAGGAAATTTATGTTAATCAACTTATAAAAAACTAGATAGAATCTTATGACTAGTCCCAAACACATGTGGAGTCACTGTAGGTAAATGTTTTTTGATATGATGTGCCAGAGTGTTTACATTAAGCAGTAAAGATATTTGCTTCTTAATTACACAGGTTTCTGCTCAATGATTTTAGATCAAAGTGTGGAAAATTACCATGTCAGCTACTTTAAAATTTAGCTTAACAAAAAATGGCTAAGAAATTCCTTACATACATAATTTTTTTAAATACAACACAACACTCCTCCTGAATAGGTAATTCACTTCATATAATTACAGTTAGACAGACAAATTAGTCAAATTTAAAATAAAATATTCTCTTTAAAATGCCTTTATAAAAAAGAGTCTGTGTAGACAGATAGTTTTCATTTTTTTCAAAGCCAATTACTTCATTAGTTTAAAAACTCGGTTTAAACTAGCAATATGCATTCGATCTTGACTACATACTCAGAATCACAAATGAAATTTAGAGGTTCCTCCTTAAAAAGCTCTAAGTAATGTAAAGCTGCGCCAAGTTCTGCTAATTGGGTTGAACCTTCAATAATTTTTACAGAATGATGCCAATTGTTATCTTCACACCAAACCACTACAGCTTTATGAGACTTCCCCGAACCATCAACAAAAGCTTTGCAAGTATGTAGGATCAGACCAAATACAAGTATGGCCTGTGACCTGATGTTAAAGACTTGCAGGTTCTGCAGCAATTTACATTTAGGCATGCCAAAAGCTGTGCTGTTAAGAAAACCAGCTAGTGCAATTTACAAAGACATAGATTACAAATAAAATAAAAAAATCAAAATTAAATTTCACAAATGTTACATATATGACAAAAGGATCATGGCCTATTAAGACTTAAATTCATTCCCTGCATTTTCTTGATCAGAGTGACAATTGATACATAACAGTCGGTATATCAGTCTTCTAGCAGTGTCATCATACTGTCCCACAATAGCCACAGGTTCTTTCATAGACAAATCTGCAAGTCCAATCGAATGCAGTCAGCCTGTAAGGTTGTCATAAATTTATTCCTCAACATTTCTAAGTCCATTTTGGCTGTCATATTTATTGGGTATTGTTTTCCCTTACCAGATCGAAGTCCTGTTTCAGATCTATCAGTGAAGTATTTGCTTTATCGAAACATTGGCTGTTAATACTAGTGGAAATACACTTGCAGCAAGCACATCTGCGCCATCCAAGCAGCTTCTTGTAGGCCATGCAACTAAACAGAATTCTCAGAAAATGTTATTTGAGCTTACAATTTACTTAACAAATCTTAACCTAAGAGAGGTATAGGACTTTCTGGCAACTACAAGAATTCATGTATTAAAACTTTGTTCCAAATTTGGCATTCTGTTGGTCTCAAAAAACCGTTCTCTCCCATGACCTCAAAAACTAGCATGGTGAATTTACTAAGAAGTCTCTTACAACTAATTACCACAGAATAAGTCTATTAACAAACTTTTCGTTTAATTTTCCATTTTCATTAGAACTACGGGTCTGCTAGGGATGCCTTTAAACTTCACCCTCAGACTGCTCCATTCAGTATTACATCGCTGCAGTGGGGGGGAGATGATTCACGCCATGTGGGGACCCGGCTGATTGAGGAACACACCTCTTTCTCACAGCAGATTCTGTTCTCAGCTTCTTGAAGTGGCCTTGAGATTCCTTTGAGCCAGACTAATTCAGCAACAAATCTTTATCCATCAAAACCCCTCCACAGGGTAGTGGCAGCTATTATTGGAAAGATTCACTGTGGGACTGAGGGTACTTTATATAACTGGACCAAGTTCTTTGGGATGTAAGACATTATTTGATCTCTTTTTCTTCTTACTGTTTTTGTTTGTTTGTTTTTTAAATTATAACCCAGTTACTAGCAACATTTTTCGTAGGCTTGGTTTGTGCAGAAGACTAAAGATGGGTGATTCTTGTCTGTAAATATGATCTCATTTGCAGTGCAAAATGTATGCTTTGTGTGTCTTTCCCCTGTTTTTCTCTGTGTTTTTCAAGCCAAATTATCAAACATGTTTCATATTGGAATTTTCATAGGTTAGTCTGTTTCTGTGAAGTTAATAAAGCAAAAGTCTAGATTTAAAAAGAAAAAAAAAATAAATTTTCCACCACCTGGAAGTATCCTGAGAGAGAAGCTGGAAATCAACTCAGGAAATCAATGCTAGGAATGCTTCAATTACAGACAAATTTCAGCTGAAGGTTGCATGCTTTTAGGCAACCAGGTATCTCAACAAAATATAAATCGATACAAAACCAGGCATTTATTTAAGGCATATAGATTTTGTGTTGGGCAAGAGAGAGCCAGTCAAACTCATGATTATCACGTGATGCCGCTTGTGTTTTCACTTGAATGATGTCCAAAATAAATACACGTAATTCTTTTCGTAGGCCATGGCATTAGATGTAGGCTCAATTCAGCCTAATCTGCATGCCTGTGACCGAGCTTTATTATGCCATATGGATGGAAATGAGCTGTCTATACTTCTCCTGCTCCCTCATTAATGTCCCAGATGGAACAAAGGGTCAAGTCCGTGCTTAAATTTCTTGATGAACTACGACACTAATGCATGGTAATTTTCGTGAGGAGCTGTGTGAAAATTTTTGTTATATATTGTCATGGGATACACACAAAAATTCTGAGACAGACCACATTACCCTAATTCAGAAATCCAGAATTAAACTTAGAGATACCTGTAGCTGGTTAACTGGCCTTTGAGGCTGGGACTTCATCTGCCCGTAACAACATTCCTCTACAGTTTATCAAAGTAGAAAAATGTTTTAGTTATTAAGGCACACTACTGAGTCTTAAAAGATCAAATTAACAGCTCCTCCCTGTTACAGAACCAACTTTGCCCAGTTTACTTTGGTAGAAGTTTGTTTTGGTTTGAATTCACACACAGATCTCTTTCTCTATTAACAGAAGGGCGACTAGCTAAGAAATTCAGACATGCATACTGTGAAAATGAAAAGCATTTTCTGTTCATACGGAAGGAAAGTTTCTCATTATTCACTAAGTGGGCGTCATTTTAGACTGCTAGGGGTACATCTTGCAATTAGAGCGTAACCACATATTAATGTATTTTTCAGCACGGGCAAACTTATACTGGGCCACAAAAGAGGCTGTGAGTTGCAGCAGCTGGTGATTAAATTGTATTCCTGACTGTACTTCCAGTTTTCTGAAAAATCTGGTGTAAGTCATTTTTTCATCACGTATCTCATTTTAGCCATCAGTAAAACAGATTATTTCCTCACAGTTTTCAGACTTGTTCCAGCATATTTGTCAACATTGCTGATGATCTGTGGACAGCCACAACAGAGAACTGGTCTGTGTCTGTTTCTACCAGCTTGTGTGGGAGCATTGACTTTAGGCAGGGAGTATTATGTGTCTTAGATTGCTGTAACTGCATGGATGAAGCTGTTATTTCAACTGGTGCAGCTTTACATGAAGAACAGCTCTTGGTTTTGAGATATCTGGCTGAACAGGATCATTTGGACTGCAAAAAATCCAATTCAGTATGAGACCTGGTCTTAAAAAGAGTAGTGCAGTATGATGGTTTGCAGTTCTATCCCAAGCTGGTATTAATTCTGTGTTGAGAAACACAGAAAGCGTTGGTCAGTCAGTTTTTAACTACACTTTTAACACAGCCTCTGAACAGACACGTGTTCTCAAAGTGAAGCTTACCTAAAATATCTTGATTGAGATTGCCATAAACTGGGTCATCTTCTGTGTAGTAGCCATCATAGCTAGAAGGGCAACGGAAAAATACTTTTAATTCACAGAATATGCTTGATTTAGGACTTCACTATTAGACTTTAAACATTTTACACGCATGTGGCAGTAGCAAGCATATTGTATGTGATCCGAAAAACAAGACCAAAAATATCGGGGTGGGGGAAACAAGTGTGGGGACACAGCACAGAAATGGCTATGTGCATGTTCTGAAGAGAGATTTGTTATCTAGCCAAGAATAGAACTCTTCTTTCCTGGAACTTACTTAAGTATAAAGCTAATCTCAAGACCACTAAGCTACCGTTTGATGTAGTTCTAGAGGTATTATTGATCACTGAAACGAACCCACTTCATGTCCTCTGAGCCCGCTTTGCAATACAAACTAAAGCACTAAATGGGTCTCTTGGGGCAATGTTCTTAAAAACTCCAGTCTTGATTCAACTAAAATGTTTACGTTGACCCAACTAGAGAAGACCAAGGCAAAGTTCAGCTTTGAATTTTGAACGGTGTTCTGTGTTTTATCAGCCCGTGTCGCTTGGAAATATTTTTAACCATGTTTGTAAAATGGGAATTGTTAGTGGGAAGCAGTGAGCAACCTTGTTCCTTTTGCATCCATGTACTGTGCCTTGTCAAGGGAATGAAATAATGGAATCTAACACCACTTTTACCGTGATATTTTTCAACTGAACAGGCAGCAGTAGACAGAGACTTCCCAACTTCAGGTAAATTTGTAATTGAGGATTGGATAGGGGAAACAGGTGAAGGCTTTTGTATATTTGTTTCAAGGGCCTTTTATATTTTGGTTGACATGAGACCCTTTCCATTTCTGTTTTTTAAAGTTTGGCCTATTTTTTTTTTACTATGGGATAAGAGAAACAGACTTGAAACAGATCATTAGGTATCCAGCAGCTGTATACAGACTCCATTTAATTGCTTTTGAACATCATGTATAAAATAAGGGTATGAAATGTAAATACATGTTTTTATCTATTGTAACTTATTGTTTTCTGATATTTATTTTAAATTATTATAGACTTATTGAGTTTGAGTGATAGTAAATATTGTTTTAGCTCTATATCTTGCACTTCAGTATACAAAATTATCATATTAACATGCAATTATTTCATTTTTGATGAAATGACTGGAGTACATCACTTCCACATAATGTTTTTCCTGTTTTCTTCGGATTTTTCTTTTCCACAACCAGCGTGTTCTCTGGTGTTTCCAGGCGGGCTTCATGAGACACTGGATTTTTCCCTATGCTGTCCCTCCAAAGCCGTCTCTCATTATTTATTGCTTATTTCAACCTTTCCAGAAAGAAATATTTTATCAATCTTACCTTGGACCGTTGTCTTCATAGTCTTTATAATTTTTAGCTGGAAAATTTGTTAAAAAAAAATAAAGGACAAATGAAACACGCTATTTTTAGAACACTTCAGATAACTGTCCAACTGACGTGCTTTTGATTTCACCGTAGACAGTAAAATTGAATGCTCTAGGCTCTGAGGACCTTCATTTGTCCCCCTGCTTTTCTTTTAATATCCTGTCATATTCTAATTCGCTTGTACTTGGTGAGTTTAGTTTATAAGCATAGGCCTGTTTATGTAGGTTATGTACATATGTGTGTTTAACGTGACTGAACCCGCTAGTGTTTGCCTGAGCACCCATGTGCATATAGCACAGGTGCAGTTTTCCCTGTGGAAACGCACTTTTTCTCTGAATGGGCGTGGTGAGGATGTGCAACTGAAATCTACAGAATTGCATGCATAAGAGAGGTTGCAATGGCATCATCAAATCTGTTGAAAGTCATAGTTAATTTTAACTGAAACAAGAGTATGACTGTAGTCGCCCTCTAACGTGAATTAAACAAGCCAGTTCCTTATTGTGAGTGACACATTGATTTAAGAGCTACATTAGCATCCCACAATGAAAAGCAATTTGGATTTTTTCAAAACAAACTAATTAAGCGTAAAATGTGCATGAAATCTGGAATTCAAATAATCATTCAGGAATTTTGGGCAGATAAAATTTTCTCAAACGTATTTTGTATCAGTGCAGCTACTTAAAATTCTTTTTAAACTAAAGTACGAATAATAACCAGTTACATGAAAAGTACACCTCAAAAAAGAAGTTGCAGATGTTAAAAATGTACATTAAAAATACAAATTTAGCCAAAACTTAATTCCTCAACTTGTACGTGTTCTGTTGGTTTTTCTTCAGAGAATGGACTCCGGTAGCTGTGTTTGGCAGTGGACTGGGCAGCTAGCAACCATTGTATAATCATACCTGGCTCCCCTAAACATGTTTAAAAGTTGCATGCTCTCTACTAGAATCATTCTTGCCGAAAGATAATTAATCCATTTGTTGGCTTGAAATCTTCAAGCAGTGATGGCTTTCTCTGCAAACACTTTAACCCCTCAAACTCCATTCCTTACAGAGACATTACTTACCTTGCTTCTTTTTCATATAGTGTGAAATGTTCAGTATCAACGAAACAAGAGCCAAACTCAGAAAGGCCAAAACTCCCCAGACAGAAAAATGGCAGTCCATTTCTGCAACCGAGAGAAAATAATTCCATAGTTTGTGTTGTCAACAATTTTACTGTATTCTTTGTGGTGGGCTGATTTTTGCTTTCTGTAATTGAAGCTACTATTTTGTTGTTTACTCTGTGACAGCCATTGCTATACAAGCTAAATAATTAATATCAAACCCAGATGCTAAATAATAAGAGAGCAATGTCAATAAGCTGTTAACAGAACTACTATTTCATAGAAATTTTGCCAAAGTTTGGACTATTGGTTTACCTGTAAGATGCAGTAAAAGTCAGAAATCGATAAAGAAAAAAGTCAATAGCTTTGAAATTATTTTTGTAATTGTCGTTAACTTATGCATTCAACTTATGCATTTAACTTATGCATTAAAAGGTGTAGCTGGAACAGAGCAGTCAAGGGGAGAGACTAGATGGTACTCTCAGAATGAGATTAGAGCAGGTTCTTAACACACTTATTTGGTTTTGCTGTAGCTGGATTCCTTCAGGGGGCTGATGTTTTGTTTGGTCCTTAAAGGAAAGCTGAGGTAAAAGAATACAGGAATACACGTTTCCCGTGTTGCCAGCCACAGGTGGCGGAGGCAATGGATGTGCTCCTGCTGAGAAGACAGAGATTTTTTTCCCTGGTTGACTGGCTCCAGCTCATCTTGGGGACAGCTCCTTTACGGGCTTTGTTCCCTAATTATGCTGGGGTTGCAAAAGCTCTTTTACTTTTGTTTTATTTCAAGCCAGAGATGTGTTTATGATGTTGAAACAAGAGAAGATAATCCTTGGCAGTAAAAAATCACAAATCACATGGAATTCTATGATGCAGGTTTCCTTCATGTCAGAACTCTCTTTTAAAAGGGACAAAACAGAGATGTAACTTTCTGACAGGCTTGTAGCTGTTTTTATCACATTCTACTTCCAGTGGCCATTTATCCTTCCTTCCTTTTATACTAAACAACCAATTTCCAGTCCTTTCTTTTCTCCTAGAGTTCTCCCAAAGGTGTTTGAGGGTTCTCCATCACAGCAATACTACTTTTCATGTTGAGAGGCACTTTATTGCAAGGTACAGACATTCTTGAGGAGGGATGACACCTCCATGAAGCAGCTACATATCATTCTGATTTTTCAGAGAAGGAGTTAAAAGAAAGGGACATCATACCTTGAGAAGATGTTGTCAGGCCACGTCAAGAACCATCGGTGTTTGGAATCTGGTTAGTCTACAATTAGTCACTCGGCATTTGCATCCTATGCAACCTGTCCAAAACTGCAAGAAGTCTGTGTCAAAGGCAAGAGCTTTAAAGTCTCAAGATCGTGCCTAACTAATAAGAGTCATCCTTGTCCTCCTTTCTTCTTCTCCTACAAAATCTCTTTATTTATTTATTTTTTTTTTTTTGCAGGGAACAAAACCAGTATTGTTGCATAAGAGAAGTGAAGCACGTGTAACTGAGATAGAAACTACAACCCTGTGATTCATTTGAAAGAGAGTCAATACCTAAAATAAAGTTCTGATCTAAGTATGTACCTTTTTCTTGATCCTGAATGCTGTCATTTATTTTTCTGATTCAGGAATCCTTTTTTTTCCCCCCAGTGTTTCCAGGCAGAAGGAGAACTCTTAGTTTTACTTTTTTATTTTAATATTTCCAGCCCTTAATTGAAGTGCAGGAGGAAAACAAATTTTTGATTACAAGTATTATTTTTGTGTTTCCGATTCTGATTTAAATTGGAATATTATCTGGAAAAAAGTAGAGGTTTGAAAAAAAAGTTGTTTCCCTTTTCAGTCTCAGGTTTAACATCTACAGTATTTGAGCAGTCCCACTTCTCTAGGACTTTAAAAATATTCTAGCAAAACAAAAGGCATGAAACTGGGATTTCTAATACAACATACCAATGTGTTAAACCTCACTATCTATAGTTCTTTCTTAAACATGATTTAGGAAATTGCATAGGTGTGGGGAGATTAAGAAAACAATATTTATATGTATTCCTAGCTGAACACAACTGAGTTTATTTTTAAATTTATTTTCCACAACTCTGACTTAAACACCTGGTTGTATTTCAGGGGAATGTATACAAACATACGTGTGGCTTCAGGTTGTTTTGGTTTTTGTCTTTGCCATAGGAGCTATTTGTTTGTCAGACAACACTAGTTTTATCTGAGAAACAACAGCAGTTTTCATTTACCCTATAAAAC
Organism: Columba livia; assembly: GCF_036013475.1. Taxonomy (NCBI): domain Eukaryota; kingdom Metazoa; phylum Chordata; class Aves; order Columbiformes; family Columbidae; genus Columba; species Columba livia. The sequence goes on along the minus strand of NW_027043000.1, from coordinate 3,880,064 downwards.
CATAGTAAAGGCATGATCAGAGACATACAGGTGCCACTCTGAGTTCTCTATGTTTTTCCAGTGTCCGTTTCAAGTTAATCTTACGTTCCAAGTACAAAATACGTGAGATTTTGATTATATATCTTAGCTTTACAGATATACAACTCGCAGCTCTTTCCCACGTGTTCTTGTACTACCCTTACAGCTGTTGCCAGTTTGCTGTTTACATTTATAACTGAATACATTAAATATTTACTACTTTGGCAACAGCAGCAATAGAAGAAAAGCAGAATACCTGTGCGAAGAAAAAAATTCGCCTCCTCAGATAACTACACTGCTGTCCCTGTATGTATAATAGCAGATGCAACCCATGACAGTTAACTGATTGTGCTGGTTGTTGATGGAAACTGAGAAATAAACAGAAAGAGAAGTCTATTAGACTAATTATAGTCTGTTCTGAAATAGTCTCTTGTATTCTATACTCCAATTTTAATTATCATTCAAGTAATTTGCTGTCAAATGTAGCAAAAGCAGATTATTATTTTTTACATATTACATATTTATTCCAAAGAACCTGTAGCACTGTGTTCAGGGGCATTCTCACTCTATTGCAATCAAATTGCATATTTTTAAAAATATTTGTTATATCTTTGAAAAAAAAAATAGTCCTAAGCAAAAATTAGGCCCCTGGAAATAGTACATTATGATTCTAATGGGATAAGCTCAAATTTCATCAGGGTTTTCTGTCATAGTCTATCTCCGATGGGGAAATGTAAGAGCGATGTTGGTTGTTCATAAGAAACTATATTGAAGCTATTCTTAGACTAATGCGCTCCTCTGTGAAAGAGTTCATCATATAGCCAAAGGTTTCTTCATGAGAAGGACGATTCTCGTTTTATTGTTCCAAGCTGGGAAGTGTAAGTGGCAGAAGTACTATATTTAATCATTATAAAGGTGAGAGTGTTTTGACTATCTAATACCTGAATCTCTCTAGTATTAATTATATATTCCCGTTCTGCTGTTCTTTCACTTCTATTTGGAAACAGGGTCAAACTTGGAGTTGCACCCAAGTAAACACCTACCTTAGGTAATTTGCTCCATCTGGATGATGTTTTTACTTTTCTGAGCTTAGGGATGGAGTTACTCGACTCCTCTTAGTATATTTTACAGTGCTGTAAACTATATTCAACAACAAAATACAGGCAAGTAAAAGACTTTCTAAAGACATAGTTACTTGTGCCTTTTCTCCTTTTTAAATCTATTATTGATGACTTTCTCTACCAACAGAGAAAAAACACGGGAACAAATAAACTTTTGGTCACTTGTCAGGTTTTCTATTTGCAGGGCTCGTTATACTGTAATTGGAGGGGGATGGAGAGGAGGAAGCAAACAAAAAAGAATAACCAAACAAACAGAAGCCCCCCAGACATTCTAAACTTTCCTGGATTAATTTCTGCAATTCAATACTACTGCAACTCAAAGGAGAAGATATAATCTTGTACTTACCTTTGGGGGCAGGGGACAGATTTAACAATTTGGGGCTAGAAATAGGTGTTTGTCCTCCTAACAGCATAAGAATAGGTAGCAGAAGTACTATGTTTGGTTCCTTCTTGTTCTAATGTATTTTGTTTAGAGAATCTCTCACAAAGGCTAACAGGAAGATACCATACTTCAACCAGTTTCTCCTACTGAAAAGGAACGTGAGGTGCAGAATATAGATACATGTCTAGCTGGACATGCCATCTATGGTATCGACTCATCATTCATACAAGCAGATGAATTACTTTGGTTGCTACCGGATTTAAAATGATCATCTGGAGCACAAAATTATTTGTTTCCTGTTCTTTCTGCAAATTTGTCAAGATGAGATAAAATTAGCGTTTTCCCCCCTCAATTACTGAATGGTGAGATAAATAATATTACATACTGATGACCCTTAGATAAAGAAACCCATTAAAAGACTGATGAATGTTAAATTAGCATTAAACATGTTTCCACCTGTGTGAGTTTTTAAGGCAATATTAATTCTCCGGAAAGGATTCCTTAAACTGCAATTAATTACAGCACAACTAATTGCTTTGTAAGTTTTCAGCTTCATACTTCAGAAGGGAAGCAGCGCATTGTAAAATAAGCCTTCAGCACAGTAAATATATTAAGCACAAAACTAACACCAATCCTTAGTCTTCATTAATTAACCTTAATTAAGGAAGGTTTAAGTTGTCGATGATGACTCATCATCATAATGATTATTATTAATAATTTGAATTCAGAGCCCTGACCAACTTTCTTGGAATACTAGTGCTCTACCAGTGTGTTTTTACTGCTGATTTGTTTACAAGTTTATAATACTGAAAATATAACACTTGCCGGTAAATCCGAGATCTGCAGAGGATTCAGAATGAAATGCTTATCAGCCTGAACAAGAAGCTTACAAGGAATAAACTCCTTTGGAGATAATTAGGGGCATAATGGAAAGGTGAACACTGAGAATGCAGCAAAGGATTTCTGGGTTTGTGGTCCTGGTGGTGTGTTAATAAATCTGCTCTCCAAGGGCAAATCTCTGTTGTACAGTGTCAGCTTTGACTGGCTACAGAAGGATTGTTTCTTTACTATTCCTTTAGCAGAACAAGACATGGAAAAGTTTGCCTTTACTGTTCCATCTGTAAATAATGGAGAGCCAGCGAAAAGGTATCATTGGAAAGTGCTGTCACAAGGGATGAAAAATTCACCTACCATATGTCAATGGTATGTGGCAAAAGCTCTGAATCCAGTACGTGCTTTGTTTCCATCAGGGTATTGCTGTCATTATATGGATGACATTTTGTTGGCTGCAGCAACGCCACAAGAATTGAGTGAAATGGAAAATAAAGCACGTGAGTCATTAAATCAGTATGGGCTGGTTGTTGCACCTGAGAAGGTGCAACGACAACAGCCATGGCTTTATTTGGGCATGAAAATTTTGGATCAGACAGTGATACCACAACCTATAAAACTGCAAGTAAAATTCAAAACACTGAATGAAAATTGGCAGGAATGATCAATTGGGTAAGGCCTTATGTAGGAATCCCCTCTTCTCAATTGCAGCCATTGATTGATCTCTTGCGAGGAGACACTAATATTTCTGCCCCTCGCACTTTGACAACAGAAGCACAGCAGGTCATTGCGAAAATTGAACAAGCAATCAGTAGTAAGCACGTATGGAGAATTGATTTGACAGTGTCTGTACAAGCAATTGTTTTGATTGATCAATGCATTCCTTTTGCTATGATCGCACAATAGCATGAGAAGTGGGGAGATCCTCTACATATTTTAGAGTGGGTCTTTTTGCCAGCCAAATCAAAAAAGACAGCCCCAGGTCTTTTTGAACTGGTGGCTCAGGTAATTATTAAAATCAGATTACGTTGCATGGAATTAATGGCAAGAGATCCAGAAACGATCACGCTTCCTGTGCAAAGTGATTATTTTGAGTGGTGTATGGCTAATAGTTCTGCACTACAAGCAGCTATGATGAATTATACGGGTCAAATCAGTTATCATTTGCCCTCACATCCAGTGATTAAATTAGGCAGTCAGGTAAGATTTGGTCAGAAGCAATTGAATCAATCGAGCCCAGTAAATGGACCTACAGTATTTACAGATGGATCAGGAAGGACGGGCAAGGCAGCCATTGTTTGGAAGGATGGGCCACAGTGGTGACATCAAGTAGAATATCAGGAAGGATCACCACAAGTGGTCGAACTTAGAGCAATGACCATGGCGTTTCAGGCCTTTCCTGGCCCTGTGAATATTGTGACAGATTCTGCTTATGTGGCTGGGCTTGTACAATGGTTGGATAAAGCTGTATTGGGACATGTGTCTGATGAAAAGTTATTTGGTATTTTAGTAAGGGTCATCATTTAATGTTTCTTCATTAAAATGGTTTTTATCAATGCTTTGACAGTATTTACTTTTGCTTATCCAATGGTAGTCAGTCTAAGACCATGATAATATGGTTGCTTTAATTCCAAGTCTGCCTGGTTTCTGCAGCCTAAGAACCAAGCATATACTGACTTGATTTCTGCGCACAAAAGCAAGTGCTAGCGCAAGACAGGCAGTGAGACTGGGCAGCTTTGGATGCAAGGGCTGGCCTTTTGGTCTTGCATAGAAGTTAAGGCAAGTTAAAGAGGCTCGTTAACTATGAGCTAAACAAAACATGAACCAGGCTGTCAAAGAACTATTTCTTTTTTTTTTTTCCTTGTAAATTTGTCACATCTCTGGATATGTCCACCCACTTCTGCCTTTACAAGAGGTGTTGGTTCTTTGTACTGTGGGCTTTTTTGTTTGTTTCTTGTAACTGCTTTCAGGGTTTTATTTTTCAGGACCTGAAACACTTGCAGGGCTCTATGTGCTTGAGAGTTTCAGACTCCTTGACACTGTGCTCTGCATGGATTTTAAAGGCTCTAACATCCTTATTTTGAGAAGGCAGAACTCTCTGACACTTAGAGGTAGGCACATTATTAGTTGGTGCAAAAGTAATTGTCGGTTTGGACTGTGAATTTTAAATCATTATAACTAGACTCAAACACATCTTTAAAATTCAAAATAGGAACCATTACAGTCAACACATTTTTGCCAATAATAAATAAGTTTGTTTATTCCTGCGGCATAAAAATCCATGCTTCGGGATTTGAGAAACTCTTGGAAAGCATTTTCTGCATCCTGCTGGTATTGGAAGCTTTTTCCCTGCAAAAAGTTGTCAAGATGCTTGAAGAAGTGACAGTCAGGCGACTATGGCAGATGAGGCAAAACTTCGTAGCCCAATTTATTCAACTTCTGAAGCGTTGGGCAAAGTGGGGTTGGGCATTGTCGTGGAGAGGAATTGGGCGCTTTCCATTGACCAAGGGCTGGCTGCGGGCTTTGCAGTTTTCAGTGCATCTCATTGATTTGCTGAGCATACTTTTTGGGTTTCGCCAGGATTCAGAAAGCTGTAGTGGATCAGACGGGCAGCAGACCACCAAACAGTGACCATGACCTTTTTTTGGTGCAAGTTTGGCTTTGGGAAGTCTTTTGGAGGTTCTTCTCTGTCCAACCACAGAGCTGGTCATCGTCAGTTTTTGTACAAATTTCACTTTTCATCAATCCATCACCTTTTTCACCTTTCCAATTTGCTTCAAATGCCAAACAACCGTAGGACGGTTGACGCTAAGCTCTTCAGCAACTTCTCCTGTAGTTGTAAGATGATCAGCTTTGAGGATTGCTCTGAATTGGTTATTGTCAACTTGCAATGGCTGGCCGCTACCCTCCTCATCTTCAAGGCTCTCATCTCCTTTGTGAAACTTCTTAAACCACCATTGCACTGTACGTTCCTTAGCAGTTCCTGGGCCAAATGCCTGGTTGATGTTGTGAGCTGTCTTCACTGCTTTATGACTCATTTTGAACTTGAATAAGAAAACCACTCAAATTTGGTTTTTGTCTAACATTTCCATAGTCTAAAATAAACATAAAATATATAGCAAATAATAAGTCATTAGCAAAAAAAAAAAAAAAAAAGAAAAAAGAAGAAAAAACATAAAGCAAGAGAATAACATTAAAATGATGCATAAAATAACCACATTTATTTAAGAATGTATCCCAATATCAAACGGAAAATTTCAACAGTGTGAAAGCCACAATTCCTTTTGAAGTAGCCTAATACATCACGATGCCTTACTGTTTCCTGCTTCTACTACTTAATGACTCCTGGAACATAAAAATAAAACCCCATTCTATAAAAGGTTACCATCTGATGAGTTTAAAGTCTTAAGATGAATGTGCACACAATATGTGAATTATTTGGGGAAATAAAAAGGCTCTTTCTACTTTTGTAAAATAGATGAAACAATGGCAGTGAAAAACCCACACAGAATATTAAACATCACATAGAATATTAGAAGGAAAAAGACCTCCCTAGGAGATTTAATGTTACAGATATTTGGCTAATATCTTTAATGTGGGCTGGATACAACATAACATTAGTAGAGGAGTTGAGATTTGAGATGTATCCTGGTATTGCTCAGAGAAGGAAACTAAAGATATATAAGGATATTGCTAAATCTTGCAAGATGTGCAATTACTACTTTAAACAAGCTATTAACTTATTCTCCAATTAGCTTTAGATATGTTGTGTTATTACCATAGACCAGTCACCGTAAGGAAGTATAAAATGTCGAACAGATGATCGGTTTTTAGTTTAACTAAATCGTTAAGTGTGCAAGCATGAAACACAATTTCCTTCCAAAGGTGGTGTTCAAAACTATATAGAGGAGTAGTTATACTCTGCTAGAGCTCTACAGACAACAGGGTGGGTCTTTTGGGACTGTTTGAAAGTTGATGGTTGTTTTAAACTAAGGATTAATTTTACTGGAATCAATACCATGTGAATGCTGAGATACCAGCTTCTACAACTCCTTTCCAAAATGTCTTCAGAAGGGCAGGTCCTTCAAAGTGGCAGTCTGGATCTTATTTCTTGCTCAGTCTCTAAATGTGCTTGGAAGACACTTTAGAACACTTAACTTACCCATTTTCTAACATGGTTTGGTATGTCAGTTTGTCAGGTTATTGCCTCTAATCATTCACTGTTTTTCCAGAACGAAGAAGCAGATATCACTTTATGATTACATATTTGGTTTATGAAGCCACTTCAAATGTTCTCTCCTTTGTAGTACGAATCAAGCCCATTAATCTCATGGGATCATCATGAATGGCTTCTACGTTTGTCGTGTTTTCAGCAGCCAGCTGCTCACTGTTGAGATAAATGCTAACTTTGGAAGCCATCATGGTGGGGTTAGATGATCTTTCTTCTTCATCCTCCTCTAATGAAGGGCCTTTCTTTCTCCTCGGTTTTCTGCGTTTTCCCTTGACACTGTGATCAAGTGAGGCATAACACATCTGATGGGCAGACTCCACCTAGATGAACATGCACTTTAACATTCAGTAGTTATGCTTGCTCTAAAGTTATGTCTAAGACTTTGAGTATGTCTACACCGTAATCATAATAGTGGCTGAATTTTAACCAAATTAGCTCATTAAAAGCACAAATGATTCAGCTGTGGCAGCACAGAAAACAGACCAACGTAACCTAACAGTAAATGACTCGTGTTCTTGGGGTAGTGTTGGAACGATAAAGGACTCAGCATTCCGATTCAATGTGAATCACGCAGAGACATTTATTACAGAAACAAGCCTCCTTATATATGCAACTATATTCTAATCACGCGTCCACGCTCCAAGCATGGATTCGCTAAATGAGTATCACGGGCTGTCCATGCGCTGGAGTCTCACTGATGATACGTCCAATGATTCACGCCATGTTGGGACCCCGCTGATTGAGGAAGTCCCCTCTTTCTCACAGCAGATTCTGTTCTCAGCTTCTCGAAGCGGCCTTGAGATTCCTTTGAGCCAGACTAATTCAGCAACAAATCTTTATCTATCAAAACCCCTCCGCACTTCCCCCTTTCTGTTCTTGAATTAGTCAGGCCCCTTTAAACGCACGGTGAATCATTTTTGAAATATACTGCAACATAGAACACGTGATTAACAACATAATTACAATTACATATAATGCAGTTAAACCTTACTTAATAAGATCAAACAACTACCTGCCTATTCTTAAAACCTTAATTCTACTATGACAACCTTATTAACACACTATTTTAATAGATTCAAAATAACCAGACAAGTTAATACAATATATTCTCTTAAATTCCTAAAAGATTTATAACTGCGCAGTTTATAGGGTAACATATTTAATACCATCAGCATATACTAATAATTGAATTAATATCTTTAAAGTTATCTTAACCTATTTAAAAGATCAATAGCTTAAGATTAATATCCCTTCTAAATCTTTAGCAGTTGCTAAACTTAGATTACTATGGTAGGGATATCTCATAATTTTACCTTATCTATGCATTGACTATCTAATCATAATACCACCCTTTTGGATCTCCTGCTGATTGTTCAAATTGCCATTCTCCACAGAAGGTACACCACCTTCTTACTAATAGGCTTCTAGACCACCAGGTCTGTGAGCATCTATAACACTGAATTAGGATCCATGGTTTACATCTGAAACAGTCCTCACAACTTGTCTCCCTCCTGTCCATCTCCATCCGTTGAATCTTTGTGGAATCCACTTCAATCCTCGGCCTGTAATGACATAAACATAACCTTTTCCCCAGGTTATCAATTGATGCGGCCTTTTTCATTGACTAGTGATTTGACCATAACTAACGTAGGTTCTTTCTGGTTTAGCATGGTTTTGGGTCATACTTGCAAAGTGTTTCATCACATACAATGCTTTTGACAATTGGTTTTGTGGTGTTTCCCCTAATTCCCCCCCTTTGTTTTTTGTTTGTTTGTTTGGTTTTTTGTTTTTTTTTTTTTTTAAACCAAAAACAAACAAACAAACAAAAAAAGTTCAGAACCAGATACGTGTGTTGGATCTTGACTACGTACTCAGAATCACAAATCAAATGTAGAGGTTCCTCCTTAAAAAGCTCTAAGTAATTTAAAGCTGTGCCAAGTTCTGCTAATTGGGTTGAACCTTCAATAATTTTTACAGAATGATGCCAATTGTTATCTTCACACCAAACCACTACAGCTTTATGAGACTTCCCAGAACCATCAAAAAAAACCGTGCAAGTATGTAGGATCAGACCAAATACAAGTATGGCCTATGACCTGATGTTAAAGGCTTGCAGGTTCTGCAGCATTTTACATTTAGGCATGCCAAAAGCTGTGCTGTTAAAAAAAATAGCTAGTGCAATATACAAAGACATAGATTACAAATAATAAAAAAAATAAATCAGAATTAAATTTCACAAATGGTACATATATGACAAAAGGATCATGGCCTATTAAGACTTAAATTCATTCCCTGCATTTTCTTGATCAGAGTGACAATTGCTATATAACAGTCGGTATATCAGTCTGCTAGCAATGTCATTATACTGTCCCACAATAGCCACAGGTTTCTCATACACAAATCTGCAAGTCCAATCGAATGCAGTCAGCCTGTAAGGTTGTCAAAAATTTATTCCTCAACATTTCTAACTCCATTTTGGCTGTCATATTTATTGGATATTGTTTTCCCTTACCGGATCGAAGTCCTGTTTCAGATCTATCAGTGCAGTATTGGCTTTATCGAAACATTGGCTGTTAATACTAGTGGAAATACAGCATTCGAAATTTCCTTGGAGATTTCTCACTTACAGCAAGCAGATCTGCGCCATCCAAGCAGCTTCTTGTAGACCATGCAACTAAACAGAATTCTCAGAGAACGTTATTTGAGCTTACAATTTACTTAACAAATCTTGACCCAAGAGAGGTATAGGACTTTCTGGCAACTATAAGAATTCATGTATTAAAACTTTGTTCCAAATTTGGCATTCTATTGGTCTCAAAAAACAGCCTTTCTTTCGTTCTCTCCCATGACCTCAAAAACTAGCATGGTGAATTTACTAAGATGTCTCTTACAACTAATTACCACAGAATAAGCCTATTAACTAATTTTTGGTTTAATTTTCCAGTTTCATTAGAACTACGGGTCTGCTAGGGATGCCTTTAAACTTCACCCTCAGACTGCTCCATTCAGTATTACATCGCTGCAGTGGGGGGGAGAGAAAACCCCCCTTTCACCGCTTTAAAAGTGGGCAGCCAGTTTTTTCCATTTTTTTTTTTTTTTCCTTTTTTCTCTTCTTGCTGCAGTTTAGATATACCCAAGGTCATGCAGCTGGCATAATGGCTGGTACGAAGTGGGAGGCTCTGGGAAACTTCTCAGTTACAGTGAGTTGCACACAGGCCTGGGATATTTTGCTCTTTTGTTTTCCCATTTCATTCCAACCATAATACACTTTATATGCAATTCCAAGTAGCTCAGCAATAGTTACATTCCTTAGCTCCATATACCTTTTACAATTTACAGATGTCAAAAACCAGTATAATAAACATAAATCCATTATTCTATTCTCCTAGATCCAAATCAGTTAATATTCTAGCAACTTTTAAATACAACCTCTTCCAAATTCACATCTATCATAGCATTTAGGTGTTTTGGTGTGGTTTTTTTTTGTTTTGTGTTGGTTTTTTTTTTTTGTTTTGTTTTGTTTTGTTTTGTTTTGTTTTGTTTCAAAGCAGAGTTTAACAATTTAAATGCTTTTCTGGTCTCAAAATTACTAGATAACAATATAAGCAATTACTCTAATGTGTAAGGATGCATCCTAAGGGGGAGCAAGGTGGAATTTTGGCAGTGGAACCGGTTCCCATTTTGTAATTATCTTCCCAAACAAGATTCTTTTGGTACCAAATATAAATATGCAAACTAAAATACTGAGCTGAGATATGAAAACCAAACACCAAGTTCAAATATTCAGATGGATCACAGTTACACTAATTTAAGACAATATCTCCATTTTTGCATTGCACCTTTGGGCCGCTTACTGCCCAGCCAGGTGGAGGCACCTCTGGGTCTCCCTGACAAAACAGGTCAGTGTGCGCTGGAGCCCCATTGGCACCCACTCCCCTGCCACCGCAGCAAGCTGGACTGGGCAAGGCTGGTGCACTACAGCTGTTATTCCAAAACCAGGATTCTTTACATGGTGTGCATATGGAAAAGCCAAATCCAGCACACCGAGATGAGATACAGCCTGTCACAGAGTTGTGCAAGTCTGAATGCTGGAATAAACGTAGCATGCTGGAGAGAAAAATAACAGCTATTACACGCAAAATTTTACCATCACATTCATGCAGTAAAGAACTAAATTACTTATCACAAAATGCACATTTTGAGTCAACGGATTCTCATGATTTAACAGTCTGTGAACTTATCGTACCATATAGAAAGACCTACCAAAATTGCAACATGCTTAAACGGATACCCACAAAGAAAACAGGTTAATAAGGAAAGCATCTTGCAGACTTTAACAAGTTTTCTGACCTGTGTGTTATCAGTTAATTCTCTCTCAGCTTGTTGAAGTTCAAATTGCACCGCCTGTAAAACTGCAGAGATTTATTTTGTCCCGCTTTTCTGGCCTTAAAAACAACATTAATCGCAACAGAGTGTTACACTTCAAGATTGTATTCTCCAGACACTTTTCCCAATCGCTTAACTTATACAGCAGCCAACACTGATTTCAATATTTAACAAGATCTTCCTTCCTCATAATTCCTAAGTTTTAAAACACCTCCCAATACCGATTTTTTAGGAACACAACTGAAAACAATAATGCCTGACCCCATCTTGCAAGTAAAAACCTTGAGAAGAGGGAGGGAGGGGGGAAGGGGAGGAATGCACAGGGCTGCTTGCAGTGTGAGTGTGAAAAGCGGGCAGAAGGTTTTACAACACTCTTAAAAACAACTAGTAAAACAATTAACTCACATTCCTGACAAGCTGCTTGATTTTCAGAGAGGCAATACACAGGACCACATAATAGGTACTGTAAAACTCGCAAATAATATGTTGATAGCAAACATTAGCATTCTCTACTGCTAATTTCAATACTAATGCTTCCTTAGCTTTCAAGTTTTCAACCTGCTTATTGATGGCCTCTTGAAAGTGGTCAATAAATTGCATGTAATTCTCATTGGGACCCTGATTAATAGTTGCAAATGATTTGGCTGTTTTGTTGGTTTCAGGCACCTCTCAGCTTGATATGCAAAGTCTGTTGACTGCCTCAGGATTTCAGAAAGTTATCGTGCCTGTAGTTGTGGTATGTCAATTAGTGTCTCTTCCAGGAGTTGTGGGATACCTGCCCCTTTGAACGAATCCCCATCGTTCTGTCCTAAATGATCTATAGCTGTTACATTGCATAGGTCTAATTTTGCTTGAGTCTTTCATGGTTCTTATCTGATCTCGGGGCAACTCGTACACATACTTAACTTTTCAAGAAAAATGCCTCAAGCCCTCATTCTCTTCCGAGTCATCAGATAACACGGACTTGAACGATGCTGGAGAATCATTAGTAACAGGGGGGTTCGGAACAGTGCACATTCTCGGCAATACTTTGTAGCATCATAATTATTCGTATAAGCTGAGTCCCCAAGCGCATCCCCTTTCCCGTCACAATCAGCATGACTGCATTGCTGACTGTTGGATTCACTCACTCATAGCTGATCTGATCTTTCACACAGTTCTTTTGCCCAGTTCATATCCGGCAACTCCTTCTGCTCTCTCGTAGGAGTTAGAGAGGCAGAAGGCGGTAAAGGCGGACACGAATCAGTAAAAGGACTGATATTACACATATTTACGACTTTAGCATTCTCATCTTTCACCAGTTCTTTTGACAAATTGTCTGATTCCAGTCCTTTAGACTTCTTGATCTCTCTAGAGTCAGGTAATGGTATAGGAGTCCATACACTCGGTAATTTTCCTCCCTGCGCCCCAGACTGCTTTATCATCGGGGGTGCCGACGGCACAACAGGGGATGGAGTGGGGAGGGGGTCAAAAGACTCGATCTGGGTAAACTTTACGGTTATTTTTAAGTTTGCTATCAGGCTGCCCCCTTAAAGTCTTTTAAGGTGGAAATTATAAGCTTCCATGTAATCGCTAATGATTTAGTTTCTTTATCATCTCCATTGCTGACCTTATTCCGTAATTTCTTCCCTTTATCGTCCCAAAGTTAACGTTTAAAAGCCTTCTCGTTTTCTCCCGGGTAGCCGTGAATTCTACACCAAATTAATAGTCTACATATGTTACTTTTTTCCTATGTAAGTCCTCTCATAGAGAGAATATGCAGGAGGAACTTAACTGCAGCTTGTGCTTCAGAGAACACGTTCTGTCCCATAACTTTACTCTTCCCTCCTCCTGTTCCCAGCCAATCAACTTTTCCCTTTGCTGTGTCGACGACTTTATTCCCGGGGCGTCCTTACGCCTCTGTCCAGTCTTCAGTCCAGCTGAAGCCGCTCCCGGCTGGGCCGCTCCAGGCTTTTCCCCGATCGTAGTGGTACACCAGAGTATCACGTCGGGATCACCATTTGTTGGAACGATAAAGGACTCAGCATTCTGATTCAATGTGAATCACGCAAAGCCATTTATTACAGAAACAAGCCTCCTTATATATGCAACTATATTCTAATCACGCGTCCACGCTCCAAGCATGGATTCGCTAAATGAGTATCATGGGCTGTCCATGCACTGGAGTCTCGCTGATGACACGTCCGATGATGGGACCCCGCTGATTGAGGAACACCCCTCTGTCTCACAGGAGATTCTGTTCTCAGCTTCTCGAAGCAGCCTTGAGATTCCTTTGAGCCAGACTAATTCAGCAACAAATCTTTATCTATCAAAACCCCTCCACAGGGTTATGGCAGCTATTATTGGAAAGATTCACTGTGGGACTGAGGGTACTTTATATAATTGGTCCAAGTTCTTTGGGATGTAAGACCTTATTTGATCTCTTTTTCTTCTTACTGGTTTTGTTTGTTTGTTTTTTAAATTATAATCCAGTTACATTTTTCATAGGCTTGGTCTGTGCAGAAAACTAAAGATGGGTGATTCTTGTCTGTAAATATGATCTCATTTGCAGTGCAAAATGTATGCCTCGTGTGTCTTTCCCGTGTTTTTCTCTGTGTTTTTCAAGCCAAATTATCAAACATTTTTCATATTGGAATTTTCATAGGTTAGTCTGTTTCTGTGAAGTATAATAAAGCAAATGTCTAGATTTAAAAAGAAAAAAAAATAAATTTTCCACCACCTGGAAGTATCCTGAGAGAGAATTCAATTCAGCCTGATCTGCATGCCTGTGACCGAGCTTTATTATGCCATATGGATGGAAATGAGCTGTCTATAATTCTCCTGCTCCCTCATTAATGTCCCAGATGGAACAAAGGGTCAAGTCCGTGCTTAAATTTCTTGATGAACTACGACACTAATGCATGGTAATTTTCGTGATGAGCAGCGTGAAAATTTTTGTTATATATTGTCATGGGATACACACAAAAATTCTGAGACAGACCACATTACCCTAATTCAGAAATCCAGAATTAAACTTAGAGATACCTGTAGCTGGTTAACTGGCCTTTGAGGCTGGGACTTCATCTGCTCGTAACAACATTCCTCTACAGTTTATCAAAGAAGAAAAATGTTTTAGTTATTAAGGCACACTACTGAGTCTTAAAAGATCAAATTAACAGATCCTCCCTGTTACAGAACCAGCTTTGCCCAGTTTACTTTGGTAGAAGTTTGGTTTTTTTTGAATTCACACACAGATCTCTTTCTCTATTAACAGAAGGGCGAATAGCTAAGAAATTCAGACATGCATACTGTGAAAATGAAAAGCATTTTCTGTTCATATGGATGGAAAGTTTCTCATTATTCACTAAGTGGGCGTCATTTTAGACTGCTAGGGGTACCATCTTGTGTGGGAGCATTGACTTTGGGCAGGGAGTAATATGTGTCTTAGATTGCTGTAACTGCATGGATCAAGCTGTTATTTCAACTGGTGCATCTTTACATGAAGAACAGCTCTTGGTTTTGAGATATATGGCTGAACAGGATCATTTGGACTGCAAAAAATCCAATTCAGTATGAGACCTGGTCTTAAAAAGAGTAGTGCAGTATGATGGTTTGCAGTTCTATCCCAAGCTGGTATTACTTCTGTGTTGAGAAACACATGTGTTCTCAAAGTGAAGCTTACCTAAAATATCTTGATTGAGATTGCCATAAACTGGGTCATCTTCTGTGTAGTAGCCATCATAGCTAGAAGGGCAACGGAAAAATACTTCTAATTAACAGAATATGCTTGATTTAGGACTTCACTATTAGACTTTAAACATCTTACATGCATGTGGCAGTAGCAAGCAGATTGTATGTGATCTGAAAGACAAGACCAAAAATATCGGGGGGGGGAAACAAGTGCGGGGACACAGCACAGAAATGGCTATGTGCATGTTCTGAAGAGAGATTTGTTATCTAGCCAAGAATAGAACTCTTCTTTCCTGGAACTTACTTAAGTATAAAGCTAATCTCAAGACCACTAAGCTACCGTTTGACATAGTTCTAGAGGTATTATTGATCACTGAAACGAACCCACTTCATGTCCTCTGAGCCTGCTTTGCAATACAAACTAAAGCACTAAATGGGTCTCTTGGGGCAATGTTCTTAAAAACAGAGACTTCCCAACTTCAGGTAAATTTGTAATTGAGGATTGGTTTGGGGAAACAGGTGAAGGCTTTTGTATTTCTGTTGCAAAAACCGTGCAAGTATGTAGGATCAGACCAAATACAAGTATGGCCTATGACCTGATGTTAAAGGCTTGCAGGTTCTGCAGCATTTTACATTTAGGCATGCCAAAAGCTGTGCTGTTAAAAAAAATAGCTAGTGCAATATACAAAGACATAGATTACAAATAATAAAAAAAATAAATCAGAATTAAATTTCACAAATGGTACATATATGACAAAAGGATCATGGCCTATTAAGACTTAAATTCATTCCCTGCATTTTCTTGATCAGAGTGACAATTGCTATATAACAGTCGGTATATCAGTCTGCTAGCAATGTCATTATACTGTCCCACAATAGCCACAGGTTTCTCATACACAAATCTGCAAGTCCAATCGAATGCAGTCAGCCTGTAAGGTTGTCAAAAATTTATTCCTCAACATTTCTAACTCCATTTTGGCTGTCATATTTATTGGATATTGTTTTCCCTTACCGGATCGAAGTCCTGTTTCAGATCTATCAGTGCAGTATTGGCTTTATCGAAACATTGGCTGTTAATACTAGTGGAAATACAGCATTCGAAATTTCCTTGGAGATTTCTCACTTACAGCAAGCAGATCTGCGCCATCCAAGCAGCTTCTTGTAGACCATGCAACTAAACAGAATTCTCAGAGAACGTTATTTGAGC
This sequence comes from Columba livia, assembly GCF_036013475.1. Taxonomy (NCBI): domain Eukaryota; kingdom Metazoa; phylum Chordata; class Aves; order Columbiformes; family Columbidae; genus Columba; species Columba livia. The sequence continues at coordinate 3,864,219 of NW_027043000.1, read as the reverse complement.
TTACAATTTACTTAACAAATCTTGACCCAAGAGAGGTATAGGACTTTCTGGCAACTATAAGAATTCATGTATTAAAACTTTGTTCCAAATTTGGCATTCTATTGGTCTCAAAAAACAGCCTTTCTTTCGTTCTCTCCCATGACCTCAAAAACTAGCATGGTGAATTTACTAAGATGTCTCTTACAACTAATTACCACAGAATAAGCCTATTAACTAATTTTTGGTTTAATTTTCCAGTTTCATTAGAACTACGGGTCTGCTAGGGATGCCTTTAAACTTCACCCTCAGACTGCTCCATTCAGTATTACATCGCTGCAGTGGGGGGGAGAGAAAACCCCCCTTTCACCGCTTTAAAAGTGGGCAGCCAGTTTTTTCCATTTTTTTTTTTTTTTCCTTTTTTCTCTTCTTGCTGCAGTTTAGATATACCCAAGGTCATGCAGCTGGCATAATGGCTGGTACGAAGTGGGAGGCTCTGGGAAACTTCTCAGTTACAGTGAGTTGCACACAGGCCTGGGATATTTTGCTCTTTTGTTTTCCCATTTCATTCCAACCATAATACACTTTATATGCAATTCCAAGTAGCTCAGCAATAGTTACATTCCTTAGCTCCATATACCTTTTACAATTTACAGATGTCAAAAACCAGTATAATAAACATAAATCCATTATTCTATTCTCCTAGATCCAAATCAGTTAATATTCTAGCAACTTTTAAATACAACCTCTTCCAAATTCACATCTATCATAGCATTTAGGTGTTTTGGTGTGGTTTTTTTTTGTTTTGTGTTGGTTTTTTTTTTTTGTTTTGTTTTGTTTTGTTTTGTTTTGTTTTGTTTCAAAGCAGAGTTTAACAATTTAAATGCTTTTCTGGTCTCAAAATTACTAGATAACAATATAAGCAATTACTCTAATGTGTAAGGATGCATCCTAAGGGGGAGCAAGGTGGAATTTTGGCAGTGGAACCGGTTCCCATTTTGTAATTATCTTCCCAAACAAGATTCTTTTGGTACCAAATATAAATATGCAAACTAAAATACTGAGCTGAGATATGAAAACCAAACACCAAGTTCAAATATTCAGATGGATCACAGTTACACTAATTTAAGACAATATCTCCATTTTTGCATTGCACCTTTGGGCCGCTTACTGCCCAGCCAGGTGGAGGCACCTCTGGGTCTCCCTGACAAAACAGGTCAGTGTGCGCTGGAGCCCCATTGGCACCCACTCCCCTGCCACCGCAGCAAGCTGGACTGGGCAAGGCTGGTGCACTACAGCTGTTATTCCAAAACCAGGATTCTTTACATGGTGTGCATATGGAAAAGCCAAATCCAGCACACCGAGATGAGATACAGCCTGTCACAGAGTTGTGCAAGTCTGAATGCTGGAATAAACGTAGCATGCTGGAGAGAAAAATAACAGCTATTACACGCAAAATTTTACCATCACATTCATGCAGTAAAGAACTAAATTACTTATCACAAAATGCACATTTTGAGTCAACGGATTCTCATGATTTAACAGTCTGTGAACTTATCGTACCATATAGAAAGACCTACCAAAATTGCAACATGCTTAAACGGATACCCACAAAGAAAACAGGTTAATAAGGAAAGCATCTTGCAGACTTTAACAAGTTTTCTGACCTGTGTGTTATCAGTTAATTCTCTCTCAGCTTGTTGAAGTTCAAATTGCACCGCCTGTAAAACTGCAGAGATTTATTTTGTCCCGCTTTTCTGGCCTTAAAAACAACATTAATCGCAACAGAGTGTTACACTTCAAGATTGTATTCTCCAGACACTTTTCCCAATCGCTTAACTTATACAGCAGCCAACACTGATTTCAATATTTAACAAGATCTTCCTTCCTCATAATTCCTAAGTTTTAAAACACCTCCCAATACCGATTTTTTAGGAACACAACTGAAAACAATAATGCCTGACCCCATCTTGCAAGTAAAAACCTTGAGAAGAGGGAGGGAGGGGGGAAGGGGAGGAATGCACAGGGCTGCTTGCAGTGTGAGTGTGAAAAGCGGGCAGAAGGTTTTACAACACTCTTAAAAACAACTAGTAAAACAATTAACTCACATTCCTGACAAGCTGCTTGATTTTCAGAGAGGCAATACACAGGACCACATAATAGGTACTGTAAAACTCGCAAATAATATGTTGATAGCAAACATTAGCATTCTCTACTGCTAATTTCAATACTAATGCTTCCTTAGCTTTCAAGTTTTCAACCTGCTTATTGATGGCCTCTTGAAAGTGGTCAATAAATTGCATGTAATTCTCATTGGGACCCTGATTAATAGTTGCAAATGATTTGGCTGTTTTGTTGGTTTCAGGCACCTCTCAGCTTGATATGCAAAGTCTGTTGACTGCCTCAGGATTTCAGAAAGTTATCGTGCCTGTAGTTGTGGTATGTCAATTAGTGTCTCTTCCAGGAGTTGTGGGATACCTGCCCCTTTGAACGAATCCCCATCGTTCTGTCCTAAATGATCTATAGCTGTTACATTGCATAGGTCTAATTTTGCTTGAGTCTTTCATGGTTCTTATCTGATCTCGGGGCAACTCGTACACATACTTAACTTTTCAAGAAAAATGGCTCAAGCCCTCATTCTCTTCCGAGTCATCAGATAACACGGACTTGAACGATGCTGGAGAATCATTAGTAACAGGGGGGTTCGGAACAGTGCACATTCTCGGCAATACTTTGTAGCATCATAATTATTCGTATAAGCTGAGTCCCCAAGCGCATCCCCTTTCCCGTCACAATCAGCATGACTGCATTGCTGACTGTTGGATTCACTCACTCATAGCTGATCTGATCTTTCACACAGTTCTTTTGCCCAGTTCATATCCGGCAACTCCTTCTGCTCTCTCGTAGGAGTTAGAGAGGCAGAAGGCGGTAAAGGCGGACACGAATCAGTAAAAGGACTGATATTACACATATTTACGACTTTAGCATTCTCATCTTTCACCAGTTCTTTTGACAAATTGTCTGATTCCAGTCCTTTAGACTTCTTGATCTCTCTAGAGTCAGGTAATGGTATAGGAGTCCATACACTCGGTAATTTTCCTCCCTGCGCCCCAGACTGCTTTATCATCGGGGGTGCCGACGGCACAACAGGGGATGGAGTGGGGAGGGGGTCAAAAGACTCGATCTGGGTAAACTTTACGGTTATTTTTAAGTTTGCTATCAGGCTGCCCCCTTAAAGTCTTTTAAGGTGGAAATTATAAGCTTCCATGTAATCGCTAATGATTTAGTTTCTTTATCATCTCCATTGCTGACCTTATTCCGTAATTTCTTCCCTTTATCGTCCCAAAGTTAACGTTTAAAAGCCTTCTCGTTTTCTCCCGGGTAGCCGTGAATTCTACACCAAATTAATAGTCTACATATGTTACTTTTTTCCTATGTAAGTCCTCTCATAGAGAGAATATGCAGGAGGAACTTAACTGCAGCTTGTGCTTCAGAGAACACGTTCTGTCCCATAACTTTACTCTTCCCTCCTCCTGTTCCCAGCCAATCAACTTTTCCCTTTGCTGTGTCGACGACTTTATTCCCGGGGCGTCCTTACGCCTCTGTCCAGTCTTCAGTCCAGCTGAAGCCGCTCCCGGCTGGGCCGCTCCAGGCTTTTCCCCGATCGTAGTGGTACACCAGAGTATCACGTCGGGATCACCATTTGTTGGAACGATAAAGGACTCAGCATTCTGATTCAATGTGAATCACGCAAAGCCATTTATTACAGAAACAAGCCTCCTTATATATGCAACTATATTCTAATCACGCGTCCACGCTCCAAGCATGGATTCGCTAAATGAGTATCATGGGCTGTCCATGCACTGGAGTCTCGCTGATGACACGTCCGATGATGGGACCCCGCTGATTGAGGAACACCCCTCTGTCTCACAGGAGATTCTGTTCTCAGCTTCTCGAAGCAGCCTTGAGATTCCTTTGAGCCAGACTAATTCAGCAACAAATCTTTATCTATCAAAACCCCTCCACAGGGTTATGGCAGCTATTATTGGAAAGATTCACTGTGGGACTGAGGGTACTTTATATAATTGGTCCAAGTTCTTTGGGATGTAAGACCTTATTTGATCTCTTTTTCTTCTTACTGGTTTTGTTTGTTTGTTTTTTAAATTATAATCCAGTTACATTTTTCATAGGCTTGGTCTGTGCAGAAAACTAAAGATGGGTGATTCTTGTCTGTAAATATGATCTCATTTGCAGTGCAAAATGTATGCCTCGTGTGTCTTTCCCGTGTTTTTCTCTGTGTTTTTCAAGCCAAATTATCAAACATTTTTCATATTGGAATTTTCATAGGTTAGTCTGTTTCTGTGAAGTATAATAAAGCAAATGTCTAGATTTAAAAAGAAAAAAAAATAAATTTTCCACCACCTGGAAGTATCCTGAGAGAGAATTCAATTCAGCCTGATCTGCATGCCTGTGACCGAGCTTTATTATGCCATATGGATGGAAATGAGCTGTCTATAATTCTCCTGCTCCCTCATTAATGTCCCAGATGGAACAAAGGGTCAAGTCCGTGCTTAAATTTCTTGATGAACTACGACACTAATGCATGGTAATTTTCGTGATGAGCAGCGTGAAAATTTTTGTTATATATTGTCATGGGATACACACAAAAATTCTGAGACAGACCACATTACCCTAATTCAGAAATCCAGAATTAAACTTAGAGATACCTGTAGCTGGTTAACTGGCCTTTGAGGCTGGGACTTCATCTGCTCGTAACAACATTCCTCTACAGTTTATCAAAGAAGAAAAATGTTTTAGTTATTAAGGCACACTACTGAGTCTTAAAAGATCAAATTAACAGATCCTCCCTGTTACAGAACCAGCTTTGCCCAGTTTACTTTGGTAGAAGTTTGGTTTTTTTTGAATTCACACACAGATCTCTTTCTCTATTAACAGAAGGGCGAATAGCTAAGAAATTCAGACATGCATACTGTGAAAATGAAAAGCATTTTCTGTTCATATGGATGGAAAGTTTCTCATTATTCACTAAGTGGGCGTCATTTTAGACTGCTAGGGGTACCATCTTGTGTGGGAGCATTGACTTTGGGCAGGGAGTAATATGTGTCTTAGATTGCTGTAACTGCATGGATCAAGCTGTTATTTCAACTGGTGCATCTTTACATGAAGAACAGCTCTTGGTTTTGAGATATATGGCTGAACAGGATCATTTGGACTGCAAAAAATCCAATTCAGTATGAGACCTGGTCTTAAAAAGAGTAGTGCAGTATGATGGTTTGCAGTTCTATCCCAAGCTGGTATTACTTCTGTGTTGAGAAACACATGTGTTCTCAAAGTGAAGCTTACCTAAAATATCTTGATTGAGATTGCCATAAACTGGGTCATCTTCTGTGTAGTAGCCATCATAGCTAGAAGGGCAACGGAAAAATACTTCTAATTAACAGAATATGCTTGATTTAGGACTTCACTATTAGACTTTAAACATTTTACATGCATGTGGCAGTAGCAAGCAGATTGTATGTGATCTGAAAGACAAGACCAAAAATATCGGGGGGGGGAAACAAGTGCGGGGACACAGCACAGAAATGGCTATGTGCATGTTCTGAAGAGAGATTTGTTATCTAGCCAAGAATAGAACTCTTCTTTCCTGGAACTTACTTAAGTATAAAGCTAATCTCAAGACCACTAAGCTACCGTTTGACATAGTTCTAGAGGTATTATTGATCACTGAAACGAACCCACTTCATGTCCTCTGAGCCTGCTTTGCAATACAAACTAAAGCACTAAATGGGTCTCTTGGGGCAATGTTCTTAAAAACAGAGACTTCCCAACTTCAGGTAAATTTGTAATTGAGGATTGGTTTGGGGAAACAGGTGAAGGCTTTTGTATTTCTGTTGCAAGGGCCTTTTATATTTTGGTTGACATGAGACCCTGTCCATCTCTGTTTTTTAGAGTTTGGCCTATTTTTTTTTTACTATGGGATAAGAGAAACAGACTTGTAACAGACCATCAGGTATCCAGCAGCTGTATACAGACACCATTTCATTGCTTTTGAACATCATGTATAAAATAAGGGTATGAAATGTAAATACATGTTTTTATATATTGTAACTTATTGTTTTCTGAAATTTATCTTAAATTATTATAGACTTACTGAGTTTGAGTGATAGTAAATATTGTTTTATCTCTATATCTTGCACTTCAGTATACAAAATTATCATATTAACATGCAATTATTTAATTTTTGATGAAATGACTGGAGTACATCACTTCCACATGATTTTTTAGTACATCACTTCCACATGATTTTTTTCCTGTTTTCTTCAGATTTTTCTTTTCCACAACCAACGTGCTCTCTGGTGCTTCCAGGCGGGCTTCATGACATACTGGATTTTTCCCTATGCTGTCCCTCCAAAGCCATCTCTCATTATTTACTGCTTATTTCAACCTTTCCAGAAAGAAATATTTTATCAATCTTACCTTGGACTGTTGTCTTCATAGTCTTTATACTTTTTAGCAGGAAAATTTGTTAAAAAAAAAAAGAAAGAGCAAATGAAACATGCTATTTTTAGAACACTTCAGATAATTGTCCAACTGACATGCTTTTGATTTCACCGTAGACAGTAAAATGGAATGCTCTTGGCTCTGAGGAACTTCATTTGTCCCCCTCCTTTTCTCAAATACTTGTGACTAATACAAGAAATGTTGGTGTGCTACCCTGTCCTGTGGCTGCAAAGTCCACATTAGTTTACAAGTCCCCCAAAATGTATTGTAACACCTGTGATTAATTTCTTATTTCCTTCTCCTTCTGCTTCTACCTCATCTTTTTCTCTGCCTAGGGAGGTGCATCATGTGTTCATATTACAAGGCGAAGGGTTTGTTTACTTATTTTGCTAGTTCTGCTGCGTATATCTCAGAAAGAGTGACCATGCAGAAAAAGAAACTGAGGCAGAGAGGCATTGGCTCCAAAGAGATTTGTTGCTAGAGCTTGATTAATAACTCAGGAACGCTTGACTTTCTATCTTCTGCTCCAGAACTCCTGAATTTAGCACAGTAAGCTCAGATTACATGAGCAATGCAACATCAGCCAACCTTACCAAAACCTTGCTCAGCATTAGTTTTGTAAATGACTGTGATTTTTCATCGTAGAAATCTCTGCCTAGCAGCACTAAAAGACAAACCAAAAAGGCACTCCCTCATCCCACAGCTCTCCAGCAGCTCTTTTAATATCCTGTCATATTCTAATTCTCTTGTACTTGGTGAGTTCAGTTCATAAGCATAGGCCTGTTTATGTAGGTTATGTACGTATGTGTGTTTAACGTGATTGAACCCGCTAGTGTTTGCCTGAGCACCCATGTGCATATAGCACAGGTGCAGTTTTCCCTGTGGAAACGCACTTTTTCTCTGAATGGGCGTGGTGAGGATGTGCAACTGAAATCTACAGAATTGCATGCATAAGAGAGGTTGCAATGGCATCATCAAATCTGTTGAAAGTCATAGTTCATTTTAACCGAAACAAGAGTATCACTGTAGTCACCCTCTAACGTGAATTAAACAAATCAGTTCCTTATTGTGAGTGACACATTGATTTAAGAGCTACATTAGCATCCCGCGATGAAAAGCAATTTGGACTTTTTCAAAACAAACTAATTAAGCATAAAATGTGCATGAAATCTGAAATTCAAATAATCATTCAGGAATTTTGGGCAGATAAAATTTTCTCAAATGTATTTTGTATCAGTGCAGCTACTTAAAATTCTTTTTAAACTAAAGTACGAATAACAACCAGTTACATGAAAAGTACACCTTAATAAAGGAAGTTACAGATGTTAAAAATGTACATTAAAAATACAAATTTAGCCAAAACTTAATTCCTCAACTTGTACGTGTTCTGTTGGTTTTTCTTCAGAGAATGGACTCCGGTATCTGTGTTTGGCAGTGGACTGGGCAGCTAGCAACCATTGTATAATCATACCTGGCTCCCCTAAACATGTTTGAAAGTTACATGCTCTCTACTAGAATCATTCTTGCCGAAAGATAATTAATCCATTTGTTGGCTTGAAATCTCCAAGCAGTGATGGCTTTCTCTGCAAACACTTTAACCCCTCAAACTCCATTCCTTACAGAGACATTACTTACCTTGCTTCTTTTTCATATAGTATGAAATGTTCAGTATCAACGAAACAACAAGAGCCAAACTCAGAAAGGCCAAAACTCCCCAGACAGAAAAATGGCAGTCCATTTCTGCAACTGAGAGAAAATAATTCCATAGTTTGTGTTGTCAACAATTTTACTGTATTCTTTGTGGTGGGCTGATTTTTGCTTTCTGTAATTGAAGCTACTATTTTGTTGTTTACTCTGTGACAGCCATTGCTATACAAGCTAAATAATTAATATCAAACCCAAATGCTCAATAATAAGAGAGCAATGTCAAGAAGCTGTTAACAGAACTACTATTTCATAGGAATTCGGCCAAAGGTTGGACTATTGGTTTACCTGTAAGATGCAGTAAAAGTCAGAAATCGATAAAGAAAAAAGTCAATAGCTTTGAAATTATTTTTGTAATTGTCTTTAACTTATTATTTGCAGTAAATTTTGGGCTCAATTCTGGAGTTCGTGAATGTAGTTCTGAAGATTAATTCAGTCAAAACAACTTCACTGGAAATGTCTCTGAATAATAGCTAAGACCATCAGGGTTTAAGAATCTCTGCAACAGATTTCAAAGGTTGGTTATGTCTTTTCTTGCATTTCCTATTAAAACCACTTGTACTCATATCCTCGCTCTCCTTCCTGAGAAAGTAGATGTTGTAGTGGCAAAGGAGGAGTGGCTGGGAATCAGTGAACTACTACAGAGAAAAACCTGAACAGCCTCCTTTTGCACTGAGCTCACCTCTCCTTGGAGCCATGATAGAAATACAGGAAGGAACTCCCCCTGCACCAAGTGAATTTTGCCATTTAATTAATTCTTCGATTAACCTAACTCATACAGATTTTCCATCACAAACCATGCTGAAGACAAGAGCCTATTTGTGACAGTCTAGTGGCCAAAGTGATTGGCGTTCTGCAAATGGCTTGTGAAAACCCTTCCTTTACAGAGGAAATGCTGAGCGAAATACATGAGTGAAAGGAGCTTGAAGCTAGATTTTTCACCTTCCCTAGAGGCATGTTTTATATTTCTCTAGATTCAGAGTGTTTGAAATAAAGCCTGGCCCCCAAAACTAAGGAATTCCACTAATATTGCATTAAAAGAACTCTCTTTTAAAAGGGACAAAACAGAGATGTAACTTTCTGACAGGCTTGTAGCTGTTTTTATCACATTCTACTTCCAGTGGCCATTTATCCTTCCTTCCTTTTATACTAAACAACCAATTTCCAGTCCTTTCTTTTCTCCTAGAGTTCTCCCAAAGGTGTTTGAGGGTTGTCCATCACAGCAATACTACTTTTCATGTTGAGAGGCACTTTATTACAAGGTACAGACATTCTTGAGGAGGGATGACACCTCCATGAAGCAGCTACATATCATTCTGATTTTTCAGAGAAGGAGTTAAAAGAAAGGGACATCATACCTTGAGAAGATGTTGTCAGGCCACGTCAAGAACCATCAGTGCTTGGAACGTGGTTAGTCTACAATTAGTCACTCGGCATTTGCATCCTATGCAACCTGTCCGAAACTACGAGAAGTCTGTGTCAAAGGCAAGAGCTTAAAATCTCAAGGTCGTGCCTAAATAATAAGGGTCATCCTTGTCCTCCTTTCTTCTTCTCCTACAAAATCTCTTTATTTATTTTTTTTTTTTTTTTTCAGGGAACAAAACCAGTATTGTTGCATAAGAGAAGTGAAGCACGTGTAACTGAGATAGAAACTACAACCCTGTGATTCGTTTGAAAGAGAGTCAATACCTAAAATAAAGTTCTGATCTAAGTATGTACCTTTTTCTTGATCCTGAATGCTGTCATTTATTTTTCTGATTCAGGAATCATTTTTTTTCCCCCGAGTGTTTCCAGGCAGAAGAAGAACTCTTAGTTTTACTTTTTTATTTTAATATTTCCAGCCCTTAATTGAAGTGCAGGAGGAAAACAAATTTTTGATTACAAGTATTATTTTTGTGTTTCCGATTCTGATTTATATTGGAATAATATCTGAAAAAAAGTAGAGGTTTGAAAAAAAAGTTGTTTCCCTTTTCAGTCTCAGGTTTAACATCTACAGTATTTGAGCAGTCCCACTTCTCTAGGACTTTAAAAATATTCTAGCAAAACAAAAGGCATGAAACTGGGATTTCTAATACAATGTACCAATGTGTTAAACCTCACTATCTATAGTTCTTTCTTAAACATGATTTAGGAAATTGCATAGGTGTGGGGAGATTAAGAAAACAATATTTATATGTATTCCTAGCTGAACACAACTGAGTTTATTTTTAAATTTATTTTCCACAACTCTGACTTAAACACCTGGTTGTATTTCAGGTAATGTATACAAACATACGTGTGGCTTCAGGTTGTTTTGGTTTTTGTCTTTGCCATAGGAGCTATAAAGCTGTCCCTTTATGTATAATAGCAGATGCAACCCATGACAGTTAACTGTTTGTGCTGGTTGTTGCCCACTTGAAGTGCATGTACACTAATGCACGCAGTATGGGCAACAAACAAGAGGAGCTGGAAGCCATCGTGCAGCAGGAAAGCTATGACATAGTTGCCATCACAGAAACATGGTGGGATGACTCATATGGCTGGAGTGCTGCTATGTGTGGCTACAAGCTCTTCAGAAAAGATAGGCAGGGTAGGAGAGGTGGAGGGGTGGCTTTATATGTTAGAGAGTCACTCGACTCTGTTAAACTTGAGGTCAGCAGTGACAAGGTTGAGTGCCTGTGGACCAGAATCAGAGGGAAGTTCAACAAGGCTGACATCCTCGTGGGTGCCTGTTATAGACCGCCCAACCAGGACGATGAAGGAGATGAATTATTCTACAAGCAGCTGGCAGATGTCTCAAAATCGACGGCCCTTGTTCTTGTGGGTGACTTTAACCTGCTGGATATCTGCTGGGAGCTCAATACTGCACAGAAGAGGCAGTCTAGGAAGTTCCTAGAGTGTATAGAGGACAATTTCCTTCATCAGCTGGTAAATGAGCCTACCAGGGGCAAGACCCCGCTAGACCTACTGTTTACAAACAGAGAAGGGCTGGTGGAAGATGTAGGGGTTGGAGGCCGCCTGGGGCATAGCGACCATGAAATAATAGAATTTTCAATACTCAGAGATGCAGGGAGAACCATTAACAAAACCTCTACGCTGGACTTCCGGAGGGCAGATTTTTGCCTATTCAGAAGTCTAGTTCAGAGCATACCCTGGGAAACAATGCTTAAAAACAAGGGGGCCCAGGAGGGTTGGACATGCTTCAAGCAGGAGGTTTTGAGTGCACAGGAACAGGCTATACCAGTGTGCCGAAAGGCTAGCCGGCAGGGAAGACAACCGGCTGGGCTAAACAGGGAGATTCTGAATGAAATCGGAAATAAGAAGAGACTTTACTGACTGTGGAAAAAAGGGCTGGCTACTTATGAAGAATTTATGGAAATAGCTAGATCATGCAGAAAAAAAATCAGGGAAACAAAAGTGCAATTTGAAGTTAATTTGGCCAATTCTGTCAGGGATAATAAAAAGTCCTTCTTCAAATATGTTAATAACAAAAGGAGGGGCAAGGAAAACCTCCATTCTCTGTTGGACTTTGAGGGAAATATAGTTAACAAAGATGAGGAGAAAGCTGAGGTACTTAATACCTACTTTGCCTCAGTTTTTACCAGTGAGACAGGTGGCCCTCAGGACAACTCATCTCTGGAGGTGGTTGACAGAGATAGGAAGCCAAATAGGCCCCTTGTATTCCAGGAGGAAATAGTTGGTGATTTACTGAGCCATCTGGATCCTCACAAGTCTACGGGACCAGATGGGATCCATCCTAGGGTGATGAGGGAGCTAGCAGAAGAACTTGCCAAGCCTCTCTCCATCATCTTCCAACAGTCCTGGCTCACTGGGGAGGTCCCATATGATTGGAAATCGGCCAATGTTACCCCAGTCCACAAAAAGGGCTGCAAAGCTGACCCTGGCAACTACAGGCCTGTCAGCCTGACCTCGGTGCCTGGCAGGGTTATGGAGCAGATCATCCTGAATGGAATCACACAGCACCTTCAGGATGGACAAGGGATCAGACCCAGCAAGCATGGGTTTAGGAGGGGCAGGTCCTGTCTGACCAACCTGATCTCCTTCTATGATCAGGTGACTCACCTGGTGGATGAGGGGAAAGCCGTGGATGTGGTCTATCTGGACTTCAGCAAGGCCTTTGACACTGTCTCCCATAATATACTCCTGCAAAAGCTGGCAGCCCATGGCTTGGACAAGTGTACTCTACGCTGAGTTAAGAACTGGCTGGAAGGCCGGGCCCAGAGAGTGCTGGTGAATGGGGCTGCATCTAGCTGGCGGCCAGTCACTAGTGGTGTTCCCCAGGGGTCAGTGTTGGGTCCAGTCCTGTTGAACATCTTTATTGACGATTTAGATGAGGGGATTGAGACCATCATCAGCAAATTTGCTGATGACACCAAGTTGGGAGGGAGTGTCGACCTGCTGGAAGGCAGGAGGGCTCTGCAGAGGGATCTGGATAGACTGGAAAAATGGGCTGATTCCAATGGGATGAAGTTCAATAAGGCCAAGTGCCGGGTGCTGCACTTTGGTCACAACAACCCCCTGCAGCGCTACAGGCTGGGCGCAGAGTGGCTGGAGAGCAGTCAGACAGAAATGGACCTAGGGGTACTAATTGACAGGAAGCTCAACATGAGACATCAGTGTGCCCAGGTGGCCAAGAAGGCCAACGGTATCCTGTCCTGTATCAAAAATAGCGTGGTAAGCAGGACAAGGGAAGTGATCCTTCCCCTGTACTCTGCATTGGTGAGGCCACACCTGTGTTCAGTTCTGGGCCCCTCAGTTCAGGAAAGACATTGAAGTGCTGGAGCAGGTCCAGAGAAGAGCAACACGACTGGTGAATGGACTTGAACATAAGACCTATGGGGAGAGGCTGAGGGAGCTGGGGTTGTTTAGTCTAGAGAAGAGGAGGCTTAGAGGTGAACTCATCGCCCTCTATAACTACCTGAAGGGAAGTTATAGCCAGGTGGGGATTGGTCTCTTCTCCCAGGCAGTTAGCAATAGGACAAGGGGGCATGGGCTTAAACTCTGCCAGGGGAAATTTAGGCTGGATATTAGAAAGAAATTCTTTACAGAGAGAGTGGTCAGGCATTGGAATGGCCTGCCCAGGGAGGTGGTGGACTCGCCATCCCTGGAGGTTTTTAAACTGAGATTGGACATGGCACTTAGTGCCATGATCTAGTAAACGGACTAGAGCTGGACCAAGGGTTGGACTCAATGATCTCTGGGGTCTTTTCCAACCCAGTCGATTCTGTGATTCTGTGATTCTATGATGGAGAGTGAGAAATAAACAGAAAGAGAAGTCTATTAGACTAATTATAGACTGTTCTGAAATAGTCTCTTGTATTCTATACTCTAATATTAATTATCATTCAAGTAATTTACGGTCAAATGTAGCAAAAGCAGATTATTATTTTTTACGTATTACATATTTCTTCCAAAGAACCTGTAGCACTGTGTTCAGGGGCATTCTCACTCTATTGCAATCAAATTTCATAATTTAAAAAAATTTGTTATATCTTTGAAAAAACAGTCCTAAGCAAAAATTAGGCCCCTGGAAATAGGACATTATGATTCTAATGGGATAAGCTCAAATTTCATCAGGGTTTTCTGTCATAGTCTATCTCCGATGGGGAAAAGCAAGAGCCATGGTAGTTTGTTCATAAGAAACTATATTGAAGCTATTCTTAGACTAATGCGCTCCTCTGTGAAAGAGTTCATCATATAGCCAAAGGTTTCATGAGAAGGACGATTCTCGTTTTATTGTTCCAAGCTGGGAAGTGTAAGTGGCAGAAGTACTATATTTAATCATTATAAAGGTGGGAGTGTTTTGACTATCTAATACCTGAATCTCTCTAATATTAATTATATATTCCCGTTCTGCTGTTCTTTCACTTCTATTTGGAAACAGGGTCAAACTTGGAGTTGCACCCAAGTAAACACCTACCTTCGGTAATTTGCTCCATCTGGATGATGTTTTTACTTTTCTGAGCTTAGGGATGGAGTTACTCATCTCCTCTTAGTATATTTTACAGTGCTGTAAACTATATTCAACAACAAAATACAGGCAAGTAAAAGACTTTATAAAGACATAGTTATGTGTGCCTTTTCTCCTTTTTAAATATATTATGACGACTTTCTCTGTCAACAGAGAAAAAACACGGGAACAAATAAACTTTTGGTCACTTGTCAGGTTTTCTCTTTGCAGGGCTCGTTATACTGTAATTGGAGGGGGGTGGAGAGGAGGAAGCAAACAAAAAAGAATAACCAAACAAACAGAAGCCCCCCAGACATTCTAAACTTTCCTAGATTAATTTCTGCAATTCAATACTACTGCAACTCAAAGGAGAAGATATAATCTTGTACTTACCTTTGGGGGCAGGGGACAGATTCAGCAATTTGGGGCTAGAAATAGGTGTTTGTCCGCCTAACAGCATAAGAATAGGTAGCAGAAGTACTATGTTTGGTTCCTTCTTGTTCTAATGTATTTTGTTTAGAGAATCTCTCACAAAGGCTAACAGGAAGATACCATACTTCGACCAGTTTCTCCTACTGAAAAGGAACGTGAGGTGCGGAATATAGATGCATGTCTAGCTGGACATGCCATCTATGGTATCGACTCATCATTTATACAAGCAGATTAATTACTTTGGTCACCACCGGATTTAAAATGATCATCTGGAGCACAAAATTATTTGCTTCCTGTTCTTTCTGCAAATTTGTCAAGATGAGATAAAATTAGTGTTTTCCCCCCTCTCCAACTGAATGGTGAGATAAATAATATTACATACTAATGACCCTTAGATAAAGAAACCCATTAAAAGACTGATGAATGTTAAATTAGCATTAAACATGCTTCCACCTGTGTGAGTTTTTAAGGCAAGATTAATTCTCCGGAAAGGATTCCTTAAACTGCAATTAATTAGTGCACAACTAATTGCTTTGTAAGTTATCAGCTTCATACTTCAGAAGGGAAGCGGCCCATTGTAAAATAAGCCTTCAGCACACTAAATATATTAAGCACAAAACTAACACCAATCCTTAGTCTTCATTAATAAACCTTAATTAAGGAAGGTTTAAGCTGTCGATGATGACTCATCATCATAATGATTATTATTAATAATATGAATTCAGAACCCTGACCAACTTTCTTGGAATACTAGTGCTCTACCAGTGTGTTTTTACTGCTGATTTGTTTAAAAGTTTATAATACTGAAAAGATAACACTTGCCGGTTTTTGTTGTTTCTAGGAATACTCCCCACCCTTTATCCAACAGACAATCAAGTTATGTTGGCAAACCTTGGATGCTCTTTTGTGTTGGACCTGGCAGCATGAATCTATCTCTACAGCTGCCACCAGTCTTTAAGGTCTCCAGCCTTATTTTTTCCACCAGCTTTCTTAAAAACAGGAAGCGTGGTTCAGGCTTATGCAACCTCACTAGCAAACTGGCAGTCTCCTTCAGTGTTTGCCTCATTCAAATGTGTAATTTCATTCAAATGAATTTGAAATTCATTTGCATATGTAATTATGTATGTATTTATTAGTGTATTTATTATCCACCTGCCTTGCCACAGAAGAGCATGTACAGGAATATTAGTTCCATTTTATGTGATACAAACCTGCTTTTGTGATATTCACATGAGACCCACGCTCTAAGTCTTCCTGTTTGTGACGTTGTGTTGAATTCAACAAAAGTATTTAGATACCTCTTTGATGACTCCTTGTCTCTTGAGATTTCTAAACCAAGTCTGAAAGTTCATCTCCGAGAGAGACTATGGTTTAGCTGAAATAGGATTCAGAGGCACGATGCAAAAATGATACCATTGCCAGCTCTGGAAGTTCAGGTTAGGATATCATGATATGTTTCCTCTATTCTTTAAAGTCTATAAATCTGGACCCACAATCCAGAACATTTGTGGAAAGACAGGGTACATCAGCATGTGGCTTACGATGTGTATTTATCTTTAAAATTTAATGAAACATGCCCATGTTTGGGTAGAGAAGCCATTGGAGTAGCTTCTTCCAGAGGAAGATTGCACTGTGAGCACCGTCAAAGAAGTTTTCTGTTAACTTCTGAGGGCTTGTTTTTTTTATGGTTTCTGTTTATTTGATTGTTTTTGCAGAGCAGAAGATTTTATTTCCAATCGTGCATAATGTAGAAGGCAGAACGGTTTCTTAACAGAAAAAGTGAATCACATGACTACATTTATCTTTTTTGAATACGTACATTGAAATAGCCCTCAGTGTAGTCTAAGGAGCAATGTAAAACATTGTTCTTCAAGAAAAGTTCTTATGTGAGAATATAACCTGTGCAGTATATGCTTATTTGAGATGTTATTACTTTGGAAAATTATTTTTACATTAACTGCCTTAGATCAATGCTTAAGAAATAATTTACTGGATTAGCATCTTATTTGAACATGAAGGAGCAGGTTAGTCTTGATTAATATAATATAACCTTCCATCTGAGTCCAAAGGTGATATAGACTCTTAACTATTTAGAGCTTTATCATAATGAAGAGAGTTGATGAGGAGAAATTAATAGAAAAACACTGAAAATTGTGGGAATTCTTCCACTTTATACCGTTCTTGAGGTTGTAATTAACATGATGAAAAATCGCATGAAAATGACACTATTTTAAAGTGGACATAGTTTTGGCATCTGCCATCAACTGAATTTAGAGACCACACTCATCAATACGAGTAGAATCAAAATTTCTCATCGATAAACCAAAAGGCACGGGTCCATCACATTTCACTGAAAACCAGGATATATAATAGAACTAGAACTCCTTTTGGTAAGTGATGCATTCTATCATCTGTAGTCTGGACTGTGGCTTAAAGCAGGGAAGACATAGAGTTTTATGAAGTGGAGACTGCAATTCATGTGTTTTTGAAAGTAAAGGTTTTGTCACAAGCCCAGGGAAGGAGAAGGACTCAAGCAGTTATAAGGACTGGATTGAGTCATTCCATTTGTACGATCAAGTGAACAGAAGAGTCCCAGGGCAATCTGATAGGAGTCTGCACCTCAAGAGGAGGCCTCTTGTTCAGCAAAGAAGGATCTTATACTAAAAGAGAAGCTGGGGAGAGTGGGAGATACGCATTGTAATACTGGAGACAGTTGCTTAGTTTCTCAGCTAAGAGCATGAGGAATAAATCCGAGATCTGCAGAGGATTCAGAATGAAATGCTTATCAGCCTGAACAAGAAACTTACAAGGAATAAACTCCTTTGGAGATAATTAGGGGCATAATGGAAAGGTGAACACTGAGAATGCAGCAAAGGATCTCTGGGTTTGTGGTCCTGGTGGAGTGTTAATAAATCTGCTCTCCAAGGGCAAATCTCTGTTGTACAGTGTCAGCTTTGACTGGCTACAGAAGCAAAGTCTATTGGATTGGACACGAGCTTGGTATGCTATTTTGAGCAGCCTGCAACAGAATGGAAGCTCTCTTCAATAGCAAGAAATTATTTGCTGCAGGCTGTAAAATCCATTGTGAATATAAAGGACTTCTAACTTCTCATTCTTGTCCTTTATATCAGTGTTACATTAAAAAACTTAGTGAGCCAGTAGCGTGCTTAAAGTGCTGTTATTCGGGATGATAAAGGCAAGGACAAATCAAGTCCAATTTTAGAAAGATGGGACATAAGGTAATATTATTCCATCCACATCTATTGTGCACAAAGACATTTCCTCTTCTTTTCAAAGTCCCCAAGCTATAAACTGCTGGGTGCATATTCTGGGAAAGTATCTCTGACTGCTTGGCTACTTATGTGATCTTTGGTAAACATATGCTGCTGATATCTCCAAGGTAAGAACCTATGTCAAGTGGACATCTGAGTTGGCTGGGAATAGCTATTGGTATTTAAGTGCTTGGAGAAGGTAAATGGAGTATTATTAAATATTGATGTGCACAGCTGTATATGAAGGAGTAAGTCTGCTCAAATGGAGTCAAGCAAACAGTAGTGTTTGGCTAAAGGCTAACATGATTGAGTAAAGCTGACTGAGACAACACTTGACAAAGTAAAAAAAAAAAAAAAAGAGCTTAAGAGGTAGTATTTTGTTTGTTGTTTTAGAGAACGACAAGGAGAAGAATCCTAAAGTAGGCATGAAAGACAACTCTACCTTAGGGAGGAAAGGCATACTTAGAAAGAAGAGGGTAGGTCTCAAATTTCTTTCTTTGAGCTTAGCTAAGTCTTCCTAAGCTTGATATTAGTGTAGAGAAAGGGGGGCAGGGGAGAAGTATGTTATGGATGTAGGGGGCTGTTGTTGCTTTTTTGTTTGTATGTTTTTGTCTTGGATATACATTGTGCCATCTACAGAGTGGAATTGTTAGAAAACCTGGAAGTGCCTGTGTTCAGTACTCATGTTCTAGTAGATGGTAACTCACACTTACTATGAAGTTCCTTCTACATGTGTGTTTATCCATCAGTGGTATATATGAAACTGGAAGGCTTACACTAAATTTTTGAGGAAGGAGATATGTGGCAGCAGCCAAACATTAGATATCTGTATCTAACTTTTGTGATGAGATAGCAGAGTGTTGCCATGGAGCATGGAGCTAAGGCAGTGGCTGACCAAGGAAAGATTATAATAGTGCTGAGATCCCAAGAGAGGAAGTGAGCCAGTTTCCAGAAGCAATACAGTTATCAGAATTTTTATATTTAAAGGGCTTTTCTGGTTGTGGATGAAGCATGGAAGGATGGAATGTTTTACTGTTGGTGTCTTAAAAAGGTAACAACACCCTTAGCAGTTGCCAGCAGGCTCTTCCAAGCCTGGAATTTGCTCTACATGAGCAGAAACCTCAAGGGAAAAGAATTTTCAGCCTTATTGACCTGAAAGCAGTTTCAGAGTTTTTTCCTTTCCTTTCCTCTACCCTAAGAAATCAAAAAGCTGTCTTGAATCCTTCCTCTCTGTTTTCAAAGAAGAAAGTGTTTTCTATGCCACTGAAAGAAGACTTCTGGGGACTAGCTTAACTCTTTCTCAGAAAATGAGCGTTAAAACTAAATACTACATTTTTCAAATGTAATTAAAGAAAATGCATATTTAACAGGCAGCTGGCACAAGTCTTCAATGCATTGGACTTGATAAATCTGCATCTCTTATTTACTTAGCAAGTAAATCTTGGGAGTTTTGCGCAGGTCCATGTGGTGGGTTCGATAATCAACGTCTAGGATACCTGCAGACCGGTCCCTGTTTGTGTGGAGACAGTGTGCCTGAAAGTCTGTGTTGGTTAGCGCCTCCTGTATCTATCTGTCTCTCCACAAGCATGTGACATGTCTTTCCCTCCACAAGCATGTGGGTTGATTTCGTCGCACATGTGCATCTGCGCTAGTGTTGAGCTCAGCGAAGTGTGTCTGTTGACACTTGGTGTGTGTTGGCTGTGCCTGTGTGTAACACAGCACAGCCATGACTGCTCAAGTGAACAGAGAAAAGGGAAATCATCTAGGTAGAGGCAATAAAGCAAAACCGAGGAAGGATTGACGTGTGTGGGGGGGACTATGGTGGGTCCATGGATTCCCTGACGGAGGGCATGGGAACAGAAATTAGCCTTGAAGATATGAAGGCCTACCCGTGAAAAAGAAGGGAGTAAAAGAGGATCCCGAGATGTTAAGGATGTACCCGTGAGAGAGAAGGGAGTAGAAGAGTAACATTGATAATAGCAAAATTGGCCAATGAGATGTTACTGCTGTAACTTGTAACCAATAATGAAGAGATACATTAATTGGTAAAACTGTATAAAAATGCACTTGTGGCAATAAATGGCATCTACTACTTTCAAAACAACCACCTACCAACCAAACACCTAAATGCTATGTTGGATGTGAACTTGGTATTGTATGAGGTTGTGTTTAAAAGCTGCTAGAATATGAACTGATTTGGGTTTAGGAAAATGGATTGATGCTTTGCTTAATACACTGTTTTTTGACATCTGTGAATTGTAAAAGGTAAATGGGGTTGAGGAGTGTGGCAACTCTTGAGCTGGTTGGAATTGTGTATGAAGTGTGTTATGGTTGGAGTGAAATGGGAGAACAAAAAAGCAACATATCCCAGGCCTGTGCCTGAACATGGATTTCGGGCCTGTGTGAAGCTGCAAGATAAACTCAGCTCATTGCAATCGAGGAGTTTGCCAGAGCCTCCCACTTCATACCAGTGATTACGCCAGCTGCGTGGCCTTGGCTACATCCGAACTGCAGCAAGAAGAGAAAGAAGAAAAAAAAAAAAAAAGGAAAAACCTGTTTGCCCGCTGCTAAGTGGAGAAAGGGGGGCTTTACTCCCCCCGCTCTGTCTCTTTAATTCTTTTTTTTCCTGGAGTATTGTCATCCATCCTTGTTGTGGCACCTTGTTGCTTCTCGGCTTTGAATCAGGGGTTGTTGGTGTTGTTTCTTTTTGCTTCTGTCTTTTTTCCTAGGTTTTGACACATCTGGGGAGAGAGCTCATCATTTTACCTCCTTGCTGAGGTCGGTCTTTTCACACTGGTCAGCTTTTGGGGGTCAGAGTGCTCAGTGCTTCTCTGGGTCAAACTGGTACTGATTTGGGTGTGGAGTGGAGCCAGGTTGGTTTGATGTGGAGTTCAAACTGATCCGTTTTCATGCTGGGCTGGAGATCCTGCCATCTCAGATGGGGGCAAGAGGGAGGTTTTATTCCCCCCTCCCCAGCGATGTTACTGCTAGGGAACTGTCATACTGCATGAAGGAGTCTGAGGGTTGAATTTTAAAGGCATTGCCAGTGGATCCATAGTTCTAATGAAGCTGGGAAATTAAACCAAATTTTTTTTTTTAATAGACTTATTCTGTGGTAACTAGTTGTAAGAGACTTCTCAGTAAATTCACTGTACTAGTTTTTGAGGCCATGGGAGAGAATGAAAGAAAGGCTGTTTTTTGGGACCAATAGAATGCCAAATTTGGAACAAAGTTTTGATACATGAATTCTTGTAGTTGCCAGAAAGTCCTATACCTCTCTTGGGTCAAGATTTGTTAAGTAAATTGTAAGCTCAAATAATGCTTTCTGAGAATTCTGTTTAGTTGCATGGCCTACAAGAAGCTGCTTGGATGGTGCAGATCTGCTTGCTGCAAGTGAGAAATCTCCAAGGAAATTTCAAATGCTGCATTTCCACTAGTATTAACTATAAAGCAAATACTACACTGATAGAACTGAAACGGAACTTCGATCTGGTAAGGGAAAACAATTCCCAATAAATATGACAGCCAAAATGGAGTTGGAAACTTTGAGGAATAAATTTATTACAACCTTACAGGCTGACTGCATTCGATTGGACTTGCAGATTTGTCTGTTTAGAGCTACAACATAGAAACAAGCTGTGGCTATTGTGGGACAGTATGATGAGATTGCTAACAGACTGATATACCGATTGTTACTCTGATCAAGAAATGCAGGGAATTAATTTAAGTCTTAATAGGCCATGATCCTTTTGTAATACATGTACCATTTGTGAAATTTAATTTTGATTTTTTATTTGCAGTCTACATCCTTGTAAATTACACTAGCTGATTTTTTTAACAGTACATCTTTTGGCATGCATAAATGTAAATTGCTGCAGAACCGGCAAGTCTTTAATATCAGGTCACAGACCGTACTTGTAGTGGGTCTGATCCTACATACTTGCACAGTTTTTGTTGATGGTTCTGGGAAGTCTCATAAAGCTGTAGTGGTCTGGCATGAAGATAACAATTGGCATCATTCTGTAAAAATTATTGAAGGTTCAACCCAATTAGCAGAACTTGGCGCAGTTTTACATTACTTAGAGCTTTTTAAGGAGGAACCTCTACATTTGATTTCTGATTCTGAGTATATGGTTAAGGTCCAACACACACATCTGATTCTGAACTGTTTTGGTTTTTTTTAAACAAAAAGGGGGGACAAGTAGGGAAAACACCACAAACCCAATTGTCAAAAGCATTGTATGTGATGAATCACTTATATCTAAGTGATGCAGCCTAAATTTGCCCTGTGATGAAACACTTTACAAGTATGACCCAAAACCATGCTAAATCAGAAAGAACCTGCATTACTTATGGCCAAATCACTAGTTAATGGTAAATGGAAAAGGCCACATCAATTGATAACCTGGGGAAAAGGTTATGTTTGTGTCATTACAGGCCAAGGATCGAAGTGGATTCCTGCGAAATGGGTTAAGCCATGGCTGAATAAAGACAACAAAGACTTAACGGATGCAGACGGACAGGAGGGAGATAAGTTGTGAGGACTGTTTCAGATGTAAACCATGGATCCTAATTCAGTGTTATAGATGCTCACAGACCTGGTGGTCCAGAAGCCTATTAGCAAGCAGGTAGTGTACCTTCTGTGGAGAATGGCAATTTGAACAAACAGAGGGAGAGCCAAAAGGGTGATATTACACTTAGATAGTCAATGCAAAAATGAGGTAAAATTATGAGACATTCCTACCATAGTATCTACTGCACTCCTCCTCCCTAGTCTAGCAGCTGGTAAAGCTTTAGGAGACATATCTAAGTTAAGCTATTGGTCATTTAAACAGGCTAATCTATCTTCTGAGATACTAACTCAATTAATAGTAGATGTTGATGGTATTAGGCATGTTACCCTTCAAAATCGTGTTGCTAGAGATTTTTGTTGTTATCATAAGGACATGGTTGTGATGAATTTAAGAGCAAGATGTTGTATTAACTTGTTTAATCATTCTGGATGTATTCATAGTACTTTAGACAAACTAAACCAGCACGTTAATAAGATTGTCATAGTAGAATTAGGGTTTGACAAATGGTGGGTAGTTGTTTGATCTTATTATGTAAGGCTTATCTACATTATATGTAACTGTAATAATTGTTGTTAATCATATGTTGTATGCTGCAGTGTATTTCAAAGATGATTCCGCGCATTGTAAACAAGGCCTGGCTGGTTCAGAAACAAAAAGGGTGAATTGTGGGAGATTTGAGGAATTTTCTTGAGGTTGTTGTGTGGATGGGTTTCTATTAGATGGAGATTTATTTCTGAACTAGCCAAAGGAATCTCAAGGCCAGCTTCAAGGCTGAAAAACAGCACCTGCTATGGGAGTGAGGCCTCAGGGCCTCAAAAAGATGTAAATCAACAGACCTATTAGCAGTGAGACTCGGGCACATGGACGGCTCGTGAACATGGACAATATTCAATCAGCTAATGCATGCTTGGAGCGTGGACGCGTGTTCAGGAAATAACTGCATATATAAGGAGGCTTGTTTCTGTAATAAATGGCTTCGCTTGAATTCATATTGAATCGTGTGGAGTCCATGAGTTTTCGCCCTCGCAAACCTCAAGCAGGTGCTGGATACAAGCGCAGAGGGGTGAAGGGACACACCGACCGGCAGCTGAGAAGGTGGGGCGCTGCTCGGTGTTAAGGAGCACGGCCTTTTCTGGTGAATTAGTGAAGCATTTCCTTCTTGCTTTGCAGGCCGCCTTTGGAATCAGATGAGCACTTGCGCTGAGCTGGGCTAGAGGCCAGAAAGAGCGTGGGGCTGGGGACTTGTCCCAAGCACTACAGTCATTTTGTTTCTTGCTGTCTTAGGTGCCATGAGTGACAAGGGCTTCAGCGTCCACCTCTGGAATGAGCAGGTGAATGGAATGCCATGGGAGTTTTGCGGAAGTGGCAGTTGTGGAAATAGTTATCACCGATGGATGCAATACTTATTGCTGGCACTGACTGGCTCTTCTTGCTGTTTTTTTGTTGCTGTTGCAGATGTTTTAAAGGAGTCTGGTGACTGCAGGAAGATGCCCACTAGACGATGCGGTGTTTCTTTTTGTTGCGGATGGATTCAGACCCATGCCTCTCTGAAAGCTAAGTGAAGGGACCAGGGCAGGGGAGGCGCTGGGAATTGCAGGGAGAGGTTTTAAAGTTGGTGTAGGGGATGGGATGGTCCAGGTACAGTCCCGTTTTGCCACGTAATTAGCCGTGCAGCTACGGTATTTTACCTGTATTTTCGCCACATTTTTAGTTGTTCACGTACCTTATTTTACCTGAACATTCACCACATTTTTAGCAGTGCACATGCCTTTCTTCACCTGTATATTCGCCACATCTTTATTGATGCAGCTGCCGTATTTTACCTGTATATTTGCCCCTTTTTTAGCAGTGCGTGTCCTGTGTTTTACCCGTATATTCGCCACATTTCTAGCGGTGTAACTTTACTTTACCTGGATGTTCACCACATTTTTAGCGCTACAGCTACCGTAGTTTACCTGTATATTCGCTACATTTTCAGCGGTGCAGCTACCGTATTAAACCCGTATATTCGCCAGTTTTTTATTGGTGCAGCTGTATTATTTTACCAGAATATTCACCGCATTTTTAGCAGTGTGTATGGGGATACAGCGGAAGATTTGGCGTGCAGTGTGTTTATCATATATTTCCTGTATATTCACCAAAATTTTACCCATGCAGCTACCGTGTTTTACCTGTTTGTTCTTCACATTTTAACCCGTGCAGCTGGCATTTTTTACCTGTATATTCGCTAGTTTTTTATTGTTTTTTTATTGGTATTGCTACCATATTTTACCTGTATATTTGCCGCATTTTTAGTAGTGCGTTTCCTGTGTTTTGCTAGTATATTCTCCCCATTTTTATTGGTGGAAGTAGCATATTTTACCTGTATATTCATCACAGTTTTAGTGGTGCAGCTACCATAGATTACCTGTAGATTCCCCACTTTTTTATTGGTGCAGCTACGATGTTTTACCCTAATGTTCACCACATTTTTAGTAGTGCGTGTACAGTATTTTACCTGTATAGTCACCATGTTTTATAGCGGTGCAACTGCCGTATATTACCTGTATATTCATCACAGTTTTAGTGGTGCAGGTACCATATTTTTCCTATACATTCACCATATTTTTAGCGGTGCAGCTCCTGTATATTACCTGTACATTTTCACATTTTCAGTGGTGAAGGTACTGTATTTTTCCCGTATATTCGCCACCTTTTCAGCGGTGCAGCTGCCATATTTTACCGGTATGTTTGCCACATTTCTGGCGGTGTAGCTTCCGTATTTTTCCTGGATGTTCGGCACATTTTTAGCACTACAGCTACCATTATTTGCCTGTATATTCGTCACAATTTTAGTGGTTAATGTACCGTATTTTTCATGTATATTCTCTGCATTTTTAGTGGTGCAGCTTCCGTATATTATCTGCATATTTTCACAGTTTTAGTCTTGCAGTTACTGTATTTTACCTGTATATTCCCCAGTTTGTACTGGTGCAGCTACGGTATTTTACCTGTATGTTCACCACATTTTTAGTAGTACAGCTACCGTATATTACCTGTTGTCGAGGGTTTAGATTGCGGGGTGACAATAAAACACTGGCAGATGTATTGTTAACCTCCTCTTCCCCCCCACTTCCCCCTTTTTTGCCTCTCCCTCTCCCCCCTTCCCACTAAGGACAGGTGATCAGGAGAAAAAGAAGGGCAGAGAGAAGAGAGTTGGAAGAAATTAAAAATGTTTTACTAATGCTACTAATAAGAATAGAGAAAATAATAGAAAATATACAAAACCAATCTTGAAAGTCTCAGCAACTGCCGAGCCTGCACCCAAAGTCCTGGATTGGACTCTGTAGTCGATCGGAGCTGGATTCAGTCTGTCACTAGGCCTCAGTTCGCAGGGACGACTAGCAAGGTCCTCTCCTAATGTCAGCCATGAGGAAAAAGGGAAAAGGGCCGAGATCCTCGTGATCTCCCCCTTTTATATGAAGTATGCATGTGAATGGAATGTTATACACAGTTGGTCAGTTTCTTGATCACCAGTTTCTCGTTGCCCCTCTCGTTAGATGTCCATCCATGCTTATCAATAAGGTTGCATTCCATTGCTAGGTTTACCAAAATGTGTATCTGGTTCTTCAGGAAAATGCAGCCATTATGAAGGCTTTAACTGACAGGCAAACTCACTAAAAGAGAAACTTGTTTTTTAACAAAACCAGGACATTCCACCCCTTATAATATGCCATTCATGGAAATACTTAAACCTTATCAATACAATCTATCAATACAATTTAATTAATCACTACTACTATATATATACATATGTACATATATACACAGGAGTAATTAATCTTAATCTGTGGACCATCCTTTGAAAAGTTCATTAAGTTCATTTTGTCACAACAGTCTCCCAGGGCAGGAAAAAATTTTACATCAAGTGCATCTCATGACCACTGCTTGTGGGTTAAAGACATCAATTTGAAGAAGTTGTCAGGCGCCACTCAAAGCAGCTAGCTCTGGTTTCATCATCACTGTCTTGATCTGAAAGACACTTATTAAACACTGTTAGTACAGCAATTGACAACATGCAGTTCAGTATTGCATATTTTCACCTAAAATCAAATCCCCTTGAGGTACACACCAAACCTCTCCATCCTTAAGCATCACTCACCAGGTGCTGCCAGGTCCCTGGGCAAAAACAATCCCGCGAATGGGCTTGCCTTTGCCTGAGGCAGGAGTAACCCAGACTGCCTTTCCTAACATATTTTTCATGTGTACTACAGGGACTTTATCTCCTTCTACAGTCCGTAGAATTTCTGATTGGGCAGGCCCGGCTCAATTGGCTGATCCCCTGGTCTTGACCAACCAAGTGGCTTTTGCTAAATGTGAATCCCAGTTTTTAAAGGTTCCACCACCAAGTCACTTTAGTGTAGTTTTTAACAAACCATTGTACCTTTAAATTTTTCCAGAGGCTGGTGCATGATATGGAATATGATATACCCACTCACTACCATGTTCTTTGGCCCAATTGTCTATAATGCTGTTTTTGAAATGAGTACCGTTGCCTGATTCAATTCTTTCTAGCGTACCATGTCGCCAAAGGACTTGCTTTTCAAGGCCCAAGATAGTATTTTGGGCTGTAGCATGAGGTACGGCATATGTTTCCAACCATCCAGTGGTTGCTTCCACCACTGTAAGTACATAACACTTACCTTGACGTGTTTGTGGAAGTGTCATATAATCAATCTGCCAAGCTTCTCCATACTTATACTTTAACCATCGTCCCCCATACCATACAGGTTTTAACCCTTTAGCTTGTTTGATTTTGGCGCAAGTTTCACATTCATGAATAACCTGTGAAATAGTCTTCATAGTTAAGTCCACCCCTCGATCGTGAGCCCATTTATATGTTGCATTTCTTCCTTGATGCCCTGAAGCATCATGGGCCCATCGAGCTAAGAAAAGTTCACCTTTATGTTGCCAGTCCAAGTCCACCTCAGCTACTTTAATCTTAGCAGCTTGATCCGCTTGTTGGTTGATTAGATGTTCCTCGGTGTCTTGACTTTTAGGCACGTGAGCATCTACATGACGAACTTTCACAGTCAGGCTCTCTAGCCGAGCAGCAATGTCTTGCCACAGTGTGGCAGCCCTAATGGGTTTACCTCTGCGCTGCCAGTTGCTTTTCTTCCATTGCTGTAGCCACCCCAACAAGGCATTTGCTACCATCCATGAGTCAGTATGGAGATAAAATATTGGCCACTTCTCTTGTTCAGCAATGTCCAAAGCCAGCTGGATGGCTTTCACTTCTGCAAATTGACTAGATTCACCTTGTCCTTCAGTGGCTTCTGTAACTTGTGGTGTGGGACTCCACACAGCAGTTTTCCACCTTCGATGTTTTCCTACAAGACGACAGGATCCATCTGTGAACAGTGCATACTGCTTATCAGCCTCTGAAAGCGTATTATATGGTGGTGCTTCTTCAGCACGTTTTACTTGCTCCTCATCTGGAGACATCCCAAAGTCTTTGCTTTCTGGCCAGTCTGTAATCACTTCTAAGATCCCTGGGCGATTGGGATTTCCAATTCGAGCTCGTTGCGTGATCAATGCAATCCATTTACTCCACGTAACTTCGGTTGCATGATGTGGAGAGGGAACCGTCCCTTTGAACATCCAGCTCAGCACCGGCAGACAAGGTGCCAGGAGGAGCTGTGCTTCAGTGCCGATCCCTTCTGAAGCAGCTCGAACTCCTTCGTATGATGCTAGTATCGCTTTTTCAGTTGGAGTATAGTTGGCCTCAGATCCTTTGTATCCTTGACTCCAGAAACCTGAGGGTCGACCTCGGGTTTCTCCTGGTGCTTTCTGCCAGAGGCTCCAGGTAAGTCCATTATCTCCGGCTGTGGTGTAGAGCACATTTTTAACATCTAGTCCAGTCCAAACTGGTCCAAGGGCCACTGCATGAGTTATCTCACGCTTAATTTGTTCAAAGGCTTGTAGTTGTTCTGGGCCCCACTCAAATTGGTTCTTTTTACGAGTCACTCGATAGAGAGGGCTCACAATCTGGCTGTAGTCAGGAATATGCATTCTCCAAAAACCTACAAGGCCCAAGAAAGTCTGTGTCTCCTTTTTATTAGTAGGTGGAGACATTGCAGCAATTTTGTTGATCACATGCATTGGGATCTGACGACGGCCATCTTGCCATTTTATTCCTAAAAACTGGATCTCTCGTGCAGGTCCCTTGACCTTGCTTCGTTTTATGACAAAACCAGCATCCAAAAGAATCTGAATTATTCTCTCACCTTTCTCAAAGACTTCTTTCGCTGTGTCGCCCCATACGATGATGTCATCAATATATTGCAAGTGTTCTGGAGCTTTACCTTGTTCCAGCGTGGTCTGGATCAGTCCATGGCAGATGGTAGGACTGTGTTTCCACCCCTGGGGCAAGCGATTCCACGAGTACTGGATGCCTCTCCAGGTGAAAGCAAACTGCGGCCTGCACTCTGCTGCTACAGGAATAGAGAAAAATGCATTAGCAATGTCAGTTGTAGCATACCACTTAGCTGCCTTTGACTCCAGTTCAAATTGCAGTTCTAGCATGTCAGGCACAGCAGCACTCAGTGGTGGTGTAACTTCATTCAGGCCACGATAGTCTACAGTTAGACTCCCCTCGTCACTAGACTTACACACTGGCCAGATTGGGCTTTTAAAAGGTGAGCGAGTCTTACTGATCACACCCTGGCTTTCCAATTGACAGATCAACTTCTGGATAGGAATCAAAGAGTCTCGATTGGTGCGATGTTGCCTGCGATGCACTGTCGTGGTAGCAATTGGCACCTGCTGATCGTCAACCATCAGCAGTCCTACAACAGAAGGGTCATCTGAAAGACCAGGCAAATCAGACAGCTGTTCAATTTTCTCAGTGTCCACAGCTGCTCTACCAAATGCCCACCTATACCCTTTTGGGTCCTTAAAATACCCTCTCCTGAGGTAGTCTATACCAAGGATGCACGGAGCATCTGGACCAGTCACAACGGGATGCTTTTGCCAGTTTTTTCCAGTTAGGCTCATTTCAGCCTCTACAACAGTCAGTTCCTGGGATCCCTCAGTCACTCCAACAATATTGATGGATTGCGTTCCTTGATAATTAGAAGGAATTATTGTGCACTGAGCACCAGTGTCCACTAAAGCTTTGTACTCCTGGGGGTGTGTTGTACCAGGCCATCGTATTTGTACAGTCCAATATACTCTGTTATCCCTTTCATCCACCTGGTTGGAGGC
Organism: Columba livia; assembly: GCF_036013475.1. Taxonomy (NCBI): domain Eukaryota; kingdom Metazoa; phylum Chordata; class Aves; order Columbiformes; family Columbidae; genus Columba; species Columba livia. The sequence goes on along the minus strand of NW_027043000.1, from coordinate 3,834,544 downwards.
AGGGCACCTCTAATTTCTGTTTTGCACAGTCTCTGGGTGTGAATTAGAGGTTCCTTCAAGAGCATCAGAATCTTTTCCGCCCCTTTTGTAAACTGGAGCAGCCACCTTCCTAGGAGTTTTTCCTTTTATTTCATGTACTCGTTCTTGAAGTTCTGAGGTAGGTCTTCCATGCCACTTATTCATGATTTTTCTCCCTGCTCATGTAGGAAGAACCACAGTGAACCTCTTTTTGTGGGCTGCCTCTGTCCTCTCTCTCTCGAGATTGGAAATGCCTTCTCCTAATAGCTGAAACATAGGTTCATACAGGTTGTGAATGGTATGTGTCTTCTCTGAGTTCTTTAATTTCTTGCAACAGCTTTTCAAACCAGTCATCAGATTTTTCACACAGTTTCTCCACAGCAGAGACACAAGCCCGTAGAGGCTGTCCTCAAAGTTCCGGAGCTGCTCAATCACTTCAGTAATATTTTGTACACCTCCGGCTGACCAGACCATTCCTGCCAATGACTTAGCATATGCAGGTGGTGCACTTTGTACAAATCTGCACCACAGAGGTCGTGTACAGTTGATTCTATCTGGGTCTGTCCCCTCTTGGATGTTTGGTCCAAAATAGATGATCTCTCGCACAGCTAATTCTCTCAGGAACTGGATACCTCTCTCCATAGTATTCCATTTCCCTAACTTGGATATACAATCTTCCTTTTAGGGAAATCTTACTTTCATAGCTGCCAGGAGTCGGGTCCAGAGGGTAGTGGCATTAGACTCTCTTGAAATTGCCCTATCAGTGGTGGAATCTTTTGACAGAGATCCCAGCTGCCTGGCTTCACCACCTTCCAATTCAATTGTTTCTGCCCCATTGTCCCAGCACCGGAGCAGCCAGGTTAAAATATTCTCGCCTTCACGACGACTAAAGTCTTCTCGCAGATCTCTCAGCTCACCTGGAGAAAAGGACCGAGTGGTGGTCACTTCATCTCCTCCCTGTGCTGATGATGCCCCTTGGGTTGATGTTGGCCCTGTGCCATCACCTGTTGCACGGGTAGTCTTTCTAGTGACTTTCTTACAACCGGCAACTGATGCTGATATGGGTTCACCATCATTTGATTCATTTCCAGAGTCTGAATGACTGTCACAGTGATTGCTGTGGTTACAGCAGCAACAGTGACCAGTGTGTGAAGAAGGGGGGGCTGCCTTGTTAGCCTTTGAGGCTGGAGAAGTAATGTTATCTGCAGCGACCTTGGCAGAGGAACTCTGCGGAGGAGCTGTAGCTTCAGCCTGTGAAGCCGCGATTGGGGGGGCAGTGGCTGCACCGGCAGCTTTCTGTGTTTTTTTGAGGTCATGAGAGAGAACGTAAGAAAGACCATTTTTTGAGACCAATGGAATGCCAAATTTGGAACAAAGTTTAAATACATGAACTCTTATAGTTGTTAGAAACTCCTATACCTCTCCTAGGTTAAGATTTGTTAAGTAAATTGTAAGCTCAAATAACGTTTTCTGAGAATTCTGTTTAGTTGCATAGCCTACAAGAAGCTGCTTGGATGGCGCAGATCTGCTTGTGCAAGTGAGAGATCTCCAAGGAAATTTCAAATGCTGTGTTTCCAGTAGTATTAACAGCCAGAGTTTCGATAAAGCAAATACTACACTGATAGATCTGAAACAGGACTTCGATCTGGTAAGGGAAAACAATATCCAATAAATATGACAGCCAAAATGGAGTTGGAAACTTTGAGGAATAAATTTATGACAACCTTACAGGCTGACTGCATTCGATTGGACTTGCAGATTTGTCTATTTATAGCTACAACATAGAAACAACCTGTGGCTATTGTGGAACAGTATGATGAGATTGCTAGCAGACTGATATACTGCTTGTTACTCTGATCAAGAAAAGCAGGGAATGAATTTAAGTTTCAATAGGCCATGATCCTTTTGTCACGTATGTACCATTTGTGAAATTTAATTCTGATTTTTTTATTTTAGTTGTAATCCATGTCCTTGTAAATTGCACTAGCTGGTTTTCTTAACAGCACAGCACTTAGTATGCATAAATGTAAATTGCTGCAGAACCTGCAAGTCTTTCACATCAGGTCATAGGCCATACTTGTATTTGGTCTGATCCTACATACTTGCACAATTTTTATCGATGGTTCTGGTAAGTCTCATAAAGCTGTAGTGGTCTGGTGTGAAGATAACAATTGACATCGTTCTGTAAAAATTATTGAAGTTTCAACCCAATTAGCAGAACTTGGCACAGCTTTAAATTGCTTAGAGCTTTTTAAGGAGGAACCTCTAAATTTGATTTGTGATTCTGAGTACGTAGTCAAGGTCCAATGCACGTATCTGCTTCTGAACTGTGTTTTTTGTTTTGGTTCTGTTCTTTTCTAAAACAAATAGGGGGGAGAAGTGGGGAAAACACCACAAAACCAATTGTCAAAAGCATTGTATGTGATTAAATACTTTGCAAGCGTGACCCAAAACCATGCTAAATCAGAAAGAATCTCCATTAATTATGGCCAAATCACTAGTTAATGGTCAATGGAAAAGGCCACATCAATTGATAACCTGGGGGAGAGGTTATGCTTGTGTCTTTACAGATCAAGGGCAAAAATGGTTGCCAGCACGAAACATGAAACCTGTGTTATCTTCCTGACAATGATTGTTGCAGCTGCTGTGTTTTGGATGCCCGCACAGACAAAGACTAACATGTGGAGTACTTTAGCCAACATGACTGACCAGGACTCCATATGCCTAGCTATGGCATCTCCAGAAAACCCGTTCCACACATGCTTGGTTGGCATGCCCCTTGATGACTACAGCAGCATCACACAGCTGTTTCAAAATAGTGGTCGATGCAAAGGCATTGCATCAAACTGTAATAATACTACCATGGCACCTTGGATTAATTGCCTCCCAGAAGCAGATTTTGAACCACAGGAACTGGAATTGCTGGAATCTATGGTCATGGACACTTGTATCCAGTCGGTTTGTGAAAAGTGCCAGGACAATATGCTAAAGCATGAATGGATAAAACTGCAAAATGTTAATGCTACCCTTGGTGACTATAGAAATGAAACTCATTGGTGCAGTGCCTCGGAGAAGAATCCAAGGGATGTTGATAATGTGGGAACAGTGACCCCAAAACCTCCTGTATGGTGTATTTTTGATCTGTGGAGATAGAGCCTGACCAGGAATTCCTTCTAATACTGTTGAAGGACTGTGTATTTTGGGACTATTCACTCTCTTAATGCCCAATGTATCTATGATAATAGATCACAGAAGAGCAAGACAAGAAAAACACTTTTTTGTGTGTATATGAGTCAAAATGTGATGATAATGTAGATTTTTGGGGATCAAGGTTAAGGGTTTTAGGATCTCTTGTATCTGGTGTTGGCACAGCTAAAAGCTTTAAATATTTTAGAAAATTAGGATGCTGGCTAGTTAAGCAAACTAACATAACTTAAAAGGCTTTAAGTGGACTTTTTTTAGATGTAGATTCTGTAAGACATGCCACATGGCAGAGTAGGGCCGCGATAGATTTTTTGTTATTAGCTCAAGGACATGGGTGTGAAGATTTTGATGGGATTTGTTAAATAAATTGCTTAGTAGCTGGGGGCTTTCAGGATGGTTGTTATCAGTAATGAAAACAGGACTGATCATTTTGATGATTGTTGTGGTTGTGTTACTAATGTTGTCATGCATGATTTCTCTGCTGCAAAGGGCCCTGCAGCGGACAATGAGGGCAGCATTTTTAGCAAAAATAAAAAAAGGGGAAATTGTGGGAAACTGCAGCAGGTCTGTGGAATCCTTGACAGAAAATATGAGAGTAGAGATCAGCCTTGAGATATTAAGATTTACCCTTGAGAAGGATGGGAGTAAAGGAGTATCCGGAGAGAGGAGAGATGTACCCGTTAGAGAGAAGGGGATAGAAGAATAACATGGATGATAGAAAAATTAACCAATGAGATGTTAGTGCTCTAACTTGTAACCAATAGTGAAAAGACACATGAACTAGTAGAATTGTATAAAAATGCACTTGTAGCAATAAATGGCATCTATTACTTTCATCTTGAAAGAACTTGGTCCATGTCATTTGTCCGTCTCAACCGCGACACTTCCTCACAAGGGGAGGAGGAGGGGCAGGCGCTGATCTCTTCTCTCTGGTGACCAGTGACAGAACCTGAGGGAATGGCAGGAAGATGTGCCCGGGGAGGTTTAAGTTGGACATTAGGAAAATGTTCTTCCCCCAAAGGGTGGTGGAGCACTGGTACAGGATCCCCAGGGAGGTGTCATGGCTCCAAGTCTGACAGCGTTCAGGAAGAGACTGGGCAAGGCCCTGAGACACATGGTGTGAACTGTGGGGTTGTCATATGCAGGGACAGGAATTGCACTCTATGATCCTTGTGGATCACAGGACATTCTGTGATTCTGTGATTGCCCGGTCCATACCGCTCCCCAGCTGGGGGGCAGCACAGCCTGCAGACCCAGGGAGCCCTGGCTAAGCCTTGCTTAGAACAAACAAACAAAAACCAAAACAAAGTCAAAACAAACAAACAAACAAACAGTTTTACATGAAGTGGCTCATGCTCTTTTTTTTAAATATTGGCCTTTTGACGACGGCAGTGCACCACCTTGCAGGCAAAGCAGAATTTCCTGGTCTCGGCACCTGCTTTCACAGCAGCCACCCCACGGGGCCCCTGGGCCGCCACGTTCACCCCAGCAGCGTTCCCGCTGGCAGAGCTCTCCTCAGAGCACCCAACCCCACACGGCCCACAACCGCTAAGCAGCAGCTACAGCCCGCAGGCAGGCCACGGCTCCAGGACCCACCTGACAGGAGGAGCCCGCGGTCGGGAAACAGCCACAAGACCGGGGCCCCCACCGCCCCCCAACCCAAGCACAGAGTTCGGAGGGCTGCGCTTGCGCCTGACCCCGCGGCCAATGAGAGCTCACGGTGGGACAGTGATGCTTAGTAGAACAGAGACTTCGCGCCGCGTCCAACCCCCGATTCGCTGCGAGCCCCGTAGCCAATGGGAGGACCTTGAGGCGAGCTGGCGGTGAGGAGGGGGTGGGCGCTCGGCATCTCTAGCAGCCAATCAGAATAAGAAGCGCTCCTGGCCGCGTACTCGGCCTTCAGGCTGCTGCCGCCCGGCCTCGCCCCTGCCTGTCTGAGGAGCGCCGTGCGCTTTTACGGTCCCTCTTGCCGAAATGGTGTGCGGCGGGGCCTGGCTGCCCTTTCGTCCCTCTGTCCGCCTCTGGCAGGCTGCCGGGCAGCGCGGTCCGCCCTGCCCGCCTCGCCTGGTGCGGTGGCCGGGCTCTCCACTCCGATCCTCCCTGGCCACCTCTTAAGTCCTGCTCTGTTAGTGCCGACACGTTCATTTTTCTTTCCGTGTGCTGATTTGCAGTAACTGGCACTGAATTCTCTTTGTCAATTAATTACTTCTGGTGTCACAAGCTCCCGTTTTTCCTGGCTGATGAAAGCTTTGCAGTTCAGATAAATGGTGTGTGTTAATGTCTAGGTGCTGGCATAAGGATATATATATATATATATTTATATTTTTATATTAGGCCATATTTATATACAAAGCACCTATTACCATATCAATAAACATTCTTTGGAACCACTCTGACAGCAGAGGTAAGAACAGGAGTTAGCCTGTTAGTACCTCAGCTATGGTTTCCAACAACTTAAAAAAAAGCCACAAGACTCTGTTTCTAGAATGTTTTCCTCATCTCGCATTAGACTGGATGACATTTTCATATGTCATGACCTGTAGGTCTCTGGTAAGTGGCTGCTTCCAGTTACGACAGAGGGAGTTTAGAAGCTCTGTAATTAAGTAACTTAAGTGTTTTTGAAAACTCGCTGAAGCCTCATTTTGTCAGTAACTGGCTTATGCCTTGAGATTGAACAACTCATACATATGCTTAAAATATGTGTGTTTTTTCTAGGAATTAAAGTTTTGAGATTGCTAACTTCAGCCAATAGAGCAGCATGTGGATAATTTCATGTTTTGGTCAAAACAAAATTGTGTAAAACCAGTACTTAAAATGCATGTTAAAAACATCACTGTAAGCATTTATTCTAATCTTTAATGGTCCTTTTTATTTAGTATAATCATCCTTTTGAAGATGATTTACTTATCTCCATGGAAACTCTCACTTACAGTACGCCTGACGGTAAGAACTTCGTAAAGCTTCAATATTTACGTGCTGTGTATTTATACTTAGACAAGCATGCAACTGGTGGAAGTTATATAACATTTGATGGCAGAAGATGCTGAATTTTGTACACTTTGGTTTGGCCTTTCATATGTAAACTTTGAGGCATGCATGTAATACCTGGAGATTTTCTTTATATGCACCATTTTGGTCTATTGCGTGCTCTGTTTTAGACAACAGAAAAGAGTTATTAGTGAAGTTCAGGATAACAATGGTTAATATTTAGATGACTTGTAAGAAGAAGGATCAAAGTGAAGAAGACTGAGAGGAAACAAAGGAATGACACCTTCCTGTGTAACCTCATCTAGGTGTTCCTGCTCCGGCAGGTGGACTGGACTAGATGATCATTCAGTCAGCTGATCAGAGCCAGCCGAGCGAGAGCCGGAGCCGGCGGGGTTCAGCCGACCACGAGGTTCAGCCGAGATTAGGAAGCTCAGAGGGAAACGTACAGGGACAGCGTGATTCCCGGCGAGTCCCGATCCCTGCAGCCCCAGCAGCCATTGCGAGAGAGCGGCTGACGTGACAGGGGGCGTTCCCACGGTGACGGCGGGAGGTTTAAAAGCGGCTGAAACTCGATACTATCATTCAGTCAGCTGATCGGAGCCAGCCGAGAGAGAGCCGGAGCCGGCGGGGTTCAGCCGACCACGAGGTTCAGCCGAGATTAGGAAGCTCAGAGGGAAACGTACAGGGACAGCGTGATTCCCGGCGAGTCCCGATCCCTGCAGCCCCGGCAGCCATTGCGAGAGAGCGGCTGACGTGGCGGGGGACGTTCCCACGGTGACGGCAACCACACCCCCTCCTCTTGTCTTGAAAAATCCTTTGGGAGGGCAGTGACTAGTCGCTGTCCACCAGGTGTAGGGAGGAGCAACCAGCTTGTGTAGCGGGTGAGTCCCACCCACACTGTGCTGCAGCAGCAGGTGTGATAGCTTGTGTAGCAGGGTGCAGAGAGCACTTGTCGCTTGTCAGCCCCTCTAACTTATTGCCAGCATCCCAGACTGCTGACGACCATGGTCGCCTCCAGGAGGAGAGCTTGTCTCAAACAGACTGTGGCTACGCAGACTGAGGAGCTTCTGTCCCAAACGGTGGCTATTCAGGTCTCTGGCTGCAGGGAGTGCCAGAGCCTGCTGCTGCCGGGGGAGGGAGGCCAGCTCTCCACCTGTGTGAGGTGTGAGCAGGTGCAAGATCTGCTTGACATGGTTGTGAAACTTAAGGAGGAGGTTGAGACGCTGAGGACCATCAGGGAGTGCGAAAGGGAGATCGACTGGTGGAGTAACACCCTGACGTGCCAGTCGGAAAGGTCCCAGGGAGGTACCCCCCAAAAGGAGATGGACCTCCTGCCCTCTCGGACAGAGGCGGAAGTCCTGAGATGGCCCCTCCCTTGTTGCTGTCGGGCAGAGGTAGGGGACCTAAAAGACGACGAGGGTTGGAAGTGTATTCTGGTTCGGCGTCACAGGCAGCCCCCCTCCCTGCCTGCTTTGTCTCCCCAGGTGCCCCTCCGTAATAGGTTTGAGGCCCTGGATCTTGAAGAAGAGGTAGGTGAGGAGGTGGTGCCAAACCTGCCTACAAGATCACATAGGAAGAGGCGGTTGACTTCACAACTTACGACTGCCTCTGATAAGAAAGAAAGAAGGGTGACTGTAATAGGAAATGCCCTTCTGAAAGGAACAGAGGGCCCAATATGCAGAGTTGACCCTCATCTTAGGGAAGTTTGTAGTCTACCTGGAGCCCGGATCAAGGATATTGCTAGAGAGCTCCCCAAACTGGTGCACCCGACAGACTACTACCCGCTGCTGGTCTTCCAGACAGATGGGGAGGAAGCTGCTTCCCGTAGTCTGAGGGGAATGAAGAATGATTTCAAGGTCTTGGGAAGGATGGTGAAAGACTCAGGGGCTCAAGTGATCTTCTCTTCACTCCTTCCATCTTCAAGTGACGATGTAGGATGGAATAAGAAAATTCAGTCTCATAATGGTTGGCTCGAAGACTGGTGCTACAGGCAGAGCTATGGATTTTTTGATAATGGTTGGTTTTATAAGACACCAGTCCGGACAGTGTCACACGGGAAAGGTTTATCTCGCAGGGGCAAAAGGATGCTGGGGCAGGAATTAGCTGGGCTCATTTGGAGAGCTTTAAACTAGGCTCGAAGGGAGATGGGGTTGTAGCTGGGCTTGTCCCCGTGGGGCAGCATTCTAAAACTGATGAGGACCGGGTGGCCTCCTATGCCCCTAGGGAGAAATTGGTGTGCTCTGCTCGCTCCCTGAAATGCCTGTACACCAATGCGTGCAGCATGGGGAATAAGCAGGAGGAGTTAGAATCCTATGTTCGGTCGGGAGATTATGATCTGGTGGCAATTACGGAAACATGGTGGGACAGTTCACATGACTGGAATGTGGTCATGGATGGCTATGCCCTTTTCAGGAAAGACAGGCCAGCCAGGCGTGGTGGTGGAGTTGCTCTCTATGTGAGAGAGCAACTACAATGTACTAAATTCTGCCCAGGAGTGGATGACGAGCGAGTTGAGAGTGTATGGGTCAGGATCAAGGGGCAGGCTGGCAGGGGTGACACTGTTGTGGGCGTCTGTTACAGGCCACCAGATCAGGCTGAGGAAGTTGATGAGGCCTTCTATGGGCAGTTGAGAGTGGCCTCACAGTCACAGGCCCTGGTTGTTGTGGGTGATTTTAACTTCCCTGATGTCTGCAGGAAGGACCATTCAGCCAGCCAGCCACAGTCCAGGAGGTTCCTCCAGTGCATTGATGATAACTTCCTCATGCAGATGGTGGAGGAGCCGACTAGGAGAGGTGCACTGCTGGATCTCATCCTCACTAACAAGGAGGGTCTGGTTGAAGCAGTAAGGGTTGAGGGCTGCCTGGGTTGCAGTGACCACGAGATGGTGGAGTTCAGCATCTTGGGTGGCAGGAACAGAATAGCAAGTAGAATTGCAACCCTGGACTTTAGCAGGGCTAACTTTGGCCTTTTCAAGCAATTGCTGGGGGAAATCCCATGGGCAAGACTGCTTGAAGGAAAAGGGGCCCAAGATAGCTGGATTGCATTCAGAGATTGCTTCTTCCACGCTCAGGATCAGAGCATCCCCACATGAAGGAAGTCAAGGAAGGGAGCCAGGAGGCCTGTGTGGTTCAATCTGTTGGGTATGCTCAAGCAGAAGCGGAGAGTTTACATGTCATGGAAGCAGGGGCTGGCCACTTGGGAAGAGGATGTAGGAAGGCAGCTAGGATAGCCAAGGCCTCCTTAGAATTACAGCTGGCGAGAGGGGTCAAGGACAGCAAAAAGAACTTTTTCAAATACATAGCAGATACAACTAATACCAGAGGCAATGTAGGCCCACTGATGAACGGGGTGGGTGCCCTAGTGGCAGAAGATACAGAGAAGGCAGAATTACTGAATGCCTTCTTTGTCTCTGTCTACTCTGCCGGAGGCTGTCCTGGGGAGCCCTGTAGCCCTGAGACCCCGGATGAAGCCAGGTCAATGGAGGAGTTTGCTTTAGCCAATGAGGACTGGGTTAGGAAGCAATTAAATAGTCTGGACATCCATAAATCCATGGGTCCAGATGGGATGCATCCGTGGGTGCTGAGGGAGCTGGCTGGAGTCATTGCTGGACCGCTCTCCATCATCTTTGCCAAGTCTTGGGAAACGGGGGAGATGCCCGAGGACTGGAGGAAAGCAAATGTCACTCCAGTCTTCAAAAAGGGCAAGAAGGGGACCTGGGTAATTATAGACCGGTCAGCCTCACCTCTGTCCCTGGGAAAGTAATGGAAGAGCTTATCCTTGGTGCCATCTCAAGGCATATCAAGGATAAGAGGGTTATTAGGGGCAGTCAGCATGGCTTTACCAAGGGTAAGTCATGCTTGACCAACCTCATAGCCTTTTATGAGAATGTAACAAGATGGATGGATGATGGCAGAGCGGTGGATGTGGTCTACCTTGACTTCAGTAAAGACTTTGACACAGCCTCCCACAGCATCCTCACAGCTAAGTTGAGGAGGTGTGGTCTAGACAATAGAGTAGTGAGGTGGGTTGCAAACTGTTTTAAGGAGAGAAGCCAGAGAGTGGTAGTCAATGGTGCGGAGTCTAGTTGGAGGCCAGTATCTAGTGGAGTGGCTCAGGGGTCAGTACTGGGGCCAATATTATTCAATATATTCATTAACGATTTAGACGAGGGAATAGAGTGTACTATCATCAAGTTTGCTGATGACACTAAGCTGGGAGGGGTGGCTGACATGCCAGAAGGCTGTGCTGCCATCTAGCGGGACCTGGACAGGCTGGAGAGTTGGGCGGGGAATAACCTAATGAAATTTAACAAGGGCAAGTGTAGAGTCCTGCATCTGGGCAGGAACAACCCCAGGTTCCAGTATAGGTTGGGAAATTACATATTAGAGAGCAGTGTAGGGGAAAGGGACCTCGGGGTCCTGGTGGACAACAGGATGACCATGAGCCAGCACTGTGCCCTTGTGGCCAGGAAGGCCAATGGCATCCTGGGGTGTATTAGAAGGGGGGTGGTTAGTAGATCGAGAGAGGTCCTCCTTCCCCTCTACTCCACCCTGGAGAGACCCCATCTGGAATATTGTGTCCAGTTCTGGGCCCCTCAGTTCCAGAAGGACAGGGAACTGCTGGAGAGGGTCCAGCGTAGGGCAACGAAGATGATTAAGGGAGTGGAGCACCTCCCTTATGAAGAAAGGCTGAGGGAGCTGGGTCTCTTTAGTTTGGAGGAGACTAAGGGGGAACCTTATTAATGTGTATAAATATATAAAGGGTGAGTGCCATGAGGATGGAGCCAGGCTCTTCTCGGTGGCAAACAATGATAGGACAAGGGGTAATGGGATCAAGCTGGAACACAAGAGGTTCCGCTTAAATTTGAGAAAAAACTTCTTCTCAGTGAGGGTGACGGAGCAGTGGAACAGGCTGCCCAGGGAGGTTGTGGAGTCTCCTTCTCTGGAGACATTCAAAACGCGCCTGGACATGTTCCTGTGCGACCTCACCTAGGTGTTCCTGCTCCAGCAGGGGGATTGGACTAGATGATCTTTTGAGGTCCCTTCCAAGCCCAAACATACTGTGATACTGTGATACTGTGATCTTTTGAGGTTCTTTCCAATCCCTAACATTCTGTGATTCTGTGAATGGAGGTATTAGCAGGAAGTTGTTACACATGAATGGACTGTGTAATTTCCTTTCTGCTTAGTATTCTGAAAGCTGCTCTGATAAGTTTCTCTTATGTCAAATGTCAGGGGGAACTGGGTGGATAGTCTCTTTAACTTTTCATTGAATGTTTCAGTGGTTAGCATAAATCTGTACCACATTGTGCTATGTCATGTTTTTCCAGTGTTTCATTATAAATGTTGATCCATTATAGAGTTGACAATGCTTATGCAGAGTTTATTGGGGAAAAAAAAAAACTGTTGTTCTAAAATACTTTGGGGTTTTAGTAGGACTTATGATTTAGCGTCTTGGTGGCTTTACAGGGAAATGAAATGTTCTACCAGTTTTATTATCACTGAAGTGATGATTACGTTTTGTAAGTTACTTTATCAATTCTTGTAATGTAGAACTTAGCACACATACACGTGATATACTACCACAGTACCAAGCCTTATCTAATCATTGCACGAAATATGATTTACCTTTTAAAGGCTTTTACAGACTGGGAAAACTGCATTTCATAGCATTTTGTATACATTGTCCATCAAGAGAAGGAGAGGGTGGCATACAGCACTGTAATTCACAACCATTGATTTGTAAAGGCTGGCTTATACTTTTGGTTTACTAACCTCTATTCAGTATGGAATTAACATGGATCTCAGTCCTGTCAAGCCTTAACTATGGCTTTAACTAACGTCAGATACCATGTAGTCAGTATGCATTCAATAATATTTTAAGAGTAAAATAATTTGCCTTTTTTCCCCTCTTCATGGCATGTGCGGCTGTAATGCTCCTCGGATTTTAGCTTAGTGTTGCTAGACTTAGCATGTGATTATTTAGTTGTTGCTTTGTTTTTCTTTTGTTTTGCCTGACTTCTCAATTAACTTAGAATTACAATTTTCTCTTGGCTTGTTTACTTATGAGTTTTTGCTTCTACAATTGTATTGGAGGCTGTTCAGATTTGATAATGTGTTGTTACTATGTAATATGTTCTTCCTAAATGTTTATGTTTGTTAGACTGATTCTGGGTATATGTAGTGCTATAAGAAAAGCTGTGTTTATACTGATCTCTCTTGTTATTTCTAGGACCAAAATCATGGGAGGATGTGTCAACCGAGGACCTTAGAAAATGGCAGGAGGAAGTAGTTGAGGTAGCTATTAATGTAGTCCTACTATGCAGTTTGTAGTAATGTTTCTTTTTCCTTCATATATAATATCTATAGGAATAAATTCAAATCTTGCTGTGCCATATCATATTTGCAAGAGGTATTAATCAATTAATTCAACATCTGCCTTAAAATAGGGTTTTAGGATAAATTGGTTAAGACTGTCAGATGAGACAGACTAAAATAGATGACCATTTACCAGTGCTAAGCACCTGTCTTTGCCAGGCTAAAGCCATTACTGTTGTGTGATCTGTATTTTTTTATTCTGAGTACTTACATTAAACAAGCAGTTACTTCTTTTTCTATTTCCTGAACTCCCTCGTAAGAACTCAACAGTGAATTTATTCTAAATCTCAGTGTTTCTGCCATAACTGCCAAAAGTCACCTTGTTGCTACATTCCTAATATCTGCCTAAAAAGCTAAGTTATGTGGTGTGCCTTGGGAGTTAACACAGAAGCTGTTTGGAACCCCACAGAGTGAGGGGACAAGGGGTAAAATTCAGTCTTGGGAAACAAGAGAGTATCTAATGGAGAGAGCAAAGGGGCTGTATTTCCTTTTCCACTCCTGGGTAATACCTTGTGCATCCTCTACTAATCCTTGCTGCACAACTTTACAGACTAAATACATTAAGGACTGTAAGAGGAATTATCTGTCTTAGCCTGGGCCAAGGTAGCTAAAGCTTACATTCTTGTAGCGATTTTAACAGCAATAGTATGACAAGAAGTAAGTGATCAGGTAACTTTTAACATGTATAGTATTTGTGGCTTTTCTGATCAGGCCGTGGGAAACCTGATGGAAACGGAATTATTATTTAGGAAGTGCCTAGTTGTGAGATGTACCAAAGTAAACAAAGGCATCCATTAATTACTATTCTAATATTCTTCTGATGTTTCTTCTTTTCCTGTTTCTAATTGCAGTGTAACAGAGGAAGTGAAAGGAATGCAGGTAAAGTGTTTAAGAAAATAAGTGCCATAGATTATCTTATCCAAAGAGTCTTGACTTAATAGAAGACATCCTGCTTTTATGCCAAACTCTGTAGGATGCTCACTGTTTTTAGTGGGGGGAACCACACAAAACCAATAATGTTCATAATTAAAAGCTTGAGTAAATACATTATAATTGATATTGGTGTCATCACAAGTTGTTTAAAATAATCTCACCTGATCAATTAAACAGATAGCTTGTTGTTGTATATGTCAGTTTCAGCAGATGTTCATTGAATCTGAAAATTCCAGCATATTATTCTGTATACTGAATGAATCAGGCTGCCTGCAGGAAAAGGTTCATTAGAGACCAAGTATCACGATGAAAGTCAAATCAAGACTGAACACCTAAGTGTAATTCTGATACTACTTAGGGAGATGTATGCCATATGAAGATTTTCTCATTGTTCTGAAAAGGTCCTGTATGTTCCAGAAAAATACAAGTTTTTACTGGAATAAATGATTGGGGAGAAAAGCTGATGTGTAGTACAGCACCGATATGCTGGGCTTTATTTTCTTAAGGCTTTGCAGTCTTTTTTTCTTTTTTTTTTGGTGTTGCTTATTTCATGACATTTATCTAAGAAACCCTTAGCTGAACATCTGAGGACAAAACACAATCTAGTGTCTCTGTCTCTCTATGAAGAATTGATCTAATTAATTTTAAATGTACTGCATCACAGATAAGGTAGAAAAGCAAAAAAACCCGATGTCTGTCTCATTTTTTCCAGCTTTGAGTATAACTTGAGCAAAGTCTTTATTATTTAGTTATGTTTTAAGTTATGCTAGGGAAGACATATTTAACTGAATATTGAAGGCGTTAACAGCTTTTGTTATGAGGAAAAACCTACTTTTACAGATTAGTATTTATACCTGTGTATTTATATATGCTATAAAAGATGGAATCTCAGAGATTGTGTTTAATTTAAGAAAATCATATATTGTATTGACTTTTTTTATTTGAAATGCAAAAGTAAATGGAGTGAGCACTTGAACTGCCTGATTATGATTGGTGTAACCCTTTAAAAAAAATAAAGGCTCTGGCTATGGATTATTAAGGCTACTGTGCACATTTTACCTGTCTTCTATATTCTTAAGTGGCCCTGATATGTATTTTCAGTTAGGATACATAAAGTTCTATGCTATTAATTGTGAACATTTAAAATATCTTTATGAGATCCAAATACTTATTAGTTAACCCTTTGTTTAGTGACAGTCTTGAGTCGGGTAAACATAGCTGCTTAAGCACATGTACTATTTTTATTATTTAAGTCACATGCATTCAATCATGAGAAGTCCTGCTACAGCTTTAATACCAGCAGAGTCATATGTTTGGGGATACAGATCTTCTCTTTTGGGAAAGATTAAGTTTCTGTAATTTATGCAGCATTAGCAATAGATTTAAGCAATATTTTTTTTTTTTATACACACCTTATCATATGCACTCTATACAGACTTGAGAGGTTGTGGCTTGCTATAGATACGTTCTTATATCTAACAAGGCAGTGGTTAGAAATGTAACTTTTTTCCTGCAATATCAAAACAGTTTTCAGTCGGATTAATTTTTATAGCAACAGTATTTGTCTTAGAGGTTCATTATGAAATAAACTTGTGTGGAAGTCACATTTATTTGAAGATGGCTGCTTCTCTGTGGATGTCTTGTCGGTTTTATTTAAATCCATTTGAGTTGCGGTAGCAAATGTAAAAAATAGAGATCTCTGCTGAAATAGGCAGCTCTTATAGTCTTCATATTTCTTCTGCTGCTTCTGAGATAAATGGAGGGGGAACAACCCAAAAAGATTGTGAGTGGGTCTATCTGTGCAGGAAGACAGGCACAGCACTTTTGGAATGTCCCCTTGCCAAAAATCATTAAAAAGATGCAATAGAGGTTTGGGGCTCCATCCTCAGGCTTCAGGAGTAGTTCATCTTTTTCTTATCCTTTTCAACACACGTCAAGAAAAATGCAGAAAAAGTCTGCAGTTGTCTTCCTTTTCTACAAGTGATACCAACCGATAAAAGGGTAAATTTTATTTTCTGTAGTGCTTCATGGGTTAAGAAGAAAACAATATGGTAGATGTGCATCTCTGATCAGAATTAGTCTGCTGTATTTGACTAGAACGTTGTTCTGTCACTTATCTGCTCTTTGTATCAGTCCTATGTAAGTTCTCCATTTGCAAAATGTCAATGTTAAATATTTTTCCAAGTAAGAGTATATACAGATAATCAATTAATGAGTTTGGGTATAATATTGGTCTGTGACTTATCAAATTGAAACAGAATTATTTTGTTACTGTTACAAAGCCTCTTTAGGAAAAAGTATTTATGTACTCAAATGTTGAGAAAATAATCATGAACAGGTGATCCTGTACCATACCTATAAAGTTAGATTTTTAAAGGCCTACTCATTGCTAAATTGAATCACTTTGTTCTCCTTAAGTAAGAACTTCTGAAAAAAAAAAAAAAAAAAAAAAAAATGAGGGCTTAAAGTATTTTGCTGCAGTTCTACTGCAGCTCTTCAAATTTTTAGATACCTTATTAAACAATTGTTTTGTAGTTCCCCGCATGTGGTTGCATTATTTTACGAAAAATGTGTCTTTACTTGCTAGGTGCACAGAATCATAGAATCATTTTGGTTGGAGAAGACCCTCAAGATCATTGTGTCCAACCATTAACCTAACTCTGTCACTAAACCATGTCGTTAAGAAGTTCATCTACACATCTTTTGAATGCTTCCGGGAATGGTGACTCCACCACTTCCCTGGGCAGCCTGACAACCCTTCCTGTGAAGAATTTTTTCCTAATATCCAACCTAAACTGTCGCGGTTGAGACGGACAAATGACATGGACCAAGTTCTTTCAAGATGAAAGTTATAGATGCCATTTATTGCTACAAGTGCATTTTTATACAATTCGACCAGTTCATGTGTCTTTTCACTATTAGTTACAAGTTACAGCACTAACATCTCATTGGTTAGTTTTTCTATCATCCATGTTATTCTTCTATCCCCTTCTCTCTCACGGGTACATCTCTCCTCTCTCTGGATACTCCTTTACTCCCATCCTTCTCAAGGGTAAATCTTAATATCTCAAGGCTGATCTCTACTCACATATTTTCTGTCAAGGTTTCCACAGACCCACTGCAGTTTCCCACAATGCCCCCTTTTTTTAATTTTTGCTAAAAATGCTGCCCTCATTGTCCGCTGCAGGGCCCTTTGCAGCAGAGAAATCATGCATGACAACATTAGTAACACAACCACAACAATCATCAAAATGATCAGTCCTGTTTTCACTGCTGATAACAACCATCCTAAAAACCCTCAACCACTAAGCAATTTATTTAACAAATCCCATCAAAATCTTCACACCCATGTCCTTGAGCTAATAACAAAAAATCTATCGCGGCCCTACTCTGCCATGTGGCATGTCTTACAGAATCTACATCTAAAAAAAGTCCACTTAAAGCCTTTTAAGTTATGTTAGTTTGCTTAACTAGCCAGCATCCTAATTTTCTAAAATATTTAAAGCTTTTAGCTGTGCCAACACCAGATACAAGAGATCCTAAAACCCTTAACCTTGATCCCCAAAAATCTACATTATCATCACATTTTGACTCATATACACACAAAAAAGTGTTTTTCTTGTCTTGCTCTTCTGTGATCTATTATCATAGATACATTGGGCGTTAAGAGAGTGAATAGTCCCAAAATACACAGTCCTTCAACAGTATTAGAAGGAATTCCTGGTCAGGCTCTATCTCCATAGATCAAGCATACACCATACAGAAGGTTTTTGGGGTCGCTGTTCCCACATTATCAATGACATCCCTTGGATTCTTCTCCGAGGCACTGCACCAATGAGTTTCATTTCTATACTCACCAAGGGTAGCATTAATATTTTGCAGTTTATCCATTCATGTTCTCGTATATTGCTCTGACACTTTTCACAAACCAGGTTGATACAAGTGTCCATGGGCATAGATGCCAGCAATTCCAGTTCCTGTGGTTCAATGTCTATTTCCAGGAGGCAATTAATCCAAGGTGCCATGTTAGTATTATTACAGTTTGTTGCAATGCCTCTGCACCAACCTCTATTTTGAAACAGTTGTGTGATGCTGCTGTAGTCATCAAGGGGGATGCCAACCAAGCATGTGTGGAACGGGTTTTCCGGAGATGCCATAGCTAGGCATATGGGGTCCTGGTCAGTCATGCTGGCTAAAGTACTCCACATGTTAGTCTTTGTCTGTGCGGGCATCCAAAACACAGCAGCTGCAACAATCATTGTCAAGAAGATAACACAGGTTTCACGTTTCGTGCTGGCAACCATTGTGGCCCTTGATCTGTAAAGACACAAGCAGAGCCTCTCCCCAGGTTATAAATTGATGTGGCCTTTTCCGTTGACCATTAACTAGTGATTTGGCCATAACTAATGTAGGTTCTTTCACATAACTAATGTAGGTTTTTTTCACACTTGCAAAGTATTTCATCACATACAATGCTTTTGACAATTGGTTTTGTGGTGTTTTCCCTACTTCTCCCCCCTTTTTGTTTTAGAAAAGAACAGAACCAAAACAAAAAACACAGTTCAGAAGCAGATACGTGCATTGGACCTTGACTACGTACTCAGAATCACAAATCAAATTTAGAGGTTCCTCCTTAAAAAGCTCTAAGTGATGTAAAGCTGTGCCAAGTTCTGCTAATTGGGTTGAACCTTCAATAAGTTTTACAGAATTATGCCAATTGTTATCTTCACACCAAACCACTACAGCTTTATGAGACTTCTCAGAACCATC
Source organism: Columba livia (assembly GCF_036013475.1). NCBI lineage: Eukaryota > Metazoa > Chordata > Aves > Columbiformes > Columbidae > Columba > Columba livia. The sequence continues at coordinate 3,816,254 of NW_027043000.1, read as the reverse complement.
GACAAAAACTTTGCAAGTATGTAGGATCAGACCAAATACAAGTATGGCCTATGACCTGATTTAAAAGACTTGCAGGTTCTGCAGCAATTTACATTTTACATTTATGCATGCCAAAAGCTGTGCTGTTAAGAAAACCAGCTAGTGCAATTGACAAAGACATAGATTACAACTAAAATAAAAAAATCAGAATTAAATTTCACAAATGGTACATATATGACAAAAGGATCATGGCCTATTGAAACTTAAATTCATTCCCTGCTTTTCTTGATCAGAGTAACAAGCAGCATATCAGTCTGCTAGCAATCTCATCATACTGTTCCACAATAGCCACAGGTTGTTTCTATGTTGTACCTATAAACAGACAAATCTGCAAGTCCTATCGAATGCAGTCAGCCTGTAAGGTTGTCATAAATTTATTCCTCAAAGTTTCCAACTCCATTTTGGCTGTCATATTTATTGGATATTGTTTTCCCTTACCAGATCGAAGTCCTGTTTCAGATCAGTCAGTGTAGTATTTGCTTTATCGAAACTCTGGCTGTTAATACTACTGGAAACACAGCATTTGAAATTTCCTTGTAGATTTCTCACTTGCAGCAAGCAGATCTGCGCCATCCAAGCAGCTTCTTGTAGGCTATGCAACTGAACAGAATTCTCAGAAAACGTTATTTGAGCTTACAATTTACTTAACAAATCTTAACCTAGGAGAGGTATAGGTGTTTCTAACAACTATAAGAATTCATGTATTTAAACTTTGTTCCAAATTTGGCATTCCATTGGTCTCAAAAAATGGCCTTTCATTCTCTCCCATGACCTCAAAAACCAGCATGGTGAATTTACTAAGAAGTCACGTACAACTAATTGCCACAGAATAAGTCTATTAACAAATTTTTGGTTTAATTTTCCAGTTTCATTAGAACTATGGATCCACTGGTGATTCCTTTAAATTTCACCCTCAGACTCCTTCATGCAATATCACAGCTCTCTAGCAGTAATATTGCTTGGGGGAGGGGCGCGGGGGGGAATAAAACCTCCCTCTCGCCCCCATCTGAGATGGCAAGATGTACAGCCCAGCATGAAAACACATCAGTTTGAACTCCACATCAAACCAATCTGGCTCCACTCCACACTCAAATCAGTACCAGTCTGACCCAGAGAAGCACTGAACACTGTGACCCCCCAAAGCTGACCAGTGTGAAAAGACTGACTTCAGCAAGGAGGTAGAATTATGAGCTCTTTTCCCCAGATGTGCCAAAACTTAGGAAACAAGACAGAAGCAAAAATAAACAACACCAACAACCGCTGATTCAAAGCTGAAAAACAACACAGTGCCACAACAAAAATGGATGACAATACTTCAGGGAAAGAAAAAAAAAAAAAAAAAAGGACAGAGCGGGGGGAATAAAGCCCCAAAGCCCCAATTTCTCTGCTTTAAAAGCGGGCAGCCAGATTTTTCCAGTTTTTTTTCTTTCTCTTCCTGCTGCAGTTTTAGATATAACCAAGGTCACGCAGCTGGCATAACGGCTGGTACGAAGTAGGAGGCTCTGGGAAACTTCTCAGTTACAATGAGCTGCACATAGGCCTGGGATGTTTTGCTCTTTTGTTTACCCATTTCATTCCAAGTACACTTTATATGCAATTTCAAATAGCTCAGAAATAGTTACATTCCTTAGCTCCATTTACCTTTTACAATTTAGAGATGTCAAAAAACAGTATAAACCAGTATAACAAACATAAATCCATTATTCTATTTTCCTAGATCCAAATCAGTTAATATTCTAGCAATTTTTAAATACAACCTCTTCCAAATTCACAGCTATCGTAGCATTTTAACAATTTACATGCTTTTCTAACAATATAAGCAATCATTCTAATGTGTAAGGATGCATCCTAAGGGGAGGCAAGGTGGAATTTTAGCAGTGGAACCGGTTCACATTTTGTAATTATCTCCCCAAACAAGATTCTTTTGGTACCAGATATGAATATGCAAACTAAAACACGGAGCTCAGATGTGAAAACCATATACCAAGTTCAAATAAGCAGATGGATCACAGTTACACCAATTTAAGACAATATCTCAATTTTTTGCATTGCACCTTTGGGCTGCCTACTGCTCAGCCAGGTGGAGGTACCTCTGGGTCTCCCTGACAAAATAGGTCAGTGCGCGCTGGAGCCCCATCGGCCCCCACAGCGAGCTGGACTGGGCAAGGTCTTTGTGTTTTGTTTTGTTTTGTTTTGTTTTGTTTTGTTTTGTTTTTAGTGTCTCATCTGGTGCGGTACAGCTGTTATTCCAAAACCAGGATTCTTTACATGATGTGCATATGGAAAAACCAAATCCAGCATACCGAGATGAGACACAGCCTGTCACAGAGTTGCGCAAGTCTGAATGCCGGAATAAAGGTAGCATGCTAGAGAAAAGAAAAAATAATAACGGCTACTACACACAAAATTTTACCATCACATTCAGGCAGTAAAGAACTAAATTACTTATGATCTTCTGTATTATCACAAAATGCACATTTTGAGTCCATGAATTCTCATGATTTAACAGACTGTGAACTTATCGTACCATATAACAAAGACCTACCAAAATTGCAACATGCTTAAACCGACACCCACAAAGAAAACAGGTTAATGAGGAAAGCGTCTTGCAGACTTCAGCAAGTTTACTGTGACCTGTGTGTTATCAGTTAACTCTCTCTCAGCTTGTTGACGTTCAAACTGTTCCAGCTATAAAACTGTCTGTAATGATCTAATGATCTCTTGTAGAGATTTATTTTGTCCTGCTCTTCTCACCTTAAAAACAACATTAATTGCAACAAAATTCTATTCTCCGGACACTTTTCCCAATCATTTAAAGTAAACAGCAGCGAACACTGATTTCAATATTTAACAAGATCTTCCTTCCTCATAATTCCGAGTGCTTTCCTAAGTTTTAAAACACCTCCCAAAACTGATTATTTTGGAACACAACTGAAAACAATTATTCCTGACCCCATCTTGCAAGTAAAAACCTTGAGAAGGGGGAGGGAGGGGTAGAAAACACAGGCTGCTTGCAGCACGACTGGGAAAAATGGGGAGAGAGTTTTACGGCGCACTGAAACACAACTAGTAAAACAAGTAACTCACATTCCTAAGAAGCTGCTTGATTTTCAGAGAGGCAATACACAGAAACACATAATATGTGCTGTAAAACTTGCAGATAACATGTTGATAGCAAACATTAGCATTCTCTACTGCTAATTTCAACAGCAATGCTTCGTTAGCTTCTAAGTTTTCAACCTGCTTATTGATGGCCTCTTGAAGATGGTCAATAAATTGCATGTAATTCTCACTGGCACCCTGATTAATAGTTGCAAATGATTTGGCTGCTTTGTCGGTTTCAGGCACCTTTATCATAGCTTGATATGCGAGGTCTGTTGACTGCCTCAGGATTTCAGAAAGTTATCGTGCCTGTAGTTGTGGTGTGTCAATTAGTGTCTCTTCCAGAAACGCACAGGGTCCCGTGGTTAAACTGTAATTGAAACTGGGGGTAAATCCCAGCTTTTTGGTAAGTTCAGTTTACGCTCTGAAACTCTACCCCCACCCTCAGGAATTCGCTTTTCAGCAGTGTGGGAGGGGGGCGGGGGCAGGCTCGGGGGCTTAAATCCATAGGAATTACGGTATTTGGCTCGGTCTGGCTCACCACGGGGGGGTCCTCCCCACCTAAATCTCCAGGCAAGGGGGGATAGGAAAAAAAAAATGTCCATTTTTTTTCTTCTGCAACTGATAGCGGCAGGGCAGAGGGTTGAACTGTGATCAATGGCGGTGACGCAGAGGGCGGAAAAAAAAAAAAAAGCATGATAAAGTCTCTGTTGTTTTGACTCTACAGTTTAGGGTCATCATGGCGTTTGTTATAGTGGTTTGTGATCCCCTTTCAGTGCTTTGATAATTAAATATCAGAAGAAGAAGATGAGGTTTTTTTTTTCCTTCCATGTTGACCATTGCTCAGCAAGCTCTGCTTATAGGAGGTAGGGAGTCATTGCCTTTGCAGTGTTCTTGTAGAGTTTGTTGTTGTTGTTGTTCCCCTCTTTTCTTCACCTTCTCAGCTGTCTTTATCTTGACTCACAAGTTTTCTTGCATTTGTTCTTCCTGTTCTGTCCCCTTTCCCACGGGGGTGTGTATACTATATCCTGTATACTATTTAACTACCAATGTTCAACTATTTCCTCAAAGCGTTAGAAGCTCTCTTAAAGAGTGAGCTGTATTTTAAATCTGAAGTGTTTTGAAATCCTCCAGGATAGAAGCAGTTTGTCAAATATTTGTAATTTAAATAAAAAGATGAGGAAACATGCAAACTCTTCCCTTATTGTCCAGAACCATTAAAGTTATGTGCCAGAGGTATGCTGCCAGTGTAAAAAAATCTATGGTACCAAAACAATTTTGTTTGGGGAGATAATTACAAAATGGGAACCAGTTCCACTGCTAAAATTCCACCTTGCTCCCCCTTAGGATGCATCCTTAAACATTAAAGTAATTGCTTATATTGTTATCTAGTAATTTTCAGACCAGAAAAGAACTTAAATTGTTAAACTCACCTTTGCATAAAAAAAAAAAGAAAAACACACCAAAAAAAAACATTAAAACAAAAAAAAAACACTACCAAAAAAAACCCAAAAAAGAAAAACAAACAAACAAACAACCACCAAGCAACCAAACACCTAAATGCTATGATGTGAACTTGGTATTGTATGAGGTTGTATTTAAAAGCTGCTAGAATATGAACTGATTTGGATTTAGGAAAATGGAATAATGGATTGATGCTTAATATACTGTTTTTTGACATCTGTGAATCGTAAAAGGTAAATGGAGCTGAGGAGTGTGGCAACTCTTGAGCTGGTTCGAATTGTGTATGAAGTGTGTTATGGTTGGAGTGAAATGGGAGAACAAAAAAGCAACATATCCCAGGCCTGTGCCTGAACATGGATTTCGGGCCTGTGTGAAGCTGCAAGATAAACTCAGCTCATTGCAATCGAGGAGTTTGCCAGAGCCTCCCACTTCATACCAGTGATTACGCCAGCTGCGTGGCCTTGGCTACATCTGAACTGCAGCAAGAAGAGAAAGAAGAAAAAAAAAAAAAAAGGAAAAACCTGTTTGCCCGCTGCTAAGTGGAGAAAGGGGGGCTTTACTCCCCCCGCTCTGTCTCTTTAATTCTTTTTTTTCCTGGAGTATTGTCATCCATCCTTGTTGTGGCACCTTGTTGCTTCTCGGCTTTGAATCAGGGGTTGTTGGTGTTGTTTCTTTTTGCTTCTGTCTTTTTTCCTAGGTTTTGACACATCTGGGGAGAGAGCTCATCATTTTACCTCCTTGCTGAGGTCGGTCTTTTCACACTGGTCAGCTTTTGGGGGTCAGAGTGCTCAGTGCTTCTCTGGGTCAAACTGGTACTGATTTGGGTGTGGAGTGGAGCCAGGTTGGTTTGATGTGGAGTTCAAACTGATCCGTTTTCATGCTGGGCTGGAGATCCTGCCATCTCAGATGGGGGCAAGAGGGAGGTTTTATTCCCCCCTCCCCAGCGATGTTACTGCTAGGGAACTGTCATACTGCATGAAGGAGTCTGAGGGTTGAATTTTAAAGGCATTGCCAGTGGATCCATAGTTCTAATGAAGCTGGGAAATTAAACCAAAATTTTTTTTTTAATAGACTTATTCTGTGGTAACTAGTTGTAAGAGACTTCTCAGTAAATTCACTGCACTACTTTTTGAGGCCATGGGAGAGAATGAAAGAAAGGCTGTTTTTTGGGACCAATAGAATGCCAAATTTGGAACAAAGTTTTGATACATGAATTCTTGTAGTTGCCAGAAAGTCCTATACCTCTCTTGGGTCAAGATTTGTTAAGTAAATTGTAAGCTCAAATAATGCTTTCTGAGAATTCTGTTTAGTTGCATGGCCTACAAGAAGCTGCTTGGATGGTGCAGATCTGCTTGCTGCAAGTGAGAAATCTCCAAGGAAATTTCGAATGCTGTATTTCCACTAGTATTAACAGCCGATAAAGCCAATACTGCACTGATAGATCTGAAACAGGACTTCGATCCGGTAAGGGAAACAATATCCAATAAATATGGCAGCCAAAATGGAGTTAGAAATTTGGAGTAATAAATTTATGACAACCTTACAGGCTGACTGCATTCGGCTGGACTTGCAGATTTGTCTATGAAAGAACCTGTGGCTATTGTGGGACAGTATGATGACATTGCTAGAAGACTGATTTACCGACTGTTATGTATCAGTTGTCACTCTGATCAAGAAAATGCAGGGAATCAATTTAAGTCTTAATAGGCCATGATCCTTTTGTCATATACGTAACATTTGTGAAATTTAATTCTGATTTTTTTATTTTATTTGTAATCTATGTCTTTGTAAATTGCACTAGCTGGTTTTCTTAACAGCACAGCTTTTGTCTGGAGAAGTAATTTTATCTGCAGCGACCTTGGCAGAGGAACTCTGCGGAGGAGCTGTCGCTTCAGCCTGTGAAGCCGCGATTGGGGGGGCAGTGGCTGCAGCGGCAGATTTCTGTGTTTTGCTCTTTCTCGAGCGGCCAGGAGTGCTTTCTGCTAAAGCTTCCAAAGATGCACCGCAAATCTCAGGACAAAAAAGAGACGCAAACCTCCTATTGAACCTCATTTCTCTTAACAGAAGCACAAACTGACACACATTCAGAAAACCAGATAACACCATCACAGTTCTATCAAAACTCCAAGGATATTCAAAGTTCTCTAAAACATTTGCGAACTGTCCTAGCGAAAAAATGAAAGTATTGTTAGTCAGCCTTTCTAAAGATTCGCTTGACCAGTTAGCAAACACAGAGCCGTACTGCTCTTTAATCTCTCCTGGAGGCTTTTCAAGGTAAAGCAGAAGCGAGTAGAAATTCATTAGCGGCTGCAATATAATGAAATAAACCAGTGACAAACCACACAATATCACCAGAACCATTGTCCAGTTCCTTGTTGTTATATAATGAATACTTCGATTTAAAAAGAAGGCCCAACACAGATATGGAATCAGTGAGCACAATGTAGAAACTAACTGATACAACTTATGCCATAGCATCTTTAAATCAATGTAATTCACTTTGCCTTAATACAACTAAATAATATCCAAAGCAAACAGACGTGCAAGTATCACAACTCTATGAGTCGGCACCGTGCCAAGAAAACTGAAAGGTACGTCAGAGCAGTAGAAAAGCCGAAAATCTTCAAATTTACCCCTTTCTCTTTGCCCCACGTTGGGCACCAATTATCTGTCGAGGGTTAAGATTGCAGGGTGACAATAAAACCCTGGCAGGTGTATTGTTAACCCCCTCTTCCCCCCCACACTTCCCCCTTTTTGCCCCTCCCTCTCCCCCCTTCCCACTCAGGACAGGCGATCGGGAGGCAAAGAAGGACAGAGAGAAGAGAGTTGGAAAAATTAACAATGTTTTACTAATGCTACTAATAAGAATAGAGAAAATAATACAAAATATACAAAACCAGTCTTGAAAGTCTCAGCAACTGCAGAGCCGTCAACCAAAGTCCTGGATTAGACTCTGCAGCGAATCGGAGCTGGATTCAGTCTCTCACTAGGCCTCAGTTCGCAGGGACAACTAGCAAGGTCCTCTCCTAATGTTGGCCATAAGCAGAAGGGACGAGATCCTCATGATCTCGCACTTTTATATGAAGTCTTCATGTGAATGGAGTGTCATACACAGTTGGTCAGTTTCTTGGTCACCAGTTTCTCGTCGCCCCTCTCACGAGATGTCCATCCATGCTTATCAATAAGTTTGCATTCCATTGCTAGGTTTACCAAAACATGTGTCTGGTTCTCCAGGAAAATGCAGTTAATATGAAGGCTTTAGCTTACAGGCAAAATTCACTAAAAGAGAAACTTGTTTTTGGCAAAACCAGGACAGCATAGAAAACAACAATTGCGATGGACTGTGCTTCCCCAGGGGTTTACGGAGTCACCTAACTTCTTTGGGCAAGCTTTAGAACAAATTCTGCAGGAATATGAGCGCAGTCTAGAAGTGGTACTAGTGCAATATGTAGATGATCTCTTGTTAGCAGGGCAAGACGAAGAAGTGGTTAGACAAGAAAGTATTAAATTATTAAATTTCCTTAGTCTACAGGGGCTCAAAGTGTCAAAGACCAAACTCCAGTTTGTTGAGAAAGAAGTGAAATATCTAGGACACTATTTAAGCAGGGGGATCAAACATTTGGACCCAGAAAGAGTAAATGGGGTCTTGTCATTGCCAGCCCCAAAGTCTAAATGACAGATAAGACAGATATTAGGACTAACTGGATACTGTAGACAATGGATCAAAAATATACAAAGAAGGTAAAATTTTTGTATGAAAAATTAACACAGGAAAAACTGGTACAATGGACGGAACAAGATGAGGAACAATTTGATTGCATAAAGAAAGAGCTGATAAGTGCCCCTGTGTTGAGCTTGCCGGATATACGGAAACCATTTTATTTGTTCACTAATATAGATGCAGGGAATGCATAGGGGGTCTTGGCACAAGAATGCGCTGGACATAAAAATACATACCCTAGAACCTGGAGATAAGGTACTCATAAAAACATGGAAAGAAACATCATTAACCCTTCAATGGGAGGGACTTCATGTTGTTTTACTCACTACAGAAACAGCCATCCGAACTGCCGAAAAGGGGGGACACACGGCATCCGAGTTAAAGGTCCAGTCAAGACTAATGCCTGGACTGCGGAGCCCACAGACGACCCTCTGAAAGTTAAACTACGGAAACAATAAAGGGACTTGGGGTTGTTGAATCATATCGTGCAAGTACAGAAAAATGATAAAGTTGTTTATGAATATCCCATTTGTAAAAATCATAGAGTTAGATGTATTAATATAAGTTTTAATTGTTATCCTTTTGTCGAGGGTTAAGATTGCGGGGTGACAATAAAACCCTGGCAGATGTATTGTTAACCCCCTCTTCCCCCCCACACTTCCCCCTTTTTTGCCCCTCCCTCTCCCCCCTTCCCACTCAGGACAGGCGATTGGGAGGGAAAGAAGGACAGATGCAGACAATTTAGAGATATCAAAAGACAGTATAAACCAGTATAATAAACATAAATCCATTATTCTATTGTCCTAGATCCAAATCAGTTCACATTCCAGCAACCTTTAAATACAACTTCATAACTTCATACAATACCCCAAGTTCACATCTATCATGGTATTTTAACAATTTAAATACTTTTCTAACAATATAAGCGATTACTTTAATGTGTAAGGATGCATCCTAAGGGGGAGCAAGGTGGAATTTTAACAGTGGAACCGGTTCCCGTTTTGTAATTATCTCCCCAAACAAGATTCTTTTGGTACCGAATATGAATATGCAAACTAAAATACTGAGCTCAGATACGAAAACCATATACCAAGTTCAAATAAGCAGATGGATCACACTTACACCAATTTAAGACAATATCTCAATTTTTTGCATTGCACCTTGAACCGCTTACTGCTCAGCCAGGTGGAGATACCTCTGGGTCTCCCTGACAAAATGGGTCAGTGCACGCTGGAGGCCCATTTGGCATCCGCCCCCCCCCGCAGCAAGCTGGACTGGGCAAGGCCTTTTTTTTTTTATAGTGTCTCATCTGGTGCGCTACAACTGTTATTCTAAAACCATGATTCTTCACTTGATGTGCATACAAAAAGGCCAAATTTAGTGCACCGAGATGAGAGACAGCCTGTCACAGAGTTGCGCAAGTCTGGATATTGGAATAAAGCTAGTACGCTAGAAAAAAAAAAAAAAAAAAAAAAAATATAACAGCTACTACACATAAAATCTTAACATCACGTTCATGCAGTAAGGAACTAAATTACTCATGATCTTTTGTACTATCACAAAACGCACCTTTTGAGTCAACCGATTCTCATGATTTAACAGTCTGTGAACTTACTGTACCATATAACAAAGACCTACCAAAATTGCAACATGCTTAAACAGATACCCACAAAGAAAACAGGCTAATAAGGAAAACATTGTGCAGACTTCGGCAAGTTTACTGTGACCTGCGTGTTATCAGTTAACTCTCTCTCAGCTGTCTGAAATGATTTAATGATCTCTTGTAGGGATTTATTTTGTCTTACTCTTCTCGCCCTAAAAACAACATTAATTGCAACAAGGTGTTATACTTCAAGATTCTATTCCCCGGACACTTTTCCCAATCATTTAACTTATACAGCAGCCACCATTAATTACAATATTTTACAAGATCTTCTTTCCTCATATTTCCAAGTGCTTCCCTATGTTTTGAAACACCTCCCAATACCGATTTTTTATGAACACGACTGAAAACAGTAATTTCTGACCCCATGGAAAAGCACAGGGCTGCTTGCAGCGTGAGTGGGAAAAGTGGAGAGAAAGTTTTACGGTGCACTTATACCACAAAGAAACAATTCTAACAACAACCAGTAAAACAATTAACTCACATTCCTGACAAGCTGCTTGACTTTCAGAGAGGCAATAAACAGCAGCACATAATATGCACTGTAAAACATGTTGATAGCAAACTTTAGCATTCTCTACTGCTATTTTCAACACCAGTACTTCCTTAACTTCTAAGTTTTATACCCCGAGTCCCCAGAAGCACCCCGTTTCCCGTCACGATTATCATGACCACATTGCCGACTGTCAGATTCACTTGCTATTAGCTGATCTAATCTGTCACACAGTTCTGTTGTCCAGTTCTATTTTCAGTGACTTCTTCTGTTCTCTTGTGGAAGTTAGAGGGTTAAAATGCAGGAAAAGCAGATTGGTAAAATTGGTAAAAGGAACTGATAGTACACTTGTTTACGACTTTAGCATTCTCAGCTTTCACAGGTTCTTTGAGTAAGTTGTCTGACACCAATCCTCTGGACTTGCTGTTCTCACCAGGGTTAGATGATGGTACAGGAGGCTAACCGTTTGGCATTGTTCCTCCCCCTGCCCCGGACTGCTGAACCATCGGGGATGCTGAAAGCACAGCAGGGGATGGAATAGGGAGGGTATCGCAGACACAAACCGGGTGAACTTCACCGCAACTTTCAGGATACTTATCAGCCTGCAACGCTGCAAAAATTCCGGCAGCAGCAGACCATTCAAGCTTCCATGTAGTTACTAATGATTTAGCTTCTGTATGTCCATTGCTGACTTTATCCCATAATTTCTGCTCTATACTGTCCCAAAGTTCAAGTTTTGAGTCACTAATGCTCGTAACAGTCTTTTCAGGTTTTAATTGCTTCACTGTAGTATTTATCAGTTTCCAGATGGTTACAAGGCCGAGAATATATCTTTCGCGGTGACTAATTGCCTTCCACAACACAGTTCCCATCTTTTTCCAAGTCTCTATTTGAAAAACTTCTGACAGGTCAGCAGGATACCTATTGCCTCTGCACCAAGTTAATAGTCTTTTAAGGTTCTTCGCTGATAACGCAGATATGCCCGTTTCCATCGGCGGAGCGTAAGGCTCCATTTTGCCGAGTTTCTGTGAAGCTACCGCGGCTAAATTCTTTTCCACTTTATAACGCTTAATATTATTAATTACTTCCCTCCACGGTTTCATCAGTTTCTTAGCTGTTTTATCCTCGTCTATGACCATATCCCACAACACATCCCCCAATTTCCTCCACTCTCCTTCATCAAACAATAAATCAGGATCCTGAAAACACCCCTTAGTTTTCCCCGTTGCTACTAGACCAGCTAGCTGTTTAACGCAACTATAATCAACCCCCCGCTTTTCTAAAAAGCTTTGTAATAAATCTAGGGCTACTTCTAAATCCATTTCTCTGTTATTCATCATTTTAATCCGTTTCTCCGTTATTCATCACTTTTAATCCGTTTCTCCGTTATCTATCACTTTTAATCCGTTTCTCTGTTATCTATCACTTTTAATCCGTTTCTCTATTATCTATCACTTTTAATCCGTTTCTCTGTTATCTATTTCTCCGTTATTCATCATTTTTAATCTATTTCTCCGTTATTCATCACTTTAGTACGGTACCTCTTGCTAAATTAAGAGACCTCTTGCAGCCCTTGTTTCCTGTAGCCCAGCACTGGCGAACTTCAGTCGGTTCAGGCTTCGGAGTCGACACACCGCAGCACAGTGTTCGGTCGCTCTTGCCCGCCGGTCGCTGCTCTCCCGGCGCCTTTTGCTTCTATCCGCCGCTTCGGATCCCCGGTTCGGGCGCCAATTGCAGAGAGAAATCCCATCAGAGTTCCAGACCCGAGCGGACGGAGGAAGAAATGCAGCCGACTCAATATGAGTGATAAAGCATACTTCAACTTTATTGCCCGAGATGGCGTGCATTTATACCAAATACCATAATTATGCATACTTGTCTCTATCTAATAGGCTAAGCACATTTACTTACTCCACCTACTTGGGTTTAGCTAGCTATGCGCATCCCACATTCTTCTGACTCTTATCTCTTCAAAAATATCCTGACCCTGCCTTAGTTAGTACTTTTCCGTTCCCCCCTTTCCCACGGCCTAATAGACAAGCTAACTAAGGCCTACTTATGTCAACTAAAATGGGCTCTGCTCGTACAGTTGCTTGGTGGACTCATGTCTGTGCTCCTTGAGCCAATCCCCGACAGACAGAGAGAAGAGAGTTGGAAAAATTAACAATGTTTTACTAATGCTACTAATAAGAATAGAGAAAATAATACAAAATATACAAAACTAATCTTGAAAGTCTCAGCAACTGCAGAGCCGTCAACCAAAGTCCTGGATTAGACTCTGCAGCCAACCGGAGCTGGATTCAGTCTCTCACTAGGCCTCAGTTTGCAGGGACAACTAGCAAGGTCCTCTCCTAATGTCGGCCATAAGCAGAAGAGAAAAAGCAAAGGCAAAAGGGACGAGATCCTTGTGATCTCCCACTTTTATATGAAGTATTCACGTGAATGGAATGTTATACACAGTTGGTCAGTTTCTTGGTCACCGGTTTCTCGTTGTCCCTCTCGTGAGATGTCCATCCATGCTTATCAATAAGTTTGCATTCCACTGCTAGGTTTACCAAAACATGTGTCTGGTTCTCCAGGAAAATGCAGTTAATATAAAGGCTTTAGCTGACAGGCAAAATTCACTGAAAGAGAATCTTGTTTTTAAGAAAATCAGGACACCTTTTTATATGCTTTAGGTGCATAGTGTGCCGAAACAATTGGTGGTTGCTTTGTATAGACGGTATTCCCCTAGAGGAATATGCAATCAATGTTATAATATAGAATTAGAAATTACAGATTTGGCATTGAAATAAAAAGTCACATGAAAAAGAGATCCAACCCGACAGTCCTGACTGGTGGTGTATATACACCTACGAAATATAGCCTGAGCGGTTTTGCTCCTCACCCTTATGAACCAACCCCTCTAAAATACAAATAACAAGGGTGTGCCGTTGAACTACCGTAAAGAAAATACTGTGCCACTCTCCTGTAGTCAAAGACTTTAATTGGGAAGCGTATAAACAAAGGCATGGAGAGCAAAAGCATTCAGGGTTTCCTGAAAAATATTCTTGCTGCCGAGAAGATGGTTTACCCTGTGGCTCGAAGCAACCGAGTCGACAGGCGAGGCGGAGGAATAAGAAACAGTGGAAACAAGAGCCTGAGTGGAACTATGCCAAAATATTGGCTGAGCTACCCCAATGTTAAGCAGCACACCCAAGCACTAACTAAAAAGCAAGGAGGCATGAGCCAGAGTCAATGCAGCCCAATCTGGTACACCATGTTATTGTTGCTATTATTGCTGAGCTATGGAGAAACAGCACATAGACAGTATAAGTGGACTTTAATTCAAGCAGAGGAAAGTCGTGTGATTGAAGAAAATGTAACCGTAGGTGCATCCTCATTTAACGTAACCATTTGTGATTTATTAGGACATTTAGGTTCTGGGGAAGACTGGAATTTTGATCACTGCAAACCTCCACATAAAAGGGGAAGTGCAGTATCAACTTATTGGTGCCCTAGCTCCAATCCAGCAAAGGGATATTGCAACTATCCTAATCAATATTATCGTGCTTATTGGGGTTGTGAGACAATAGCCACAGCGTGGAGCATTGCCAATCCGGATAAATACCTCCAAGTCAACTGGTGGCCTAGAGATTGTCGACAATCTCTCCCATCGCTTTATGGTAGTTCTGACCCAGGGAATTGCAAAACATTAGAAATTACAGTCTTGCAACCGCAAGACCAGGGGTGGTCAATTGGCAAAACTTGGGGTGTAAGGATCTGGGAGACTAGGACTGATCAAGGGACACTTATAAAGATACAAAAAGAACCTGCCCCAGAAGGGAAATCCCAATCAATAGGCCCTAATGGGATAATAACGGGGAAATTAGAGATAAATAAAACTTCTAAGATACTTAATATAACAATGACAGATAGCTCTGATATAGATGCATTTACACAACCGGAAGAAGTAAACCCACTTTGGACTCTAATAAATGTGAGGTATCAGGTGATTAACAAAACACACCCAAATTTAACAGCAGAATGCTGGTTATGCTTAAACACCAAACCACCATATTTCGAAGCTATTGGACTAAGAAATATGCCAAAGCTCGCTAATGGATCAAATCCTGGGTCTTGTAGGTGGGAAAAAAATACTCAAGGAATATCGTTGCAACAAGTCCAGGGGCAAGGAATATGTATAGGTCAAATACCCCCTGGAAAACGGTATCTATGTATAAATGGCACCCTTAAAGCTAATAGGCCTGGTGATTGGGTAATACCCGCCAATAATTCTAAGTGGATATGTTAAAAAACCGGACTTACACCTTGTGTTTCTATGAATTATCTAAAAACCATGAAGGAATTTTGTATACAAGTGGTCGTAATCCCTAAAATTACTTATTTATTACTTATTTATTACTTACTTATTACTTACTTACTTATTACTTATAAGAATATGAATATCAGCTAGAAACTGTCTTTACACACCGATTAACGAAAAGGGAACAGATCACTGCTCTGACCTTAGGTATGATAATGGCCCTCAGTGTAGCAAGTCCAGGAAGAGGAATTGCCTCAATAGTCAACCAAAACCAAGAATTCGCAGCATTGAGTGTAGCTGTCGATGAGGATCTGCTAAGAATAGAGTAATCTATTACTGCACTAGAAAAATCAGTCAGGTCCTTGTCAGAAGTGGTCTTGTAAAACCGGCGAGGATTAGATCTATTGTTCTTCAAAGAAGGAGGCCTTTGCACAGCTTTAAAGGAGGAATGCTGTGTATATGCAGACCACACAGGTCTAGTAAGAAACACCATGAATAAGCTACGAGAAAATATAGAAAAACGTAAAAGGGAATATGAATCTCGGCAGAGTTGGTACGAAACCTGGTTTAGACAATCACCTTGGCTTACAACCCTCCTCTCTACTATAGCAGGGCCATTGATTCTCTTAATGCTAGTGTTGATGTTTGGACCATGTATTTTTAATAAAGTAATAGATATTGTGAGAAGCAGGCTAGACGCAGCACATTTATTATTAGTTAAAGGAAAGTATGAGCAGTTACCCAATCAAGATGATACTGAGTTATTAATATTAAGTTGTCAAGAATTACAACGCTTTAATGAACAAAATAAGTAGAAAAAGAAAAGGCGGGAGTTGTAATAAACAATTCTAAGAGTTAGAGATGTTTGTTCATTAAAGCTTCTTAAAAGGAAACGCTCAGGGGTTATTGTGCAACACGGGAAGCCCCTGCCCTTTGTTATGCAATTGCCTTAAATGTTCGATCCTCTAAAGGTGGGGGGGCAGGGGTAGGTGAGAAGATAGGAGATTAACTGCCTGGCAACAGAGGATACATGCGCAGAAAGAACGAGTGACATGGCAACCTGAGCAAAGAACCCGGCCTTATAAAAATTCCGGAAGAAGTTTTTCCCGCGTGCGCCACTGGAGCAGCTGGGACTCCTCGGCCGCCCTGCGCTGTCTTTGCTTATTGCGTTGAAATCCATTGGGAATAAATTTCTGTTATTCAAGTTAAGTTCGAGTCAAAATTTATTACAATATATGCTTGAAGGCAAATACGTTCGTGCTTCTGTGAGATTAAAGACATCCCTCTGAATATGTGATTGCGCACAACGGTGCAATTGGTTGTTTATAGATTCAAGTCCTGGGATGCGGGGCTTTCAGAACTGGAGCTGTGGAGACGTCGGCGTAGATGCCGCTGCCTGAACGCGCACACTCGCCTGTTTACCAAATCATATGCAGATGCGTTTTACCACGGAGTTTTGCATGCACAGACCTACCTCTGTCGGGAAGCGAGAACTCCGCTGAGCTCAATACTAGCGCAGACGCACTTGTGTGACGAAATCAACCCAAATGCTCGTGAAGAGAAAGACATGGACTCACACGCGTGTGGAGCAACGCATAAATACAGCAGGCGCTAACGAACACAGACTTTCAGGCACACTGTCTCCACACAAACAGCAACCGGTCTGCAGGTATCCTAGACGTTGATTATCGAACCCACCACATGGACCTGCGCAAAACTCCCAAACGCTTACAGGAAAGACACATGCTCTCCCACAAGCACACAAGTGTTTGCCCTCAGCTAAGGATCGGGAATAAGCTTGTGAAGAGATACCGTGCTCTTCTTTCGCGTTATGGCATGCTCTGTTTCGTTTCTCTTGGAGATCGATTGCCAAGCATCTTTCCTCGGGCGACTGTGAAGCATTTACCGTAGGAGAGCGGCACCACAGAGCAGCGTTCAGTACTGCTTGCGACTGTCTTTGTTCCCTTACTAGCAGAGCTCCACTGCATCGGTCCGCATGAGATATGCCGGACTGGGCAACAGTGAGAACAGAACCTCGCCAAAAAACAGCGCAGCTGTGCACTCACTCACGCCAGCTTAAGCATGAATGGAGCCAGCATCAAGGCACACGCATGTGGACAGACAAACGTTGGTAGGCACAAATGATTTCACGCAGAGGGTCGTCCAAGAACAAGCACATATCTGCAGGTACCCTCCATATGTGTATTCTCGTGCAGCCGCGTATACGTTTGTGCAGTGCGCGTTACATCAAAGGATGTGTTTACCCTCAGGCATGTCAGCACGTTTCCCCTACGTCTTTCTGGCCATAGATGGGAGTGGGCGTGCTTGCGGATGTGTGCACGTTGGCGGCCACGCATTTGCTTACACATCAGTGTGTGAAAAGGTGGGTGCTTTTCTCTAGCTGCGTGTGCGTGCCCGTGGTGGTGGCTGCACATACCTGGGTGCTTGTGGATAGGTTTCTGCGTGGTTTTCGGCGAGGAATAGTCTGTGTGCACGTGGACAAACAGAAGGCGTAGCAACTAGGTTCCAGTGCTGAAGAAGGCAAAAGGCAAGTTTTCCGATGCTCTCTTTCTCTCCCTATAGCTAGTCGTGCAAAGCAAGCCCATAAGCCTGCGATCTTCAAGAGAGCTACAAGGAAGCATGCCGAACAGCGAAAATACCAGCAGCTCCTCTGTTCACACATTGTTTCTGATATACGCTTGAACGTAAAAACGTTCGTGCTTCTGTGAGATTAAAGACATCCCTCTGAATATGTGATTGCGCACACTGGTGCAATTGGTTCTTTATACATTCAAGTCCTGGGGTGCGGGGCTTTCAGAACTGGAGCTGTGGAGACGTCGGCGTAGATGCCGCTGCCTGAACGCGCACACTCGCCTGTTTACCAAAACATATGCAGACGCGTTTTACCACGGAGTTTTGCATGCACAGACCTACCTCTGTTGGGAAGCGAGAACGTAGTCGCGTGTGCAGGCACAGAAGAAGAACCGGACCATTTGCCTTTGTGTGAACACCTAACAGTCGTCTACACACTCGCAGACACGGGAAAGTGCATCAGTGCAGTCACACAGGCACTAGCTTTTGAAGACAGGCTGTGCTGGTTTGGGCACCTTTCAGGCACGCTCCTGAAAGCCGCACATACTGCTGTTCATTCGCAAAGTGCCCTCTTCGGGAACATGTCTCCGGTCGATCTACCGCTCAGCTTTCTTCTCGTGTAACTGAGAAATGTCAGCGCAGCGAATCCGTCTCTGTCTAGCAAACGTCAATAATGCCTCGGCTTTCCTTTGTTGCCTCCATCTAGATGGTTTCCCTTTTCTCTGTTTCTCTGCACCTGAGGCAGGTGCAGCCGACGGCATCCCCGGGGTGGGAGCGAACGGCCACATCCTCAGCCTGGCCTCTGGGAGAGGGAGAGAAGCAGCAGCAGTCATCAGCACCATAGCTCACCCCTGCCTGAGCCTGCTACTTCCCCAGGGGCCGTCGGAGGCTCCGCAGCCTCCCCGCCCATCCCCGGTACCTCTGAGACCCCACGGACACGCAGGATGCAGCTGTTGACACTGGAAGGAGCCGATGCGCTCTGATTGGCTGCTTTCCACCCCACCGCGCCGTCCATTGGCTGCTCCTCCCCGCGCTCCGACCCACGAACCCTCCTCGGAAGGCAACGAAAGCGCAGCTTGCTCGCAGCCAATCCCATCTCCGCTTATTTACCTTGGCCGCTCCCCCGTTTGGCCCCGACCCTTTGGGCTGCCACGTCAACCACGTCGAGGCTTGCGAGGGCAAAAACTCATGGACTCCACACAATTCAATATGAATTCAAGCGAAGCCATTTATTACAGAAACAAGCCTCCTTATATATGCAGTTCTTTCCTGAACACGCGTCCACGCTCCAAGCATGCATTAGCTGATTGAATATTGTCCATGTTCACGAGCTGTCCATGCGCCCGAGTCTCACTGCTAATAGGTCTGTTGATTTACATCTTTTTGAGGCCCTGAGGCCTCACTCCCACAGCAGGTGCTGTTCTTCAGCCTTCGAGCTGCCCTTGAGATTCCCTTGGCTAGTTCAGAAATAAATCTCCATCTAATAGAAACCCATCCACACAACAACCTCAAGAAAATTCCTCAAATCTCCCACAATTCACCCTTTTTGTTTCTGAACCAGCCAGGCCTTGTTTACAATGCGCGGAATCATCTTTGAAATACACTGCAGCATACAACATATGATTAACAACAATGATTACAGTTACATATAATGTAGATAAGCCTTACATAATAAGATCAAACAACTACCCACCATTTGTCAAACCCTAATTCTACTATGACAATCTTATTAATGTGCTGGTTTAGTTTGTCTAAAGTACTATGAATAGATCCAGAATGATTAAACAAGTTAATACAACATCTTGCTCTTAAATTCATCACAACCATGTCCTTATGATAACAACAAAAATCTCTAGCAACACGATTTTGAAGTGTAACATGTTTAATACCATCAACATCTACTATTAATTGAGTTAGGATCTCAGAAGATAGATTAGCCTGTTTAAAAGACCAATAGCTTAACTTAGATATGTCTCCTAAAGCTTTACCAGCTGCTAGACTAGGGAGGAGGAGTGCAGTAGATACTATGGTAGGAATGTCTCATAATTTTACCTCATTTTTGCATTGACTATCTAAGTGTAATATCACCCTTTTGGCTCTCCTGCTGTTTGTTCAAATTGCCATTCTCCACAGAAGGTACACCACCTGCTTGCTAATAGGCTTCTGGACCACCAGGTCTGTGAGCATCTATAACACTGAATTAGGATCCATGGTTTACATCTGAAACAGTCCTCACAACTAAGCTCCCTCCTGTCCGTCTGCATCCGTCAAGTCTGTGTTGTCTTTATTCAGCCATGGCTTAACCCATTTCACAGGAATCCACTTCGATCCTTGGCCTGTAATGACACAAACATAACCTTTTCCCCAGGTTATCAATTGATGTGGCCTTTTCCATTTACCATTAACTAGTGATTTGGCCATAACTAATGCAGGTTCTTTCTGATTTAGCATGGTTTTGGGTCATACTTGCAAAGTGTTTCATCACAGGGCAAATTTAGGCTGCACCACTTAGATATAAGTGATTCATCACATACAGTGCTTTTCCCAATTGGGTTTTTGGTGTTTTCCCTACTTGTCCCCCCTTTTTGTTTTAAAAAAAATCCAAAACAGTTCAGAAGCAGATGTGTGTGTTGGACGTTGACTACGTACTCAGAATCACAAATCAAATTTAGAGGTTCCTCCTTAAAAAGCTCTAAGCAATTTAAAGCTGTGCCAAGTTCTGCTAATTGGGTTGAACCTTCAATAATTTTTACAGAATGATGCCAATTGTTATCTTCATGCCAGACCACTACAGCTTTATGAGACTTCCCAGAACCATCAACAAAAACTGTGCAAGTATGTAGGATCAGACCCACTACAAGTATGGTCTGTGACCTGATGTTAAAGACTTGCAGGTTCTGCAGCAATTTACAGTTAGCCATGCTGAAGCTGTACTGTTAAAAAAAATCAGCTAGTGTAATTTACAAGGATGTAGATTGCAAATAAAAAAATCAAAATTAAATTTCACAAATGGTACATGTATGACAAAAGGATCATGGCCTATTAAGACTTAAATTAATTCCCTGCATTTCTTGATCAGAGTAACAATCGTTATATCAGTCTGTTAGCAATCTCATCATACTGTCCCACAATAGCCACAGCTTGTTTCTATGTTGTAGCTCTAAACAGACAAATCTGCACATCCAATCGAATACAGTTAGCTATTTTGGTTGCCAAAAATTTCTTCCTCAAAGTTTCTAACACCATTTTGGCTGTCATATATATTGGATATTGTTTTCCCTTACCGGATCGTAGTTCTGTTTCAGTTCTATCAGTGTAGTATTTGCTTTATCGAAACATTGGCTGTTAATACTAGTGGAAATACAGCATTCGAAATTTCCTTGGGGATTTCTCACTTGCAGCAAGTAGATCTGCACCATCCAAGCAGCTTCTTGTAGGCCATGCAACTAAACAGAATTCTCAGAAAGCATTATTTGAGCTTACAATTTACTTAACAAATCTTGACCCAAGAGAGGTATAGGACTTTCTGGCAACTACAAGAATTCATGTATCAAAACTTTGTTCCAAATTTGGCATTCTATTGGTCCCAAAAAACAGCCTTTCTTTCATTCTCTCCCATGGCCTCAAAAACTAGTACGGTGAATTTACTGAGAAGTCTCTTACAACTAGTTACAACAGAATAAGTCTATTAAAAAAAAAATTTTGGTTTAATTTCCCAGCTTCATTAGAACTATGGATCCACTGGCAATGCCTTTAAAATTCAACCCTCATTCTCCTTCATGCAGTATGACAGTTCCCTAGCAGTAACATCGCTGGGGAGGGGGGAATAAAACCTCCCTCTTGCCCCCATCTGAGATGGCAGGATCTCCAGCCCAGCATGAAAACGGATCAGTTTGAACTCCACATCAAACCAACCTGGCTCCACTCCACACCCAAATCAGTACCAGTCTGACCCAGAGAAGCACTGAGCACTCTGACCCCCAAAAGCTGACCAGTGTGAAAAGACCGACCTCAGCAAGGAGGTAAAATGATGAGCTCTCTCCCCAGATGTGTCAAAACCTAAGAAAAAAGACAGAAGCAAAAAGAAACAACACCAACAACCCCTGATTCAAAGTCGAGAAGCAACACAGTGCCACAACAAGGATGGATGGCAATACTCCAGGAAAAAAAAAAAAGAAAAGAGACAGAGCGGGGGAAGTAAAGCCCCCCTTTCTCCACTTAGCAGCGGGCAAACAGGTTTTTCCATATTTTTTTTCTTCTTTCTCTTCTTGCCGCAGTTCAGATGTAGCCAAGGCCACGCAGCTGGCGTAATCGCTGGTACGAAGTGGGAGGCTCTGGCAAACTCCTCGATTGCAATGAGCTGAGTTTATCTTGCAGCTTCACACAGGCCCAAAATCCATGTTCAGGCACAGGCCTGGGATATTTTGCTTTTTTGTTCTCCCATTTCACTCCAACCATAACACACTTCATACACAATTCCGACCAGCTCAAGAGCTGCCACACTCCTCAGCTCCATTTACCTTTTACGATTCACAGATGTCATAAAACAGTATATTAAGCATCAATCCATTATTCCATTTTCCTAAATCCAAATCAGTTCATATTCTAGCAGCTTTTAAATACAACCTCATACAATACCAAGTTCACATTCATCATAGCATTTAGGTGTTTGGTTGGTTGGTGGTTGTTTTTTTGTTTGGTTGGTTTTTGTTTTTTTGGGGGTTTTTTTGTGTTTTGTTTTTTTATCTTTTTAAATGCAAAGCAGAGTTTAACTATTTAAGTTCTTTTTTGGTCTCAAAATTACTAGATAACAATATAAGCAATTACTTTAATGTGTAAGGATGCATCCTAAGGGGGAGCAAGGTGGAATTTTAGCAGTGGAACCGGTTCCCATTTTGTAATTATCTCCCCAAACAAAATTCTTTTGGTACCAAATAGAAATATGTGGGGATTTTTTACACTGGCAGCATACCTTTGGCACACAACTTTAATGGTTCTGGACAATATGGGAAGAGTTTGCATGTTTCCTCATCTTTTTATTTAAATTACAAACTGCTTCTATCCTGGAGGATTTCAAAACACTTCAGATTTAAAACACAGCTCACTCTTTAAGAGAGCTGCTAACGCTTAGAGGAAATAGTTGAACATTGGCAATTAAATAGTATACAGGATATAGTATACACACCCCCGTGGGACACGAGACAGAACAGGAAGAACAAATGCAAGAAAACTTGTGAGTCAAGATAAAGACAGCTGAGAAAGTGAAGGAAAAAGGGGAACAACAACAACAAACTCTACAAGAACACTGCAAAGGCAATGACTCCCTACCTCCTATAAGCAGAGCTTGCTGAGCAATGGTCAACATGGAAGGAAGAAAAAAAACCTCTTCTTCTTCTTCTGCCTAAGTTTTTACTGCTGAGCATGACATTATATGGCATGGAATATCCTTTTGGTCAATTTGGATCAGCTGTCCTGCTGTGTCCCCTCCCAACTTCTTGAACAGCCCCAGCCTACTCATACTCACTGCGGAGGTGGGGGTGTGTGGGGGGGTAGAGGGGGAGAGAGCAGAGTGGGGAAAAAGAGAAAGCCTCATGTTTGCAAGCACTGTTCAGCAATAGTCACATAATTAATATCTTGCCAACACTGTTTTAACCTCAAACCCAAAACACAGCACCACACGGCTGCTATGAAGAAAGTTAGCTCCATCCCAGCCACACCCAGTACACCAGGAAACTAAACAGCAAAGTCCCATTCTGGCAGAGGACTGATTAGACTGGAACTGATTAAATTACTTCTTCACAAAATTAAACATGCTCTTGAACAACTGAGTTCAGTAAACAACCTTCAAAGAATGAGCAGCCCAGGAAGGGCAGCCTTAGAGCCTGCTCCGATTCCCTTCCAGTAGGCCTGCACCCTATGTTTGGAAATATAGAGATTATTTACTATTCCAGATGCCTACATACTCAAAGATATTGACTGTAAAGAGTACAGAGTAGAGTAGTAAAAATGATCCCTTAGTGCAGATGTTTTTTAAAAAAGTGATTAAATGATTAAAGGGACAAAATACAGCTTGGGGCTGGACCATCTGATGAGCTAGAGTGGGCACAGCCCTCTGCAGATATGAATAAAGACCATAAATAAAACAAGTACATATGGCAGCATACCATGGGGTAAGCAATGGCACACAGAACTCAGTCACACAAATTATTCTTCTGTAAGCCAAATTAATCCAAGAGAAGTTGAGGTTAAATCTTCTGTCAATCACTTCTGTGCAGACCTACTCAACAGAATTGCAGAAAATGTGGAGCTTGGACAGAACAGAGGACAAGCTTCTAGCATTACACAGGCACCAAAGGAGTTTTCTTCTTGAAATGCCTGTGTTTCTGCATCATATTAATTAACAATATCATCTTTTATAGCCAAAAAGTGGCATAATGTTCATCGTTTACTTAATCATAAAATTAAAAGGATGCTGGCTGTCTTCACACCCTAAGAAATTTCCTGCTGATGTCAGTATGGCCTTTCCCAGTGGCAGAGCAAGAGTGAGAACCGATTTAAAAGCAAAGCCTCAGAAGTCTGGCTGTGCACTGATGGTGGGACCAGGACATCTTCATCTCTCTGCTGGTACTGTCCAAAACCCACATTTCCTCATGCCGCAGACTGCGCAGTTACAGCTTTACAACCCAGCCACCCCCACTCACATGAGGACTGCAAACCACTCCTCCCAGTACTCAGTTTACTCGTGACTCCAGAAGTAGTTTTAATGATTTATTGAGTATCTTTATGGGAGTGTTAGTAACAGAACCAGTTTTACAAAATGTTCCTGAAAGGATGAATCAGTTTTGTAAACTGTCCCTGAAAGGATGTTCAAGCATATCGTGTTTGAGTATACTCTTATCTTAACAACCTAGCTTTTATCTTAGCCTAAATACGCATAGAGTGAGGAGAAGTACATGCAGTATCTCCGGAGGTTGAGCAAGTCAGCAGTTATCTAGCTATAGAAGTAGTACGCCTGTGTAGTACGCAAAGGTGAAAGGGACAAAAGTGATGAAGACTACTTACTTCATCCTGAAGACCCCCTGAAAGACGACCAGAGGACACTGCACATGATCAAAATAGTTCCAAGATGTTGCAATCGATGCTGCAATCAATGTTGAGTAACCGTTACGTATCTTAATGAATATATGAATATGTATGTGAATGGACTGCATAAATACTGTGTAACTTAAACTGACCAGCGAAGCCAGCTTTGGGTGCGAACCCCTGGTTTCCCAGCACTGAAATAAAGCACTGCATATAACTATGCCTGTGGTTATGTGTCCTGATTGCTAACATTTTGGCGACCCAGATGGGACTTCGTGGGCTGCTGAGGCGGATCGCGTCTTGATCCTGCTCCGGCTAGCACCGAGGTATTCTTGGGGAGCGACCGACCCTCTGCTGCTCACGACAGACCTCTGACTGGTAAGAAGGTGCTTTATCTGGATTATTGGGTACCCACCTGGTCTGGTTTTGGTCTGGTAGCCTGCTGGTCAGGCATCTGGTAGCCTGCCGGTCAGACGCGGTGAAAGCCACGCTCGGTTGGGCAGGGAGCTCCCGGGGTATTGCCTAGACAGCTGTCCGTCAGACAGAGGGAAACCTCTGCGGGCTCGGCATCTGGTCTGGTCTGGTTATTTGTGCCGCAGGCTCAGCACCTGGTCTGGTTTGGTAATTTGTGTGCACCTGGTCTGGTTATTTGTGCTGCTCAGCACCTGGTCTGTAGTTCTGGTGATTTAATCTGTATTTACTGTTGAAACCAGTGATTTGATCCGTGTTTACTGTTGTTCTGGTAAAGTTACCTGTGTTATCTTTCTGTGTTAGTTATCTGTATCCTTCTGTGTTGATATGTGCGATACAAAGATGTCACCATTAGATTGCCTGTTGAAACATTGGAAGGAGGGTGGATTTGGACAATCAATGAGTAAAAAGAAATTAACTGAATATTGTACTCGCCGGTGGCTGGAATATGACCTGCCTAATGAAGTTCAGTGGCCACCGGAGGGCACTTTAGACCATGGAACTATTGTTGAATTGATGAGGTTTTGTCAGAAGGAAGGTAGATGGGATGAGGTACAATACGTGGATCTCTTTTTCTATCTTGAACAAAAACAGGACTGGAGGAAGGATTGTAGGTTAATGTTAGTCCGGAGGAGTGGTACTAATGATAAATGTATGAGATGTACGGCAGAAAAGAAATGAATGATGTGTATGGCTATAGAAAACAGTAGCAGTAACGCTTTAGAATTGGATCTGCCGTGTCTTGATGTTGCACCTTCAGAAACAGAACCCTCTGCACCTAAACCCCTTAAACCCTCGGCACCCGTGCGTTTTACTGAAAGTGATACCGATTCCAGTGGTGATGAGGGGGCAGCAAGCCGTGTAAAAGGAGTAACAACACCACCAATATCCCACAGGACTAGGAACAGACAAAAGGAAACCCAAAAGGGGGGTGGACCATCAAAGGTAATAGCACCCCTAAGACAGGCGGTAGGATGGGGGGGAGAACCAATTTATGTAAAAGTTCCGTTCTCGCCAGGAGATTTAAAGATCTGGAAACAATCAGCTGGTCCTTACCGAGAAAACCCAGACAAGGTTGCAAGGGTAATTAAAATGATAATTAAAACTCAGAATCCTGATTGGGACGATTTGCAAGTGATTCTTGACGCATTAATGGACTCTACAGAAAAAGATATGGTTGTACGGGTAGCAAGAGATAAAGTAAGGGAGGATATTCGGAATGGGACAGTGGGCGGTAATGTTGATGAAAATTTTCCAAAGGAGGATCCCCGATGGGATTATAATACTGGAGGCGGTTTATGTCGCCTCCGGAGGTATCAGGACTGGTTATTAATCGGCGTTCAGACTGCTATACCGAAACAAATGAATTGGTCAAAATTGTATAGTGTTAAGCAGGAAAAGAACGAATCCCCTTCAGCCTTTTTAGAAAGATTAAAGGAAACTGCAAAGAGATATACAGATTTAGATAATGAAACAGAACAAGCAAGGGCTCAGTTAGCTTTAATCTTCTTAGGACAGTCTCAAGATGATATTTGAAAGAAATTACAGAAACTGGAGGGGGCACAATTACGAGATCTGGATGTTATGTTAGAAACAGCCTGGAAATTTATAATAATAGAGAAAAGGAACAGTCAAGGCGTTATCAGCAAGACCTGTTGGCCCTGGTCCAAGGACAAGGCGGGGGAGTAGGAACAGGAGTCTGTGGTAGAGGAATTAGAAACGGTCGAGGGCGTGGGTTTCGGAATGTTCAGGGAATTCCTTTGGGACCTGTTGTAAAGCTTGGTTCAAATCAATGTGCTTACTGTAAGCAGCAAGGACACTGGAAAAACGAATGCCCGAACCATCCCGGTTCCATGAGTCGGGTACCAAATGCAGTAGGAAATGCAGTACAAACTATGGTGCTGGGGGAGTATAGTAATGACAGCTGACTATATGAAAGCACGAAAATGGATACCCAGAATAAGGAGCCCTTGGTGACGGTACAAGTGGGGGACCAGGATGTGAGATTTTTAGTGGACACAGGGGCTACCTATTCTGTGCTAAATTCCTTACAGGGAACAGTAGGTCATAAAACGACAACGATTGTTGGTGCCAAAGGGAAGGAAGAAGTACGGCCATTCCTACAACCCTTAGATTTGTGTTTTGGAGGAAAGGAATTAACCCACGAGTTCTTATATGTTCCAGACTGTCCAGTTTCCCTTTTAGGACGGGATTTATTGACCAAATTGGATGCTGTAATAACATTTGAGGATGGAGACCTGGTAATGAAAATTCCAGAATCTAAGGTAGGACAAATTCTGTTATTAAAAGAAAACCTGGTAGTGAAAATACCGCAAGCAGTGGAGGAGGCTGTGATTCCTATGGTATGGGAGACTGACATACCTGGGAAATCAAAAACAGCCCAGCCCGTAAAAGTGGAACTGAAGGAAGATGCCAAGCCAGTACAGTTGAGGCAGTACCCACTGAAACTAGAAGCTAGGTTAGGAATAGTATCTCTAATTGAAAAATTCTTGAAATATGGTATTCTAGAGGAATGTGAATCAGAATATAATACTCCAATTTTTCCAGTAAAGAAACCTGATGGTAGTTATCGACTAGTCCAAGATTTGCGGGCTGTAAACCAGATCACTAAGGACATTTATCCAGTAGTTGCAAATCCATATACCTTGTTAACATCTGTGAAAGAGAAATATAAATGGTTTACTGTACTTGATTTAAAAGATGCCTTCTTCTGCATACCCCTTGACCATGAAAGCAAAAACCTATTTGCCTTTGAATGGGAAAATCCACACAATGGGAGGAAAACTCAATTAACCTGGACACACCTTTCCACAAGGGTTCAAGAATAGCCCAACCATCTTTGGAAATCAACTAGCCAAGGAACTCGAGGAATGGACTACAAAAGGTCATATCATGATCCCTCGACAACGGTATTTGTTGCTACAATATGTAGATGATATTCTGATTGCGACTGAGACACGAGAACTCTGCATCCAGGTAACAATTGAAATATTGAACCAATTGGGAATGAACGGGTACAAAGTATCGAAAAATAAAGCTCAGATTGCATCCGAGACTGTGATCTATTTAGGATGCGAGCTCTCTCAAGGACAGCGAAGGCTAAGCCTGAACAGGATACATGCTATTTGTGCTATTCCAGAACCACAAAGCTTACATGAGTTGAGATCTTTCTTTAGGAATGACAGGATGGTGCAGACTCTGGATTATGGACTATGGGTTGATCGCCAAACCTTTGTATGAAGCACAAGGGAATAAAACGTTCAAGTGGGGAAAGCCACAACGTGAGGCCTTCCAAAAGCTAAAACAGTCTTTGATGCAGGCACCTGCTTTGGGCCTGCCGGACTTGAGTAAAGACTTCCAGTTGTTTGTACACGAGCGACCAAGACTTGCCTTGGGAGTATTAACCCAACGACTAGGATCCTGGAAAAGACCTGTTGGCTATTTTTCCAAACAGCTAGGTCCGGTAAGTGCTGGGTGGCCGGCATGCTTACGGGCGGTAGCTGCTACAGTAATGCTGATCCAGGAGGTCTGAAAATTAACTGTGGGAAAAAGGATAGAAGTGTTTGTATCCCATATGGTGACAACAGTATTGGAACAAAAGGGGGGCCATTGGCTTTCCCCAAGCAGAATGATGAAATACCAGGTAATTCTGACAGAACAAGATGATGTTGTTCTAAAAACTACTAACCTAATGAATCCTGCTGAGTTTTCGGGTGCAGGTACTGAAGAAGGAGATCTGGAACATGATTGTGTGGAAGTCATCGAATACACCCATGCAAGTCGTCCTGATTTGAGAGACACCCCGCTGGCAGAAACTGACTGGGAACTCTTTACTGATGGCAGTAGCTTTGTGGAAAGTGGAGTATGGTATGCAGGATATGCGATCACTACTGTCAAGACAGTAATTGAGGCCAAACCCTTACCACCAAACACCTCAGCACAAAAAGCAGAATTAATCGCCTTAACCAGGGCATTGGAACTCAGTGAGAACAAGAAAGTTAACATATGTGTGGCAGATTGCAACCCCCCTCCCTCTTTTAATATGGCACATCTCCCCCTTTCTCTGCTACTTGAGGCTAACAGCTTCTTTTGTTTGGCCCAGAGCACCCTGGCTCCTGGGACATTAGCAGAAGGGAGTGCCAAGGCACACTGAGCCGCGCCCAGTGTGGGGGATGTTTGAAGGCTTCAGGGGCACCCACACTCAGTGTGGGGGGTGCAGAGAAGCTTATACAATGCCTACAGTCAGGTCTGATCAGATAAAAAAACGGGACTCTCGTCGAGACTCCGCGCATTGCCGCGGGTCTCTTGGAGTACGAGCTTAGCCACTGCCGCCACGAGAGCCCCCCCTCCCCGGGATGGAGACTCCGCTTGCCTCGCCGCCACGGTGTAAGTAAAACTTCTCGCAGGATTGCGAGTATATTTTCTTTCCGTGCACATTTGCACAAGTACTTTATTTCCTCGCACAATCGCGAGTGGCGGCCGAGAGCCCCTCGCACAATCGCGAGTATATTTTCCTCCCATGCTTCCACATAAGCACGTGTAGGATTCCGTGCACATTTGCACGTGTAAAATAACTCTCGTAGGACTGCGAGCGTATTATAAATTTACTCTCGCGGAATCGCGAGTGCACACTTTCCGTACTCACTGCGAGTACGTGTATCTCTATAAAAATAATCCCACACCGTGCTTAGGCAAGTGTGTACTCCTCCGGGACTCGGGGACGGCTCTGGCATTGTTTTGGTGAAGCCACGTGCATGCACTCTGTGGACCTCCTGTTGTATTAGTGGCTGCCCCTCTCAATAATTTCCTCCACTGATATCCGAACCTGTATTTAAGTCACATTTGGAGTGCTAAAACCCTGTGCCTCGCTGGTCTAATAAAAGTTGTTTTTGGACCTTGTGGTCCCTAAAATTGACCTGTGGGTTGCCTCTGTGACAATATGGACTGACTCAAAATATGCTTTCGGAGTTGTTCATGTGCATGGAGCCCTTTGGAAAGAGCGGGGACTGCTCTCTTCACAAGGAACAAACATTAAATACCAGAAGGAAATACTGAACTTGACTAATGCCATTCAGAAACCATCGCAAGTTGCTATAATGCACTGTAAAGCTCATCAAAGTGGAACATCGAAAATTATTGGGGGAAATCGGCTTGCTGATCAAACAGCTTAGTCGGTGGCATGGCAAGTGAGAACAATGGTGGGTCTTGTCTCCCAGAAGGTAAGAGCAATTGATTTATTACCTTCAGAGCCACCCAAGTATTCCATAGAAGATGAAAAACTGGCAAGTCTAGTAAGAGCCAGCAAGAATAATTCTGGGTGGTATGTAACCACCAATGGACAAGTTGTGGTGCCAACCACTATTATGAGAGGAATACTTCAGACGGAACACCAAAAGTGTCACTGGGGTGCAGTAGCATTGGTAACTTATCTAAGAAAACAAATTATCTCGGTCCAGATGTTAACAATGGCAAAGTCTATTACAGCTAAGTGTGAAATTTGCTTGAAAAATAATCCTCTAGTAAAAAGAAAAATAGAAATGGGGAAAATTAAGACAGGCATGCAACCCCGGGATTATTGGCAAACAGATTACGCGGAACTCCCCAGAACTCGTGGATATAGATATCTACTCGTTGTGGTGGATACCTTTTCTCGATGGCCAGAAGCCTTCCCTTGTCGCACCAACCAAGCAAAAGAAACTGTGAAATGGTTATTAAAAGAAATAATCCCTAGATTTGTGGTACCAATAGGAATATCATCCGATAGGGGGCCCCATTTTGTGGCACAACTGGTAAAGGAGGTTAGCAGATGTTTAGGGATTCAGTGGGATCTGCATACTCCCTGGAGGCCCCAGTCCAGTGGACAGGTAGAGAAAATGAACCAAACTTTAAAAAGACAACTTAGTAAGGTCTGTCAGGAGGCAAAGATTCAATGGCCGCAGGCCTTACCAATAGCATTGTTGCGTATCAGGATAAAACCTAAGAGCGGAATGTCAGTAAGTCCGTACGAAATTCTGTATGGCAAACCCTATGAAGCACCAAACCCAAATCCAGAGGTCCACATAAAGGGTAATCAGGACTTGTACAATTATGTGTTGTCTCTTGGCAGGACACCGAATCGACTCCGATCTGCATTAGTGTGGAATCGACCACTGGCACTTGAAAATCCAGTACATAATATAGAACCTGGGGACACTGTATATGTGAAAAACTGGAACGAAGAGCCTTTGAGAGAATGTTGGGACGGACCCTACCAAGTACTCTTGACCACGTTTACCGCAGTTAAAGTTGCCGGAGTAGACTCCTGGATACATTACACCCGTGTGAAGAAGGTTCCAAGAGTGTGGTCATCACATATCCTAGGTCCAACCACACTCAAGATTACATCGCAATAATGCCTGGTTTGCATTACCAAGCTTTGGTTTTGGTTATACCCCGAGTTTTTGTGCTTTTGAAAATTGGAGAGGGAAGTGCCACTCTATTCCACAAGGCCCCTGATAAGACAGTGGGAAAGCTCGCCCGATGCATGGAAAAGTTATAAATGCAAAAATGAGACTATTCGAATGGAATTGCAAATTAGGCCACGAAGAGCAGTAGATAGTAATGAAAGTACCCAGATACCACAGGTAGTACAAAGTGTACAAAATCAGGCAGAGAACCTAATGATAGGATTAATCCGAGACTTTGCGCAAACACAAAATATCAGTAGCATCACTGCCTGCCTTCCCATACCAAAATCAGCTGAGGACCCAGTACAGTGGGGAATAATTGCTACTACCTTACCAGAAATAAACAGAACTGGTAAGATAGCATGTGAATCCCACACTAGAATAGAAGAAGTCCCAACTGAACAAAGGATAAGAGAACGACAAAAATGGAAAACACCAGGACACAGGGCAGATTGTTTAAAATTACCTAAAGCAAGGTATATTACAATAGGACGATTCCACGATGTAGGATGGTGCTTCTATGACAAGTGGACCACTAAAATAGTGAATCAAAAGGTTGAACAGACCTACTGGGAATGCAAAGATCAGGATAACAAAAACAGAACTGAATTATGGAACAATATGTGGACATTAAGTATTGTACAACAATACCAATACAGTGAAGCAATTCCATGGTGCATACGGTGGTCCGATGTAACAGAAGGAATGACAGTACCATGGTGGAATTGCTCACGGGTGATAACTTGTCAAACAGACATTAAAGAGATACCTTTGTCCATTGTCAAAGTAGCAGTGATTACAGGCTGCATTTGTCGGAAACAATTAGACTCACAGGCAGCCTTTAAAATTGGCATTGATAAAGACAAAATTGACTGTAAAGGAGTTATAGGCAGTATGGGACATTTAGTTTGGGCCTGAAGTGATGGGACCTGGACTACACATTTGCCAATGGGAAGACCAATTAGAGAAATTACTTTGGGGTTGTCAACACTATGTCCCATTTGGAAAAGGTCACCTTTGAAAAATAGGCAAGAACTTTTACAGGTCAGACATAAACGAGAAATAAACGAGGATGATGTGTGGCATGAACCATCAAGCAGTGTTAAATTTGGCTGGGCACTAGAATCTTTCTTTGCACCAATTTCAGCCTATAGGAATAAAGAAATGATTGATAAATTGATCGGGCAAATGGATCGATTGGCCAGAATAACTAAAAAGGTTTTCGGGATCTTAATATACAATTACAAGCTACGACTAAAATGACCTTGCAGAATAGAATGGCAATCGACATAATGTTATTGAAAGAAAATGGCGTCTGTGGATATTTGAAAGACAGAATCGATCACTGCTGCATCCATATTCCAGACGTAACTTCAGAGGTTGAGAAAGACATTTCCGAGCTGACCCAAACACAAGTGGAGCTGCAAAAAGAAAGACAAGATGCAGAACAGAGCTGGATAGGAGCTCTGTTGAATAAATTCGATTTAAATTTGGGAGGATGGGTACATTCACTAATAGAAAGCGTAGTTGTACTTGCAATTGTGATTGTTCTTCTTTGTTTGTTGTATGTGGGTATTAAGCGCATAATTAGTCAAACAAATGCTAGGAATAATCGCATTTTCAGTATCCTGAGTAGGAATTATGCTAATCCTATATTTGATAACCCTCCAGCTTATGAAGAGGCACGACTGGAACTATCACACCTGAAGGGAATTACCAATCAATAATAGCAAATGAATCAATAATCGAAGAAATTGTTTGAGGTGAAAATGCATTGTCTAAGAATAGAAAAGCATTTTCAAAGGGGGGAAATGTTAGTAACAGAACCAGTTTTACAAAATGTTCCTGAAAGGATGAATCAGTTTTGTAAACTGTCCCTGAAAGGATGTTCAAGCATATCGTGTTTGAGTATACTCTTATCTTAACAACCTAGCTTTTATCTTAGCCTAAATACGCATAGAGTGAGGAGAAGTACATGCAGTATCTCCGGAGGTTGAGCAAGTCAGCAGTTATCTAGCTATAGAAGTAGTACGCCTGTGCAGTACGCAAAGGTGAAAGGGACAAAAGTGATGAAGACTACTTACTTCATCCTGAAGACCCCCTGAAAGATGACCAGAGGACACTGCACATGATCAAAATAGTTCCAAGATGTTGCAATCGATGTTGCAATCAATGTTGAGTAACTGTTACGTATCTTAATGAATATATGAATATGTATGTGAATGGACTGCATAAATACTGTGTAACTTAAACTGACCAGTGAAGCCAGCTTTGGGTGCGAACCCCTGGTTTCCCAGCGCTGAAATAAAGCACTGCATATAACTACTCCCTGGTTATGTGTCCTGATTGCTAACAGGAGTAGAACATAAGACAAGGTCCCTTCCAACCCCTAACATTCTGTGATTCTGTGTGACTTTGTTACACTAGGTGCTACATAAAGACAAGACAAATGGGTAGTCCCTGTTAATTTACAACTCAAGTAAGCAAGGGATGGCAAGCAGCAGATGCAAAAAGAAGTACAGAGCAGCACTCAGAAAAGACAGGCCATTCTCAGGTCACGCAAGACAAATGACAGCTGCTGTTTCCTTAACATCAACATTTTAACATTATAGTTTTTCCTTGTTTCATTTCTTTTGCTTGTTTACAGTTTGATGCACTATCTTGCTTTGCAGTCTGCATAAATGCATACTCTGGGCAAAAGCATTAGCTAACGTTCATTGACTTTGTGATTCCTAAGGTCATGGAGTTTGAAATTTTTGGTTATACCCTATCAAATATACCAGTTACTACTGCTATAGGATAGTTTTCATGTGCAGCTGCTGAATGCCACTCATTTTCTCGCAGGGGTGGTGTAAGAAATTATTTGCAATTGAGGGCTCCTGTCAGTCTAGTGAAGTGTTGCAGGAATTCCAAACAGCCAAAAGTAACAACTGGGTAGACTGGCTGAAAGACTGATCTTCTCCCGATGAAACTGAAATAACAGGAACACACCCTTATTTTCCCAGGTTAGTGAGTACCTCAAATACAAAATGTCTGAGGCTACTTCTATATCTAGTTTAAAATTACATATTAAGAAATTAGAAGATGGTTGTAAACTGAGTGACTCCTAAGCTAGGGAATGTCAAAAGAAAGTAATTAATCTCATCCTGTGTGTGCACTGTATTTTGATATTTAATTACCAAAGCACTGAAAGGCGATAACAAACCACTATAACAAATGCCATGATGACCCTAAACTCTAGAGTCAAAACGACAGAGACTTTATCATGCTTTTTTTTTTTTTTTTTTTTTTCCCCACAAGTGACTTTATGATACATTTTTTCCCATGGGAATAGCACTTTGTTGAAAGAACTGCATAGTTCATTATCCAATACTTCTTTTTACACTTCTTTAAGTATGGCACCTCAAGTTTTATTTATTAGAGATCATGTAAACTTTGCCCTGAACAGGTACAGAATTACTTGTTTACTAATAAACTTTCTACTACTATTCTGACCTATCCCAATATTTGACCATGTTGAAAGTATCACAGAATTTATTTTTCCAGTATTCAGGGGAGTAAAAGTAGTAGTAGTAGTATCCCTCTTTTGCCCATGGGAAAGATTACAGGGACTTGATTCAAACTACTACATGCGCACTAATTTTGTCAAGTCAATCTGAGCTACACAGAATCTGATTTATTCAGGGCATTTAGAATATTTTTTTTTTGCCATAGAAAGTTTATATATGCTTTTATATATTCAAAGTCTATCTTCCATTAAAGTGAATAGCAAGAGAAAGTGCTGAGAGCTTCTGCAAATCTCCTCCCAGGTCGATATCAAGAAAATAAAGAACATGCAGTTAGGTGATCCTCAGTGATGTTCTGGTTTTTAGATTATTTGTCTTGCATTCATCCCAGTGGGAGAAGAGTGACAAATGCAGGAGTGTGATCTAGTTCATCAAGATTTGAATTACCACACTCGTCTTTTCTCATCCTGCTAGCTGAAATCAACACTTTGCTACTCTTGCAAATGTGATTTAACCACTGACCACAGGGGCCCATGCAGTGGTGGCAGAAAAATCGTACCTTGAAAAACAGTAAGTCCTTAATGCAGAACCAGAAAAAGGGTAAGACCTGCTAAAAACAGGGTGAGGCCTTAATGCAAAACTTGTCAACTGTGTCTCTTGATTTTGTTAAAAAACAAGTTTCTCTTTTAGTGAATTTGCCTGTCAGCTAAAGCTTTCATATTAGCTGCTTTCCCAAAAATCCAGATACATGTTTTGGTAGACACAGCAATGGAATGTGAGGTCATGGATGAGGATGGATGGATGTACATCTCACAAGAGGGGCAACGAGAAACAGGTGACCAGAAACTGACCAACAGAGTATAACATCCCATTCACGTGAATACTTCATATAAAAGTGGGAGATCACAAGGATCTCGTCCCTTTTTCCTTATGGCTGACATTAGGAGAGGACCTTGCTAGCCGTCCCTGGGAACTGAGGCCTAGTGACAGACTGAACCCAGTTCCGGTTGGCGGCAGAGTCCAGTCCAGGACTTCGGGTGCCAGCCCAACATCTGCCAGAGCAGTTGCCTGGACTTGCAAGATTAGTTTTGTATATTTGGTATTCTTTTCCTCTATTTTATCAGTAGCATTAGTAAAACATTTTTAATTTTTCCAGCTCTCTTCTCTCTGTCCTTCCTTCCCTCCCGATCGCCTGTCCTCAGTGGGAAGGGGGAGAGGGAGGGGCTGAAGGGGGAAGTGGGGGGAGAGGGGGTAAACAATACATCTGCCAGTTTTATTGTCATCCCGCAATCAAAACCTCGACACTGTGGAAATTTCACAACCACATAATAGTAAGAATGCTTAAAAATGGATGAAAAAAAGTATTTTTCTTTAGTTGTGTAATTTTAAAAAATAACATTTATTACAACTGAACACATAAAAAGTAAGTAGATAAGTAAAAGTCAGCTGTAGACAAGATGCCATTATGAAGATGCCATTCTGAAAAGATGCATCTAAGCCTTTATATTGGTGAAATAGAAAAGGTTTTTGGAATGGGAGTTTCCAGGCAACTTGATGTACTGATAGCAATTTTTAAAAATTAAATCTTTATTTATAGAAAACGGTTGGTTTAGGAATATTGGGAGAGGAATGGGATGATATCAAAAATACCAGTGCCAGCAGACTGGTAATGCTTTCGGTGGTGCCAGTTCCAGCCCTTCTCCTCAGTGGCCTCAGGCCTGCAACCCTCCAGGACCCAATGGAGAACAACCAGAAAGGGCATGAGTCGTGGTGGCCACTTAGAGTCCAGTTTTCCAGCCCTTGTTCCTCTGGCCATTTCTGCGGAACACAACAGGAAGGTTACATTCTGTATTGCTTTGCCCAGAGCTCCCCACTGGGAGCCACAGTTTGATATTAAGCCACTAGAGACTGTCCAGAAGAGGGCTGCAAAGTTGTGAAGGGTTTGGAGGGGAAGCTGTATGAGGAGTGGCTAAAGTCACTTGGTTTGTTCAGCCTGGAGGAGACTGAGAGGAGACCTCATGGGGCTACAGCTTCCTGTGGGAAACTGCAGCGGGTCTGTGGAATCCTTGACAGAAAATATGAGAGTAGAGATCAGCCTTGAGATATTAAGATTTACCCTTGAGAAGGATGGGAGTAAAGGAGTATCCGGAGAGAGGAGAGATGTACCCGTGAGAGAGAAGGGGATAGAAGAATAACATGGATGATAGAAAAATTAACCAATGAGATGTTAGTGCTCTAACTTGTAACCAATAGTGAAAAGACACATGAACTGGTAGAATTGTATAAAAATGCACTTGTAGCAATAAATGGCATCTATTACTTTCATCTTGAAAGAACTTGGTCCATGTCGTTTGTCCGTCTCAATCGCGACATATGGTGACCCCGGCGTGATCCTGCCTGAAGAGGATCTCGCATGACAAGGTGACAGCGTGAAGCTGTGAACAGCCGAAGAAGAGCTGTGGAGACGGAGCCCGGTACAGCTGATAAGAGCAGCCGAGGAGAGCTGCCGAAGATCCAGATCGATTGAAAAGACACCTCGCTAAGGAGTAGGTGAGCTACCGGGAACAGGGGGGGTGAAACTTATCTAAAGAAGAGGGTACTGTTTTATCCACATGGAAGCTGCTTCTGAAGAAGCAGGGTGTTAGCCTTCCGGAACTGACTTTAAGAAAAATGTTACTATGGGGCAAAGCACAAGGTTTAGAGGTTAATCCTGTGACAGCATTTAGTGTGTCACAATGGATGGACTTGGGGGATAAACTGTTTGACAGTGCTACCCAAGGGTCCAAGGAAGCAACTGAACTGTTAACGACGTGGCGCTTGTTATTAGATACTCTGAAAGAGTTAAAACAGCAACAGGATAAGGCAGAGGAGGGGGATGGTCTTCTTGGCTCTCCTGGGCCAGATTCGGAGAAAAAAGCAAGATTAAGTACTGCTCCGACCCCCCCTGTTACTAAGGATTCGTCAAAACTGCCCAAGTCCATATTATCTGACACGGATAAGGATCCACGGCACTTTCTTGGAAAGTTAAAAGGAGTAAAGGAGGAGCGTACGTATGTGTGGCCCCGAGATCAGAAACAAGTTATGAAAGACTCGTACACATATGTGTGGCCCCGAGATCAGATAAAAGCTATGAAAGATTCACATGAAAAAACAGCATTGGGTTATGTGCGATCTCGGGAAGGGGCCCTCGAAACACCGGTCGGAGCGGTGCATTCGGCCTACTGCTCCGCTGTCATTAATCACGGCTCGAACCTCTCCTCTGCCATCATCAACCGCAGTTCCGCCGTCTGCGTCACCGCCATTGATCACAGTTCAACCCTCTGCCCTGCTGCTATCAGTTGCAGAAGAAAAAAAATGGACATTTTTTTTTTTCCTATCCCCCCTTGCCTGGAGATTTAGGTGGGGAGGACCCCCCCGTGGTGAGCCAGACCAAGCCAAATAACGTAATTCCTACAGATTTGGGTCCCCCCAACCTGCCCCCGCCTCCCTCCCACACTGCTGAAAAGCGAATTCCTGAGGGTGGGGGTAGAGTTTCAGAGCGTAAACTGGACTTACCAAAAAGCTGGGATTTACCCCCAGTTTCGATTACAGTTTAATCACGGGACCCTGTGCATTTCTGGAAGAGACACTAATTGACACACCACAACTACAGGCACGATAACTTTCTGAAATCCTGAGGCAGTCAACAGACCTCGCATATCAAGCCATGATAAAGGTGCCTGAAACCGACAAAACAGCCAAATCATTTGCAACTATTAATCAGGGTCCCAGTGAGAATTACATGCAATTTATTGACCATCTTCAAGAGGCCATCAATAAGCAGGTTGAAAACTTAGAAGCTAACGAAGCATTGCTGTTGAAATTAGCAGTAGAGAATGCTAATGTTTGCTATCAACATGTTATCTGCAAGTTTTACAGTACATATTATGTGTTTCTGTGTATTGCCTCTCTGAAAATCAAGCAGCTTCTTAGGAATGTGAGTTACTTGTTTTACTAGTTGTGTTTCAGTGCGCCGTAAAACTCTCTCCCCATTTTTCCCAGTCGTGCTGCAAGCAGCCTGTGTTTTCTACCCCTCCCTCCCCCTTCTCAAGGTTTTTACTTGCAAGATGGGGTCAGGAATAATTGTTTTCAGTTGTGTTCCTGAAAAATCAGTATTGGGAGGTGTTTTAAAACTTAGGAAAGCACTCTGAATTATGAGGAAGGAAGACCTTATAAATATTGACATCAGTGTTGGCTGCTGTTTAAGTTAGATGAATGGGAAAAGTGGCCGGAGGATAGAATCTTGAAGCATACTGCTTTGTTGCAATTAATGTTGTTTTTAAGGTGAGAAGAGCAGGACAAAATA
The DNA here is from genome assembly GCF_036013475.1 of Columba livia. Classification (NCBI taxonomy): domain Eukaryota; kingdom Metazoa; phylum Chordata; class Aves; order Columbiformes; family Columbidae; genus Columba; species Columba livia. Next base: position 3,777,002 of record NW_027043000.1, on the reverse strand, counting down.
AATCTCTACAAGAGATCATTAGATCATTACAGACAGTTTTATAGCTGGAACAGTTTGAACGTCAATGAAAAAAGGTCATAGGTAGGCGCTGGATAGAGACTCGAACTCTTGTGGGTTACTCTGAGCAGTATTTATTGTAGAAGATTCACAGGAACAGCAGCGTTGGGTCACCTCCTCAGAGAGTGACAATCATACAGCAGTATAACTAGTCATTATATAGGGTTCTAACAGGTATTGTGCAACTAAGCAAAATTTATCACTGTCTATCACTGTCGATATCTATCACTGTCGATATCCTCAGGTTCCTTCCGTTCCAGTGGTCTGCAGGTTCCACTTCTTCTTTCTTGGCAAGTACCGAACGACAGGTCATCAGGTCGCAGGGCTAGCTTCTTTTGAAGTTTAACCTGTCTCATTTGTTATCCATAGTTCATCAGTCTAGCATGGAAATCAGCAACCCTAAGAATAGCATTTATCAATGTCTTAACTAAACGTACAAAGCAAGCATAAGGTAACCACGCTTATGGTTCTGGGTAAGGACTATACAGGGGACAAGCTGAGACTTTCAGCCTTAGCAGCACAGCTTATAACACTGATATAGGCCTAAAATCCTAATTTCCTATTTTCCTACAACAGTCCCCCATTTTCTCTTTAAAATTTCCCAATTTACTGATAACGATAATAAAGCTTCTGTTGATTCAAGAGACTACAGCAACAATTACAAAACATTGACATACAATGAATCAAAACAAAAATTATCACAAAGACAATTACAATGACAATGACAATCATCAAAATCTTCTTCACTAACGTTCTGAGATCAGGAAACCAGGAAGTCATCCATTGCCACAGGTCTGCGACACCCCAGTTAGCGTCATCTTGTTGAATTTGCTGCATAACATGACTAACTTTCCAGATTTTATCCACTTCAGTTATCAATTGCTTACTCTGATCGATATACATACAGCAACTGGAGTTTAGCATGGTACAGACACCTCCTTGCGAAGCTAACAGGATGTCTAAAGCCATTCGATTCTGTAAAACAATCTGAGATAGGTTACGCAATTCTTGAATTTCTGGTGTCACTCCTTGATACCAATGCATATAATTTCTGATCCGAGCAAAACTATTTTGCAGATAGAGCAAGTACTGCGTTACTGCCTCGTCCCCTTCCAGGAGGGCAGTTTTGGCAGACATAAAGGTAAACGGAACTGCCAAAACTCACCCGAACAAAACTTCAGCAGGGCTGAGTTTAGTAGTAGCATGAGGAGTTGTACGAAGATCCCATAAAACAAGCGGTAGTGCTTCAGGCCATTTGAGACCTGTGTCTGCAGTGAGTTTTGCCAAACGATCTTTAATAGTGCGATTCATCCGCTCTACCTGACCAGAAGATTGTGGATGGTAGGGCGAGTGAAAGGCAGCCTGTATATCAAGAGCAACATAAACTTGCATTAGAACAGCAGCAGTAAAGTGCGGTCCCCTATCAGAATCAATAATTTCAGGGATACAGTACCTCGGAATGATATCACGAAGCAGGGTCTTAACCACAATTTTCGAATCATTCTTGCGAGTAGGAAAGGCTTCCACCCAGTGCGAAAGTTGATCAACAATAACAAGAATGTACTTATATCCCATAGAAGGGGGGAGTTCTGTGAAATCAATTTGCAGTTTCTGGAAAGGAAAGTAAGCAGGCGGCCGCTTGCCAGGGACTGTTGTGACCTTTGTGACCCCATATTTCTTGCAAAGAGTATAAGAGTCAGTCAGGCGTTTTGCAGCACTGTAAACTCCAGGCGCTGCCCACAACTGTTGGATTTTAGAAGCTACAGCTTCAGGCCCCCCATGAGTACGATCGTGAATCCAGTGAGTTAGAGGAAGGACATACCTCATAGGCAATAAGGGTTTATCACCTAGTTTCCAAATGCCGTCCTGTTGCGTTGCTTCCCAGCGTTTCCATTTGTTGAGCTCTTCTTCATCCAGTTCATCATAAAGAGCAGGACCAACGGGAAAAGGAAGAAGGGTAGCAACCACAGTCGTAGCAGGAGATGCATCGTGGACTGCCGCCGCTCTCGCCGCGCAGTCGGCCAAGGCGTTGCCATGAGCGAAAGAATCAAGGCGTTTAGTATGAGCAGGAATGTAAATAACAGCAATTTCTCGTGGTTTCTGGATAGCGAGCAGCAAATCATGAATTAATTGTCCATGAGCAATAGTACGACCGGCGGAGGTCAAAAAAACGCGTTCCTTCCAAAGTGCGCCAACAGAATGACAAATGCCAAAAGCGTACTTAGAGTCTGTATAGATATTAACTCGGAGACCTTTAGCAAAAGTTGCAGCACGAGTCAAGGCAATTAGTTCTGCAGCTTGTGCTCCAAGCGCTGGAGAGAGAGGTTCAGAAAAAAGTACATGATTTTCAGTGGCAACAGCAAAACCAGTAAAACGCTTACCATGCAGATAGTAACTTGATCCGTCTGTGAACAGGTTAAGGTCAGGGTGGGCGAGAGGAACATCTTGCAAATCTTCTCTGGTTTTAGAATAAGTGGTGACAAATTGCACACAGTCGTGTGGGTCATTGGAAAGGTGCACCTCAGGTAGAAGGGTAGATGGGTTTAAGGGTTTTGACCGTTTTAAAGAGATATTATCAGTCAGTAACAGGATGGCTTCGTATCGATGTGTGCGCTGCGGTGAGAGAGACTTGGTAGCATATCGGGCTAGTAAAAGTTCAACTTCATGAGGCACGGCAACAATGAATTTGTGACCCAGAACAAGTGGGCGAACTTTTTCCACTAATTCTGCAGCTGCTGCTACTGATCTAAGGCAATGTGGCGACCCTTTGATAACTGGGTCAAGAGCAACTGAATAATAACCCACAGGTCTTTCATAGGGTCCATGAGGTTGTACTAGGACCCCCTTTGCAATGCCACCCTTTTCGGTAGCATACAAAGTGAAAGGTTTAGAGTAATTTGGCAGGCCTAAAGCTGGGGCTGTGACTAAGGCTTGCTTCAAAGATGCAAAGGCATCGGACAATTCTGGCGTCCAGACAATTGGCTCTGGAGCTTTGTCCTTTGTAGTTTCAATAAGTGGTCTAGCTAGTTCGCTAAACCCTAAAATCCATGGTCGACAGAACCCAGCTTGGCCAAGGAAAGCTCTCATTTGTTTTTTAGTAACAGGTGGTGTAATTTGAAGAATAGCGTTGATTCTGTCGGGATCAATCTTTCGAACTCCTCCTGCTAAAACAAAGACCAAATATTTTACCTCTGGTTCACAGAATTGTAACTTAGCTAATGAGGCACGATGACCCTTATGATATAGTCGAATGCAAAGGTGCTCTGTATCAATTGCACAGGCCTCCTGAGTTCGGCTAGCAACAAGCAAATCATCAACATATTGAATCAGTGCAGATTTGTTTGGCAATTCAATATCTTGGAGATCATATTTGAGAATTTGCGAAAACAAGGTAGGGGAAGCAGTAAAGCCTTGAGGGAGCCGAGTCCAAGTCAATTGGCGACCTTCCCAAGTGAAGGCAAACAAAGGTTGGCTTTCTTCTGCTACAGGTATGCTAAAGAAAGCTCCTGTCAGATCTAAAACAGTGTACCAGTGCGCCCAAGATGGAATTTCGGTTAAAATTAAACTTGGATCTGGTACAACTGGGTGCGGAGCTTCAACATAATCGTTGATAGCCCGTAAATCTTGTACAAAACGGTACTCAGGATCTCCATCCTCATCTAGTTGATTTTTACTTACTGGAAGAATTGGGGTATTAAATGGACTCATAACAGGTTTTAGAATCCCTTCATTGAGAAAGGTTTGAATTTGTTTTCGCAAACTCGGTAATGCAACAGCTGGTATTGGATATTGCTTAATAGCAGGAGGGGGACCACCTTTAGTTTTAACAACAACCGGCAGCGCAGACTTCAAAAGACCAATATCTTTAGTTGTACGACTCCAAAGTCCAGAAGGGACATTCTGCAATTCCCACGGAATGGCCACTTCTTTCTTCGGAGTATGATCTAGAGTGAAAACACTTCCAATAAAAATCAATTTAGCTTTACCTTTACCATAGGTCAATTGAGTACCAAACTCTTGTAAGAGATCTCGTCCCAGCAAAGAAGTCGGTGCCCCCGGTGCAACAATAAAGCGAGCCCATGTAACTTTATCGCCTAAAGTAACAGGGAGTGGTTTAGAGAGAGCATGGTTAAGCACAGAGCCTGTAACACCCTTGATAGCAATCATTTCCTGCGATGTTTGTGGCACATCAAAGTTGAGAAGCGAGAGTGTAGCCCCAGTATCTACTAAGAAAGAGACTGATTTTCCATTAACATCAGCTAAGACATGACCTGTAGAGGAAATTTCTAAGGTCATTATGCAATGCTTACTGAGAGTAGCTACGACGATATGGAGGCGGCGGAGCAGAAGGGGCGTCAGTAATACCACCAAGTTGACTACCAACAGCGGCAGCAGGTGCAGGTAGAGTAGCTCCTGGTTGATATTGGGGTTGCAACGGGCATTCACGTTGCATGTGTCCTAAATTACCACACCAAAAACAGGTTAATTGCATTGCGTCATTCGTAGGGTTGGTAACAGCAGGGTTTGTAACAGGGAAAGAACCCCCCATGGGTGGAAAGGAACTTCCCATCCCAATTCCTCTGCCGAGGACTCCCCGGCCCCGAGGGAAGCGAGCTCGGAATACCCCTCGGACTCCTCGGGGATACCCACGTCCCCGAGTTGCGGAAACCCCCTGAGCTATGGCTACAGCTAGTAAGTTCATATCTTCCTGTCTTTCTCTCCGATACCGTCTACGTTCGACCTCACGTTCTTTCTCCTGCCGAAGGCGCTCAGCCTCCCTTTCTAATTGTAGCTTATGTTGTTGCTCTTCTGTACAGCCGTTATACACAAAATTAGCAACAGAGAGAACTTTTTGTAAATTCTCTACTTGCCAGCCAGGCATATGTTTTTGAAAATGTTTTCGAATATCAGGGGCTGACTGATTGACAAAAATGCTAATAGCCAATGGTTCCTGAAAATTATCTTCGGTCATTCCTCCATACTGTATTAAAGCTTTTCTTAAGTGGTGCCAAAAGTCTCCCGGGTGTTCATCAGGAGCCTGTTGGCACTCTGCAACTTTTGACCAATTAGTCACTTTTTCATCACACTTTCGAATTGCTTCAATCAGATTATCAATTGCAACTAAATAGGTAGCTTTTTGGTCCTCCTCATGTAAATTCCAATTTGGATCTTGGTCTGGCCAGGGATTACGTCCCTGTGTCTGTTCAGCCAATTCTTTATCTTTAGCCAGGATTTTTTGTTTTTCCTCATGTGTAAATAATTCGGACAAAAGTGTTTGCATATCATTCCAGCTGGGTGAATAATCTCGGGCAATAGTTCGAATTATTTTAGAGCATCGCTCCGCGTCATCACGGAGTCGCGGCATTTTATCATGCCAGAGTAAAAGATCACCTGGTTTCCAGGGATGATGTGTAGTTACCATGAGAAGCAGTGGCTGGTTGCCAGCATTACTACGACCAGCTCTAGGATTAGCTACATAGGATAAAGTCATAGGGAAAATACCTGCAGGTGAATCAGTTTTGGGCTTAGAATTGTCACTTATTTCATCATCCAGATAAGCAAGTAATTGGTGTTTATTCATGCTCTTCTGGAGTTGCTTTCGTTTTCGTATATCAGCATAGTCAAACCACAAATACAAATAGTTCATTTGTTGGGGCTGGCAGTCCTCCAGGATTTTACGGAGAGACTGCAATTTAGTTTCTTCAAATGAGCCATAAATCAGCCACCGATCATCAAGGGAAGCCCCAGCCACTCTGCTTATAAAAGGCCAATCATCTTGGCAGAGGGCAATTAATCTTTTTATGTGCAACCCTGCGGTTCCTGACAATCTTCCCCAATTTGAAATCATTTCAGCCAAAGGCGTATTTTTAGGAACTGAGGGTCCAGCCCCCATCCTTGTAAATATATTTAGAGACTTGAACTCTAATAAAAATATAAATAAAAGAAACAAATCGGGAGAACAGGAGAGACTCGAACTCACCTGTCCCTGGCCAGGTCCCGTTGTTTCAGTTTGTGCTGCAGAGTCCCATCTGGGGTGCCAACTGAAAAAAGGTCATAGGTAGGCGCTGGATAGAGACTCGAACTCTTGTGGGTTACTCTGAGCAGTATTTATTGTAGAAGATTCACGGGAACAGCAGCGTTGGGTCACCTCCTCAGAGAGTGACAATCATACAGCAGTATAACTAGTCATTATATAGGGTTCTAACAGGTATTATGCAACTAAGCAAAATTTATCACTGTCTATCACTGTCGATATCTATCACTGTCGATATCCTCAGGTTCCTTCCGTTCCAGTGGTCTGCGGGTTCCACTTCTTCTTTCTTGGCAAGTACCGAACGACAGGTCATCAGGTCGCAGGGCTAGCTTCTTTTGAAGTTTAACCTGTCTCATTTGTTATCCATAGTTCATCAGTCTAGCATGGAAATCAGCAACCCTAAGAATAGCATTTATCAATGTCTTAACTAAACGTACAAAGCAAGCATAAGGTAACCACGCTTATGGTTCTGGGTAAGGACTATACAGGGGACATGCTGAGACTTTCAGCCTTAGCAGCACAGCTTATAACACTGATATAGGCCTAAAATCCTAATTTCCTATTTTCCTACAACAGTCAACAAGCTGAGAGAGAGTTAACTGATAACACACAGGTCACAGTAAACTTGCTGAAGTCTGCAAGATGCTTTCCTCATTAACCTGTTTTCTTTGTGGGTATCGGTTTAAGCATGTTGCAATTTTGGTAGGTCTTTGCTATATGGTACGATAAGTTCACAGTCTGTTAAATCATGAGAATTCATTGACTCAAAATGTGCATTTTGTGATAATACAGAAGATCATAAGTAATTTAGTTCTTTACTGCGTGAATGTGATGGTAAAATTTTGTGTGTAGTAGCCGTTATTATTTTTTCTTTTCTCTAGCATGCTACCTTTATCCCAGCATTCAGACTTGCGCAACTCTGTGACAGGCTGTGTCTCATCTCGGTGTGCTGGATTTGGTTTTTCCGTATGCACATCATGTAAAGAATCCTGGTTTTGGAATAACAGCTGTACCGCACCAGATGAGACACTAAAAACAAAACAAAACAAAACAAAACAAAACAAAAAAAAGGCCTTGCCCAGTCCAGCTCGCTGTGGGGGCTGATGGGGCTCCAGCGCGCACTGACCTATTTTGTCAGGGAGACCCAGAGGTACCTCCACCTGGCTGAGCAGTAGGCAGCCCAAAGGTGCAATGCAAAAAATTGAGATATTGTCTTAAATTGGTGTAACTGTGATCCATCTGCTTATTTGAACTTGGTATATGGTTTTCACATCTGAGCTCAGTATTTTAGTTTGCATATTCATATTTGGTACCAAAAGAATCTTGTTTGGGGAGATAATTACAAAATGTGAACCGGTTCCACTGCTAAAATTCCACCTTGCCTCCCCTTAGGATGCATCCTTACACATTAGAATGATTGCTTATATTGTTAGAAAAGCATGTAAATTGTTAAAATGCTATGATAGCTGTGGATTTGGAAGAGGTTGTATTTAAAAATTGCTAGAATATTAACTGATTTGGATCTAGGAAAATAGAATAATGGATTTATGTTTGTTATACTGGTTTATACTGTTTTTTGACATCCCTAAATTGTAAAAGGTAAATGGAGCTAAGGAATGTAACTATTTCTGAGCTATTTGAAATTGCATATAAAGTGTAGTTGGAATGAAATGGGTAAACAAAAGAGCAAAACATCCCAGGCCTATGTGCAGCTCATTGTAACTGAGAAGTTTCCCAGAGCCTCCTACTTCGTACCAGCCATTATGCCAGCTGCGTGACCTTGGTTATATCTAAAACTGCAGCAGGAAGAGAAAGAAAAAACAACTGGAAAAACCTGGCTGCCCACTTTTAAAGCAGAGAAAGGGGGGCTTTATTCCCCCCGCTCTGTCCTTTTTTTTTTTTTTTTTCTTTCCCTGAAGTATTGTCATCCATTTTTGTTGTTGCACTGTGTTGTTTTTCAGCTTTGAATCAGTGGTTGTTGTTGTTGTTTATTTTTGCTTCTGTCTCGTTTCCTAGGTTTTGGCACATCTGGGGAAAAGAGCTCATAATTCTACCTCCTTGCTGAAGTCAGTCTTTTCACACTGGTCAGCTTTGGGGGGTCACAGTGTTCAGTGCTTCTCTGGGTCAGACTGGTACTGATTTGAGTGTGGAGTGGAGCCAGATTGGTTTGATGTGGAGTTCAAACTGATGTGTTTTCATGCTGGGCTGTACGTCTTGCCATCTCAGATGGGGGCGAGAGGGAGGTTTTATTCCCCCCCGCGCCCCTCCCCCAAGCAATATTACTGCTAGAGAGCTGTGATACTGCATGAAGGAGTCTGAGAGTGAAATTTAAAGGCATCACCAGTGGATCCATAGTTCTAATGAAACTGGAAAATTAAACCAAAAATTTGTTAATAGACTTATTCTGTGGTAATTAGTTGTAAGTGACTTCTTAGTAAATTCACCATGCTGGGTTTTGAGGTCATGGGAGAGAACGAAAGAAAGGCCATTTTTTGAGACCAATGGAATGCCAAATTTGGAACAAAGTTTAAATACATGAATTCTTATAGTTGTTAGAAACTCCTATACCTCTCCTAGGTTAAGATTTGTTAAGTAAATTGTAAGCTCAAATAACGTTTTCTGAGAATTCTGTTTAGTTGCATAGCCTACAAGAAGCTGCTTGGATGGCGCAGATCTGCTTGTGCAAGTGAGAGATCTCCAAGGAAATTTCAAATGCTGTGTTTCCAGTAGTATTAACAGCCAGAGTTTCGATAAAGCAAATACTACACTGATAGATCTGAAACAGGACTTCGATCTGGTAAGGGAAAACAATATCCAATAAATATGACAGCCAAAATAGAGTTGGAAACTTTGAGGAATAAATTTATGACAACTTTACAGGCTGACTGCATTCGATTGGACTTGCAGATTTGTCTATTTATAGCTACAACATAGAAACAACCTGTGGCTATTGTGGAACAGTATGATGAGATTGCTAGCAGACTGATATGCTGCTTGTTACTCTGATCAAGAAAAGCAGGGAATGAATTTAAGTTTCAGTAGGCCATGATCCTTTTGTCATTGTGGCAGATTGCAACCCCCCTCCCTCCTGCAGTACGGCACGTCTCCCTCTTCCTCTGCTACTTGAGGCTAACAGCTTCTTTTGTCTGGCCCAGAGCACCCTGGCTCCTGGGACATTAGAAGAAGGGAGTGCCAAGGCACACTGAGCCGCGCCCAGTGTGGGGGATGTTTGAGGGTTTCAGGGGCACCCACACTCAATGTGGGGGGTGCAGAGAAGCTTATACAATGCCTACAGTCAGGTCTGATCAGATAACAAAACGGGACTCTCGTCGAGACTCCGCCCATTGCAGCGGGTCTCTTGGAGTACGAGCTTAGCCACTGCCGCCAGGAGAGCCCCCTCCCTGGGATGGAGACTCCACTTGCCTAACCGCCACGGGTGTAAGTAAACCTCTCGCAGGATTGCGAGTATATTTATACTTTTCGCGCACATTTGCACAAGTAAATTTATTCCTCGCACAATCGCGAGTGGCCGCCGAGAGCCCCTCGCACAATCGCGAGTGTATTTTCTTTCCGTGCACATTTGCACGTGTAAAATAACTCTCGCAGGACTGCGAGCGTATTATAAATTTACTCTCTCACAATCGCGAGTGCACACTTTCCGTACTCACTACGAGTACGTGTATCTCTATAAAAATAACCCCACACCGTGTTCAGGCAAGTGTGTACTCCTCCGGGACTCGGGGACGGCTCCGGCATTGTTTTGGTGAAGCCACGTGCATGCACTCTGTGGACCTCCTGTTGTATTAGTGGCTGCCCCTCTCAATAATTTCCTTCACTGATATCCGAACCTGTATTTAAGTCACTTTGGAGTGCTAAAACCCTGTGCCTCGCTGGTCTAATAAAAGTTGTTTTTGGACCTTGTTGTCCCTTAAATTGACCTGTGGGTTGCCTCCGTGACAATTTTTGGCGTAGTCGTGCAGGATATCAGAGATGGAGGAATTATTTGGAGGGTTGAGTAATATCTCTGCAACAATCTGGGGTCTTGTAGTTATAGGGTCTGCGGTGTGTGCCAGCTTGAGTGTTTACTTAAAGGTAACACAGGATCTGTGTAAACTTAAGGACCGAATGGAGGAAAACCTTTCGCGGGAGAGTGAACGATTTGACTCTTTAAGGCAGGACTTTTCGTGGCAAAACAGTTTGACTCTTTAAAGAAAAACCTCTCGTGGCAAAATGAGCAGTCCGAGATTGTTAAGCAGGACCTCTCGCGACAAAGCGAACGGTTTGACTCTTTAAAGGAGGACTTTTCGCGGCAAAGCAAACAGTTTGATTCTTTAAAGCAAAGCCTTTCGTGGCAGAGTGAGCAGTCACCATTTGTGAAATTTAATTCTGATTTTTTTATTTTAGTTGTAATCTATGTCTTTGTCTATTGCACTAGCTGGTTTTCTTAACAGCACAGCTTTTGGCATGCATAAATGTAAAATGTAAATTGCTGCAGAACCTGCAAGTCTTTTAAATCAGGTCGTAGGCCATACTTGTATTTGGTCTGATCCTACTTACTTGCAAAGTTTTTGTCCATGGTTCTGAGAAGTCTCATAAAGCTGTAGTGGTCTGGCATGAAGATAACGATTGGCATCATTCTGTAAAAATTATTGAAGGTTCAACCCAATTAGCAGAACTTGGCACAGCTTTACATTACTTAGAGCTTTTTAAGGAGGAACCTCTAAATTTGATTTGTGATTCTGAGTACGTAGTCAAGGTCCAATGCACGTATCTGCTTCTGAACTGTGTTTTTTGTTTTGGTTCTGTTCTTTTCTAAAACAAAAAGGGGGGAGAAGTAGGGAAAACACCACAAAACCAATTGTCAAAAGCATTGTATGTGATGAAATACTTTGCAAGTGTGAAAAAACCTACATTAGTTATGTGAAAGAACCTACATTAGTTATGGCCAAATCACTAGTTAATGGTCAACGGAAAAGGCCACATCAATTGATAACCTGGGGGAGAAGCTCTGCTTGTGTCTTTACAGATCAAGGGCAGCAATGGTTGCCAGCACGAAACGTGAAACCTGTGTTATCTTCTTGACAATGATTGTTGCAGCTGCTGTGTTTTGGATGCCCGCACAGACAAAGACTAACATGTGGAGTACTTTAGCCAGCATGACTGACCAGGACTCCATATGCCTAGCTATGGCATCTCCGGAAAACCCGTTCCACGCGTGCTTGGTTGGCATCCCCCTTGATGACTACAGCAGCATCACACAACTGTTTCAAAATAGAGGTTGGTGCAGAGGCATTGCAACAAACTGTAATAATACTAACATGGCACCTTGGATTAATTGCCTCCTGGAAATAGACATTGAACCACAGGAACTGGAATTGCTGGCATCTATGCCCATGGACACTTGTATCAACCTGGTTTGTGAAAAGTGTCAGAGCAATATACGAGAACATGAATGGATAAACTGCAAAATATTAATGCTACCCTTGGTGACTATAGAAATGAAACTCATTGGTGCAGTGCCTCGGAGAAGAATCCAAGGGATGTCATTGATAATGTGGGAACAGCGACCCCAAAAACCTTTTGTATGGTGTATTCTTGATCTGTGGAGATAGAGCCTGACCAGGAATTCCTTCTAATACTGTTGAAGGACTGTGTATTTTGGGACTATTAACTCTCTTAACGCCCAATGTATCTATGATAATAGATCACAGAAGAGCAAGACAAGAAAAACACTTTTTTGTGTGTATATGAGTCAAAATGTGATAATAATGTAGATTTTTGGTGATCAAGGTTAAGGGTTTTAGGATCTCTTGTATCGGGTGTTGGCACAGCTAAAAGCTTTAAATATTTTAGAAAATTAGGATGCTGGCTAGTTAAGCAAACTAACAGAACTTAAAAGGCTTTAAGTGGAATTTTTTTAGATGTAGATTCTGTAAGACATGCCACATGGCAGAGTAGGGCCGCGATAGATTTTTTGTTATTAGCTCAGGGACATGGGTGTGAAGATTTTGATGGGATTTGTTAAATAAATTGCTTAGTGGTTGAGGGTTTTTAGGATGGTTGTTATCAGCAGTGAAAACAGGACTGATCATTTTGATGATTGTTGTGGTTGTGTTACTAATGTTGTCATGCATGATTCCTCTGCTGCAAAGGGCCCTGCAGCGGACAATGAGGGCAGCATTTTTAGCAAAAATTAAAAAAAGGGAAAATTGTGGGAAACTGCAGCGGGTCTGTGGAAACCTTGACAGAAAATATGAGAGTAGAGATCAGCCTTGAGATATTAAGATTTACCCTTGAGAAGGATGGGAGTAAAGGAGTATCCGGAGAGAGGAGAGATGTACCAGTGAGAGAGAAGGGGATAGAAGAATAACATGGATGATAGAAAAACTAACCAATGAGATGTTAGTGCTGTAACTTGTAACCAATAGTGAAAAGACACATGAACTGGTCGAATTGTATAAAAATGCACTTGTAGCAATAAATGGCATCTATTACTTTCATCTTGAAAGAACTTGGTCCATGTCGTTTGTCCGTCTCAACCGCGACAGTTTAGGTTGGATATTAGGAAAAAATTCTTCACAGGAAGGGTTGTCAGGCTGCCCAGGTAAGTGGTGGAGTCACCATTCCTGGAAGCATTCAAAAGATGTGTAAATGAAGTTCTTAAGGACATGGTTTAGTGACAGACTTAGGTTAATGGTTGGACACAATGATCTTGAGGGTCTTCTCCAACCAAAATGATTCTATGATTCTGTGCACCTAGCAAGTAAAGACACATTTTTCCTAAAATAGTGCAACCACATGCGGGGAACTACAAAACAATTGTTTAATAAGGTATCTAAAAATTTGAAGAGCTGCAGCAGAACTGCAGCAAAATACTTTAAGCCCTCATTTTTTTTTATTTTTTTTTTTCAGAAGTTCTTACTTAAGGAGAACAAAGTGATTCAATTTAGCAATGAGTAGGCCTTTAAAAATCTACTTTATAGGTATGGTACAGGATCACCTGTTCATGATTATTTTCTCAACATTTGAGTACATAAATACTTTTTCCTAAAGAGGCTTTGTAACAGTAACAAAATAATTCTGTTTCAATTTGATAAGTCACAGACCAATATTATACCCAAACTCATTAATTCATCATTTGTATATACTCTTACTTGGAAAAATATTTAACATTGACATTTTGCAAATGGAGAATTTACATAGGACTGATACAAAGAGCAGATAAGTGACAGAACAATGTTCTAGTCAAATACAGCAGACTAATTCTGATCAGAGATGCACATTTACCATATTGTTTTCTTCTTAACCCATGAAGCACTACAGAAAATATAATTTACCCTTTTATCGGTTGGTATCACTTGTAGAAAAGGAAGACAACTGCAGACTTTTTCTGCATTTTTCTTGACGTGTGTTGAAAAGGATAAGAAAAAGATGAACTACTCCTGAAGCCTGAGGATGGAGCCCCAAACCTCTATTGCATCATTTTAATGATTTTTGGCAAGGGGACATTCCAAAAGTGCTGTGCCTGTCTTCCTGCACAGATAGACCCACTCACAATCTTTTTGGGTTGTTCCCCCTCCATTTATCTCAGAAGCAGCAGAAGAAATATGAAGACTATAAGAGCTGCCTATTTCAGCAGAGATCTCTATTTTTTACATTTGCTACCGCAACTCAAATGGATTTAAATAAAACCGACAAGACATCCACAGAGAAGCAGCCATCTTCAAATAAATGTGACTTCCACACAAGTTTATTTCATAATGATCCTCTAAGACAAATACTGTTGCTATTAAAATTAATCCGACTGAAAACTGTTTTGATATTGCAGAAAAATGTTACATTTCTAACCACTGCCTTGTTAGATGTAAAAACTTACCTATAGCAAGCCACAACCTCTCAAGTCTTTATAGAGTGAATATGATAAGGTGTGTATAAAAAAAAAATATTGCTTAAATCTATTGCTAATGCTGCATAAATTACAGAAACTTAATCTTTCCCAAAAGAGAAGATCTGTATCCCCAAACATATGACTCTGCTGGTACTAAAGCTGTAGCAGGACTTCTCATGATTGAATGCATGTGACTTAAATAATAAAAATAGTACATGTGCTTAAGCAGCTATGTTTACCCGACTCAAGACTGTCACTAAACAAAGGGTTAACTAATAAGTATTTGGATCTCATAAAGATATTTTAAATGTTCACACTTAATAGCATAGAACTTTATGTATCCTAACTGAAAAGACATATCAGGCCCACTTAAGAATATAGAAGAACAGGTAAAATGTGCACAGTAGCTTTAATAATCCATAGCCAGAGGCTTTTATTTTTAAAGGGTTACACCAACCATAATCAGCCATTTCAAATGCTCACTCCATTTACTTTTGCATTTCAAATAAAAAAAAAGTCAATACAATATATGATTTCCTTAAATTGAAAAAAATCTGAGATTCCATCTTTTATAGCATATATAAATATACAGGTATAAATACTAATCTGTAAAAGTAGGTTTTTCCTCATAACAAAAGCTGTTAACGCCTTCAATATTCAGTTAAATATATCTTCCCTAGCATAACTTAAAACATAACTAAATAATAAAGACTTTGCTCCAGTTATACTCAAAGCTGGAAAAAATGAGACAGACATCGGGTTTTTTTGCTTTTCTACCTTATCTGTGATGCAGTACATTTAAAATTAATTAGATCAATTCTTCATAGAGAGACAGAGACACTAGATTGTGTTTTGTCCTCAGATGTTCAGCTAAGGGTTTCTTAGATAAATGTCATGAAATAAGCAACACCAAAAAAAAAAGAAAAAAAGACTGCAAAGCCTTAAGAAAATAAAGCCCAGCATATCGGTGCTGTACTACACATCAGCTTTTCTCCCCAATCATTTATTCCAGTAAAAACTTGTATTTTTCTGGAACATACAGGACCTTTTCAGAACAATGAGAAAATCTTCATATGGCATACATCTCCCTAAGTAGTATCAGAATTACACTTAGGTGTTCAGTCTTGATTTGACTTTCATCGTGATACTTGGTCTCTAATGAACCTTTTCCTGCAGGCAGCCTGATTCATTCAGTATACAGAATAATATGCTGGAATTTTCAGATTCAATGAACATCTGCTGAAACTGACATATACAACAACAAGCTATCTGTTTAATTGATCAGGTGAGATTATTTTATACAACTTGTGATGACACCAATATCAATTATAATGTATTTATTCAAGCTTTTACTTATGAACATTATTGGTTTTGTGTGGTTCCCCCCACTAAAAACAGTGAGTATCCTAGAGAGTTTGGCATAAAACCAGGATGTCTTCTATTAAGTCAAGACTCTTTGGATAAGATAATCTATGGCACTTATTTTCTTAAACACTTTACCTGCATTCCTTTCACTTCCTCTGCTACACTGCAATTAGAAACAGGAAAAGAAGAAACATCAGAAGAATATTAGAATAGTAATTAATGGATGCCTTTGTTTACTTTGGTACATCTCACAACTAGGCACTTCCTAAATAATAATTCCGTTTCCATCAGGTTTCCCACGGCCTGATCAGAAAAGCCACAAATGCTATACATGTTAAAAGTTACCTGATCACTTACTTCTTGTCATACTATTGCTGTTAAAATCGCTACAAGAATGTAAGCTTTAGCTACCTTGGCCCAGGCTAAGACAGATAATTCCTCTTACAGTCCTTAATGTATTTAGTCTGTAAAGTTGTGCAGCAAGGATTAGTAGAGGATGCACAAGGTATTACCCAGGAGTGGAAAAGGAAAGGGAAATACAGCCCCTTTGCTCTCTCCATTAGATACTCTCTTGTTTCCCAAGACTGAATTTTACCCCTTGTCCCCTCACTCTGTGGGGTTCCAAACAGCTTCTGTGTTAACTCCCAAGGCACACCACATAACTTAGCTTTTTAGGCAGATATTAGGAATGTAGCAACAAGGTGACTTTTGGCAGTTATGGCAGAAACACTGAGATTTAGAATAAATTCACTGTTGAGTTCTTACGAGGGAGTTCAGGAAATAGAAAAAGAAGTAACTGCTTGTTTAATGTAAGTACTCAGAATAAAAAAATACAGATCACACAACAGTAATGGCTTTAGCCTGGCAAAGACAGGTGCTTAGCACTGGTAAATGGTCTGTCTCATCTGACAGTCTTAACCAATTTATCCTAAAACCCTATTTTAAGGCAGATGTTGAATTAATTGATTAATACCTCTTGCAAATATGATATGGCACAGCGAGATTTGAATTTATTCCTATAGATATTATATATGAAGGAAAAAGAAACATTACTACAAACTGCATAGTAGGACTACATTAATAGCTACCTCAACTACTTCCTCCTGCCATTTTCTAAGGTCCTCGGTTGACACATCCTCCCATGATTTTGGTCCTAGAAATAACAAGAGAGATCAGTATAAACACAGCTTTTCTTATAGCACTATATATACCCAGAATCAGTCTAACAAACATAAACATTTAGGAAGAACATATTACATAGTAACAACACATTATCAAATCTGAACAGCCTCCAATACAATTGTAGAAGCAAAAACTCATAAGTAAACAAGCCAAGAGAAAATTGTAATTCTAAGTTAATTGAGAAGTCAGGCAAAACAAAAGAAAAACAAAGCAACAACTAAATAATCACATGCTAAGTCTAGCAACACTAAGCTAAAATCCGAGGAGCATTACAGCCACACATGCCATGAAGAGGGGAAAAAAGGCAAATTATTTTACTCTTAAAATATTATTGAATGCATACTGACTACATGGTATCTGACGTTAGTTAAAGCCATAGTTAAGGCTTGACAGGACTGAGATCCATGTTAATTCCATACTGAATAGAGGTTAGTAAACCAAAAGTATAAGCCAGCCTTTACAAATCAATGGTTGTGAATTACAGTGCTGTATGCCACCCTCTCCTTCTCTTGATGGACAATGTATACAAAATGCTATGAAATGCAGTTTTCCCAGTCTGTAAAAGCCTTTAAAAGGTAAATCATATTTCGTGCAATGATTAGATAAGGCTTGGTACTGTGGTAGTACATCACGTGTATGTGTGCTAAGTTCTACTTTACAAGAATTGATAAAGTAACTTACAAAACGTAATCATCACTTCAGTGATAATAAAACTGGTAGAACATTTCATTTCCCTGTAAAGCCACCAAGACGCTAAGTCATAAGTCCTACTAAAACCCCAAAGTATTTTAGAACAACAGTTTTTTTTTTTCCCCAATAAACTCTGCATAAGCATTGTCAACTCTATAATGGATCAACATTTATAATGAAACACTGGAAAAACATGACATAGCACAATGTGGTACAGATTTATGCTAACCACTGAAACATTCAATGAAAAGTTAAAGATACTATCCACCCAGTTCCCCCTGACATTTGACATAAGAGAAACTTATCAGAGCAGCTTTCAGAATACTAAGCAGAAAGGAAATTACACAGTCCTTTCATGTGTAACAACTTCCTGCTAATACCTCCATTCACAGAATCACAGAATGTTTGGGATTGAAAAGAACCTCAAAAGTTCACAGTATCACAGTATCACAGTATGTTTGGGCTTGGAAGGGACCTCAAAAGATCATCTAGTCCAATCCCCCTGCTGGAGCAGGAACACCTAGGTGAGGTCGCACAGGAACATGTCCAGGCGCGTTTTGAATGTCTCCAGAGAAGGAGACTCCACAACCTCCCTGGGCAGCCTGTTCCACTGCTCTGTCACCCTCACTGAGAAGAAGTTTTTTCTCAAATTTAAGCAGAACCTCTTGTGTTCCAGCTTGATCCCATTACCCCTTCTCCTATCATTGTTTGCCACCGAGAAGAGCCTGGCTCCATCCTCATGGCACTCACCCTTTATATATTTATACACATTAATAAGGTCCCCCCTTAGTCTCCTCTTCTCCAAACTAAAGAGACCCAGCTCCCTCAGCCTTTCTTCATAAGGGAGGTGCTCCACTCCCTTAATCATCTTCGTTGCCTTACGCTGGACCCTCTCCAGCAGTTCCCTGTCCTTCTGGAACTGAGGGGCCCAGAACTGGACACAATATTCCAGATGGGGTCTCTCCAGGGTGGAGTAGAGGGGAAGGAGGACCTCTCTCGATCTACTAACCACCCCCCTTCTAATACACCCCAGGATGCCATTGGCCTTCCTGGCCACAAGGGCACAGTGCTGGCTCATGGTCATCCTGTTGTCCACCAGGACCCCCAGGTCCCTTTCCCCTACACTGCTCTCTAATATGTAATTTCCCAACCTATACTGGAACCTGGGGTTGTTCCTGCCCAGATGCAGGACTCTACACTTTCCCTTGTTAAATTTCATTAGGTTATTCCCCGCCCAACTCTCCAGCCTGTCCAGGTCCCGCTAGATGGCAGCACAGCCTTCTGGCGTGTCAGCCACCCCTCCCAGCTTAGTGTCATCAGCAAACTTGATGATAGTACACTCTATTCCCTCGTCTAAATCGTTAATGAATATATTGAATAATATTGGCCCCAGTACTGACCCCTGAGCCACTCCACTAGATACTGGCCTCCAACTAGACTCCGCACCATTGACTACCACTCTCTGGCTTCTCTCCTTAAGCCAGTTTGCAACCCACCTCACTACTCTATTGTCTAGACCACACCTCCTCAACTTAGCTGTGAGGATGCTGTGGGAGGCTGTGTCAAAGTCTTTACTGAAGTCAAGGTAGACCACATCCACCACTCTGCCATCATCCATCCACCTTGTTACATTCTCATAAAAGGCTATGAGGTTGGTCAAGCATGACTTACCCTTGGTAAAGCCATGCTGACTGCCCCTAATAACCCTCTTATCCTTGATATGCCTTGAGATGGCACCAAGGATAAGCTGTTCCATTACTTTCCCAGGGACAGAGGTGAGGCTGACCGGTCTATAATTACCCAGGTCCTCCTTCTTGCCCTTTTTGAAGACTGGAGTGACATTTGCTTTCCTCCAATCCTCGGGCATCTCCCCCGTTTCCCAAGACTCGGCAAAGATGATGGAGAGCGGTCCAGCAATGACTTCAGCCAGCTCCCTCAGCACGCACGGATGCATCCCATCTGGACCCATGGATTTATGGATGTTCAGACTATTTAATTGCTCCTTAACCCAGTCCTCGTTGACTAAAGCAAACTCCTCCATTGACATGGCTTCATCCGGGGTCTCAGGGGTACAGGGCTCCCCAGGACAGCCTCCAGCAGAGTAGACAAAGAAGGCATTCAGTAATTCTGCCTTCTCTGTATCTTGTGCCACTAGGGCACCCACCCCGTTCATCAGTGGGCCTACATTGCCTCTGGTATTAGTTGTATCTGCTATGTATTTGAAAAAGTTCTTTTTGCTGTCCTTGACCCCTCTCGCCAGCTGTAATTCTAAGGAGGCCTTGGCTATCCTAGCTGCCTTCCTACATCCTCTAACAGCAGCCTTATATTCTTCCCAAGTGGCCAGCCCCTGCTTCCATGACATGTAAACTCTCCGCTTCTGCTTGAGCATATCCAACAGATCCCTATTCAACCACGCAGGCCTCCTGGCTCCCTTCCTTGACTTCCTATGTGTGGGGATGCTCTGATCCTGAGCGTGGAAGAAGCAATCTCTGAATGCAATCCAGCTATCTTGGGCCCCTTTTCCTTCAAGCAGTCTTGCCTATGGGATTTCCCCCAGCAATTGCTTGAAAAGGCCAAAGTTAGCCCTGCTAAAGTCCAGGGTTGCAATTCTACTTGCTATTCTGTTCCTGCCACCCAAGATGCTGAACTCCACCATCTCGTGGTCACTGCAACCCAGGCAGCCCTCAACCTTTACTGCTTCAACCAGACCCTCCTTGTTAGTGAGGATGAGATCCAGCAGTGCACCTCTCCTAGTCGGCTCCTCCACCATCTGCATGAGGATGTTATCATCAATGCACTGGAGGAACCTTCTGGACTGTGGCTGGCTGGCTGAATGGTCCTTCCTGCAAACATCAGGGAAGTTAAAATCCCTCACAACAACCAGGGCCTGTGACTGTGAGGCCACTCTCAACTGCCCATAGAAGGCCTCATCAACTTCCTCATCCTGATCTGGTGGCCTGTAACAGACGCCCACAACAGTGTCACCCCTGCCAGCCTGCCCCTTGATCCTGACCCATACACTCTCAACTCGCTCGTCATCCACTCCTGGGCAGAATTTAGTACATTGTAGTTGCTCTCTCACATAGAGAGCAACTCCACCACCACGCCTGGCTGGCCTGACTTTCCTGAAAAGGGCATAGCCATCCATGTCCACATTCCAGTCATGTGAACTGTCCCACCATGTTTCCGTAATTGCCACCAGATAATAATCTCCCGACCGAACACAGGATTCTAACTCCTCCTGCTTATTCCCCATGCTGCACGCATTGGTGTACAGGCATTTCAGGGAGCGAGCAGAGCACACCAATTTCTCCCTAGGGGCATAGGAGGCCACCTGGTCCTCATCAGTTTTAGAATGCTGCCCCACTGGGACAAGCCCAGCTACAACCCCATCTCCCTTCGAGCCTAGTTTAAAGCTCTCCAAATGAGCCCAGCTAATTCCTGCCCCAGCATCCTTTTGCCCCTGCGAGATAAACCTTTCCCGTGTGACACTGTCCGGACTGGTGTCTTATAAAACCAACCATTATCAAAAAATCCAAAGCCCTCCCTGTAGCACCAGTCTTCGAGCCAACCATTATGAGACTGAATTTTCTTATTCCATCCTACATCGTCACTTGAAGATGGAAGGAGTGAAGAGAAGATCACTTGAGCCCCTGAGTCTTTCACCATCCTTCCCAAGACCTTGAAATCGTTCTTCATTCCCCTCAGACTACGGGAAGCAGCTTCCTCCCCATCTGTCTGGAAGACCAGCAGCGGGTAGTAGTCTGTCGGGTGCACCAGTTTGGGGAGCTCTCTAGCAATATCCTTGATCCGGGCTCCAGGTAGACTACAAACTTCCCTAAGATGAGGGTCAACTCTGCATATTGGGCCCTCTGTTCCTTTCAGAAGGGCATTTCCTATTACAGTCACCCTTCTTTCTTTCTTATCAGAGGCAGTCGTAAGTTGTGAAGTCAACCGCCTCTTCCTATGTGATCTTGTAGGCAGGTTTGGCACCACCTCCTCACCTACCTCTTCTTCAAGATCCAGGGCCTCAAACCTATTACGGAGGGGCACCTGGGGAGACAAAGCAGGCAGGGAGGGGGGCTGCCTGTGACGCCGAACCAGAATACACTTCCAACCCTCGTCGTCTTTTAGGTCCCCTACCTCTGCCCGACAGCAACAAGGGAGGGGCCATCTCAGGACTTCCGCCTCTGTCCGAGAGGGCAGGAGGTCCATCTCCTTTTGGGGGGTACCTCCCTGGGACCTTTCCGACTGGCACGTCAGGGTGTTACTCCACCAGTCGATCTCCCTTTCGCACTCCCTGATGGTCCTCAGCGTCTCAACCTCCTCCTTAAGTTTCACAACCATGTCAAGCAGATCTTGCACCTGCTCACACCTCACACAGGTGGAGAGCTGGCCTCCCTCCCCCGGCAGCAGCAGGCTCTGGCACTCCCTGCAGCCAGAGACCTGAACAGCCACTGTTTGGGACAGAAGCTCCTCAGTCTGCGTAGCCACAGTCTGTTTGAGACAAGCTCTCCTCCTGGAGGCGACCATGGTCGTCAGCAGTCTGGGATGCTGGCAATAAGTTAGAGGGGCTGACAAGCGACAAGTGCTCTCTGCACCCTGCTACACAAGCTATCACACCTGCTGCTGCAGCACAGTGTGGGTGGGACTCACCCGCTACACAAGCTGGTTGCTCCTCCCTACACCTGGTGGACAGCGACTAGTCGCTGCCCTCCCAAAGGATTTTTCAAGGCAAGAGGAGTAGGTGTGGTCGCCGTCACCGTGGGAACGTGGGAACGTCCCCCGCCACGTCAGCCGCTCTCTCGCAATGGCTGCCGGGGCTGCAGGGATCGGGACTCGCCGGGAATCACGCTGTCCCTGTACGTTTCCCTCTGAGCTTCCTAATCTCGGCTGAACCTCGTGGTCGGCTGAACCCCGCCGGCTCCGGCTCTCGCTCGGCTGGCTCCGATCAGCTGACTGAATGACCATCTAGTCCAGTCCACCTGCCGGAGCAGGAACACCTAGATGCGGTTACACAGGAAGGTGTCATTCCTTTGTTTCCTCTCAGTCTTCTTCACTTTGATCCTTCTTCTTACAAGTCATCTAAATATTAACCATTGTTATCCTGAACTTCACTAATAACTCTTTTCTGTTGTCTAAAACAGAGCACGCAATAGACCAAAATGGTGCATATAAAGAAAATCTCCAGGTATTACATGCATGCCTCAAAGTTTACATATGAAAGGCCACACCAAAGTGTACAAAATTCAGCATCTTCTGCCGTCGAATGTTATATAACTTCCACCAGTTGCATGCTTGACTAAGTATAAATACACAGCACGTAAATATTGAAGCTTTACGAAGTTCTTACCGTCAGGCGTACTGTAAGTGAGAGTTTCCATGGAGATAAGTAAATCATCTTCAAAAGGATGATTATACTAAATAAAAAGGACCATTAAAGATTAGAATAAATGCTTACAGTGATGTTTTTAACATGCATTTTAAGTATTGTTTTTACACAATTTTGTTTTGACCAAAACATGAAATTATCCACATGCTGCTTTATTGGCTGAAGTTAGCAATCTCAAAACTTTAATTCCTAGAAAAAACACACATATTTTAAGCATATGTATGAGCTGTTCAATCTCAAGGCATAAGCCAGTTGCTGACAAAATGAGGCTTCAGCGAGTTTTCAAAAATGGTTAAGTTACTTAATTACAGAGCTTCTAAACTCCCTCTGTCGTAACTGGAAGCAGCCACTTACCAGAGACCTACAGGTCATGACATATGAAAATGTCATCCAGTCTAATGCGAGATGAGGAAAACATTCTAGAAACAGAGTCTTGTGGCTTTTTTTTTAAGTTGTTGGAAACCATTGCTGAGGTACTAACAGGCTAACTCCTGTTCTTACCTCTGCTGTCAGAGTGGTTCCAAAGAATGTTTATTGATATGGTAATAGGTGCTTTGTATATAAATATGGCCTTATATATAAATATATATATATTTATATATATAGATATAGCCTTATGCCAGCACCTAGACATTAACACAACCCATTTATCTGAACTGCAAAGCTTTCATCAGCCAGGAAAAATGGGAGCTTGTGACACCAGAAGTAATTAATTGACAAAGAGAATTCAGTGCCAGTTACTGCAAATCAGCACACGGAAAGAAAAATGAACGTGTCGGCACTAACAGAGCAGGACTTAAGAGGTGGCCAGGGAGGATCGGAGTGGAGAGCCCGGCCACCGCACCAGGCGAGGCGGGCAGGGAGGGCCGCGCTGCCTGGCAGCCTGCCAGAGGCAGACAGAGGGACGCACAAGGGCAGCCAGGCCCCGCCGCACACCATTTCGGCAAGAGGGACCATAAAAGCGCACGGCGCTCCTCAGACAGGCAGGGGCGAGGCCGGGCGGCAGCAGCCTGAAGGCCGAGTACGCGGCCAGGAGCGCTTCTTATTCTGATTGGCTGCTAGAGATGCCGAGCGCCCACCCCCTCCTCACCGCCAGCTCGCCTCAAGGTCCTCCCATTGGCTACGGGGCTCGCAGCGAATCGGGGGTTGGACGCGTCACGAAGTCTCTGTTCTACTAAGCATCACTGTCCTACCGTGAGCTCTCATTGGCCGCGGGGTCAGCCGCAAGCGCAGCCCGCCGAACTCTGTGCTTGGGTTGGGGGGCGGTGGGGGCCCCGGTCTTGTGGCTGTTTCCCGACCGCGGGCTCCTCCTGTCAGGTGGGTCCTGGAGCCGTGGCCCGCCTGCGGGCTGTAGCCGCTGCTTAGCGGTCGTGGGCCGTGTGGGGTTGAGTGCTCTGAGGAGAGCTCTGCCAGCGGGAACGCTGCTGGGGTGAACGTGGTGGCCCAGGGGCCCCGTGGGGTGGCTGCTGTGAAAGCAGGTGCTGAGACCAGGAAATTCTGCTTTGCCTGCAAGGTGGTGCCCTGCCGTCGGCAAAAGGCCAATATTTAAAAAAAAGAGCATGAGCCACTTCATGTAAAACCGTTTGTTTGTTTGTTTGTTTGTTTTGACTTTGTTTTGGTTTTTGTTTGTTTGTTCTAAGCAAGGCTTAGCCAGGGCTCCCTGGGTCTGCAGGCTGTGCTGCCCCCCAGCTGGGGAGCGGTATGGACCGGGCAATCACAGAATCACAGAATGTCCTGTGATCCACAAGGATCATAGAGTGCTATTCCTGTCCCTGCATATGACGACCCCACAGTTCACACCATGTGTCTCAGGGCCTTGCCCAGTCTCTTCCTGAACGCTGTCAGACTTGGAGCCATGACACCTCCCTGGGGATCCTGTACCAGTGCTCCACCACCCTTTGGGGGAAGAACATTTTCCTAATGTCCAACTTAAACCTCCCCGGGCACATCTTCCTGCCATTCCCTCAGGTTCTGTCACTGGTCACCAGAGAGAAGAGATCAGCGCCTGCCCCTCCTCCTCCCCTTGTGAGGAAGTGTCGCGGTTGAGACGGACAAACGACATGGACCAAGTTCTTTCAAGATGAAAGTAATAGATGCCATTTATTGCTACAAGTGCATTTTTATACAATTCTACCAGTTCATGTGTCTTTTCACTATTGGTTACAAGTTAGAGCACTAACATCTCATTGGTTAATTTTTCTATCATCCATGTTATTCTTCTATCCCCTTCTCTCTCACGGGTACATCTCTCCTCTCTCCGGATACTCCTTTACTCCCATCCTTCTCAAGGGTAAATCTTAATATCTCAAGGCTGATCTCTACTCTCATATTTTCTGTCAAGGATTCCACAGACCCGCTGCAGTTTCCCACAGGAAGCTGTAGCCCCATGAGGTCTCCTCTCAGTCTCCTCCAGGCTGAACAAACCAAGTGACTTTAGCCACTCCTCATACAGCTTCCCCTCCAAACCCTTCACAACTTTGCAGCCCTCTTCTGGACAGTCTCTAGTGGCTTAATATCAAACTGTGGCTCCCAGTGGGGAGCTCTGGGCAAAGCAATACAGAATGTAACCTTCCTGTTGTGTTCCGCAGAAATGGCCAGAGGAACAAGGGCTGGAAAACTGGACTCTAAGTGGCCACCACGACTCATGCCCTTTCTGGTTGTTCTCCATTGGGTCCTGGAGGGTTGCAGGCCTGAGGCCACTGAGGAGAAGGGCTGGAACTGGCACCACCGAAAGCATTACCAGTCTGCTGGCACTGGTATTTTTGATATCATCCCATTCCTCTCCCAATATTCCTAAACCAACCGTTTTCTATAAATAAAGATTTAATTTTTAAAAATTGCTATCAGTACATCAAGTTGCCTGGAAACTCCCATTCCAAAAACCTTTTCTATTTCACCAATATAAAGGCTTAGATGCATCTTTTCAGAATGGCATCTTCATAATGGCATCTTGTCTACAGCTGACTTTTACTTATCTACTTACTTTTTATGTGTTCAGTTGTAATAAATGTTATTTTTTAAAATTACACAACTAAAGAAAAATACTTTTTTTCATCCATTTTTAAGCATTCTTACTATTATGTGGTTGTGAAATTTCCACAGTGTCGAGGTTTTGATTGCGGGATGACAATAAAACTGGCAGATGTATTGTTTACCCCCTCTCCCCCCACTTCCCCCTTCAGCCCCTCCCTCTCCCCCTTCCCACTGAGGACAGGCGATCGGGAGGGAAGGAAGGACAGAGAGAAGAGAGCTGGAAAAATTAAAAATGTTTTACTAATGCTACTGATAAAATAGAGGAAAAGAATACCAAATATACAAAACTAATCTTGCAAGTCCAGGCAACTGCTCTGGCAGATGTTGGGCTGGCACCCGAAGTCCTGGACTGGACTCTGCCGCCAACCGGAACTGGGTTCAGTCTGTCACTAGGCCTCAGTTCCCAGGGACGGCTAGCAAGGTCCTCTCCTAATGTCAGCCATAAGGAAAAAGGGACGAGATCCTTGTGATCTCCCACTTTTATATGAAGTATTCACGTGAATGGGATGTTATACTCTGTTGGTCAGTTTCTGGTCACCTGTTTCTCGTTGCCCCTCTTGTGAGATGTACATCCATCCATCCTCATCCATCATCCTCATCCTCATCCATGACCTCACATTCCATTGCTGTGTCTATCTGGCTTTGCATTAAGGCCTCACACTGTTTTTAGCAGGTCTTACCCTTTTTCTGGTTGTGCATTAAGGACTTACTGTTTTTCAAGGTACGATTTTTCTGCCACCACTGCATGGGCCCCTGTGGTCAGTGGTTAAATCACATTTACAAGAGTAGCAAAGTGTTGATTTCAGCTAGCAGGATGAGAAAACACGAGTGTTCAAATATGCAGATGGATCACAGTTACACTAATTTAAGACAATATCTCCATTTTTGCATTGCACCTTTGGGCCGCTTACTGCCCAGCCAGGTGGAGGAACCTCTGGGTCTCCCTGACAAAACAGGTCAGTGCGCGCTGGAGCCCCATTGACACCCGCTCCTCCGCCGCCACAGCAAGATGGACTGGGCAAGGCTGGTGCACTACAGCTGTTATTCCAAAACCAGGGTTCTTTGCATGGTGTGCATACGGAAAAGCCAAATCCAGCACACCGAGATGAGACACAGCCTGTCACAGAGTTGCGCAAGTCTGAATGGTGGAATAAAGGTAGCATGCTGGAGAGAAAAATAACAGCTACTACACGCAAAATTTTACCATCACATTCACGCAGTAAAGAACTAAATTACTTATCACGAAATGCACATTTTGAGTCACCAGATTGTCATGATTTAACAGACTGTGAACTTATCGTACCATATAGCAAAGACCTACCAAAATTGCAACATGCTTAAACAGATACCCACAAAGAAAACTGGTTAATAAGAAAGCATCTTGCAGACTTTAACAAGTTTTCTGACCTGTGTGTTATCAGTTAACTCTCTCTCATCTTGTTGAAGTTCAAATCGCACCGCCTGTAAACCTGTAGAGATTTATTTTGTCCTGCTCTTCTGGCCTTAAAAACAACATTAATCACAACAGAGTGTTACACTGCGAGATTGTATTCTCCGGACACTTTTCCCAATCATTTAACTTATACAGCAGCCAACACTGATTTCAATATTTAACAAGATCTTCCTTCCTCATAATTCCTAAGTTTTAAAACACCTCCGAATACCGATTTTTTAGGAACACAACAGAAGACAATAATTCCTGACCCCATCTTGCAAGTAAAAACCTTGAGAAGAGGGAGGGAGGGGGGAAGGGGAGGAAGGCACAGGGCTGCTTGCAGCGTGAGTGGGAAAAGCGGGGAGAAGGTTTGACAGCGCACTTAAAAACAACTAGTAAAGCAATTAACTCACATTCCTAACAAGCTGCTTGATTTTCAGAGAGGCAATACACAGAAACACATAATATGTACTGTAAAACTTGTAAATAACATGTTGATAGCAAACATTAGCATTCTCTCCTGCTAATTTCAACACCAATGCTTTGTTAGCTTCTAAGTTTTCAACCTGCTTATTGATGGCCTCTTGAAAGTGGTCAATAAATTTCATGTAATTCTCATTGGAACTCTGATTAATAGTTGCAAATGATTTTGCTGTTTTGTTGGTTTCAGGCACCTCTCAGCTTGATATGCAAGGTCTGTTGACTGCCTCAGGATTTCAGAAACTTATCGTGCCTGTAGTTGTGGTGTGTCTATTAGTGTCTCTTCCAGGAGTTGTGGGATACCTGCCCCTTTGAACGAATCCCCATCGTTCTGTCCTAAATGATCTATAGCTGTTACATTGCATAGGTCTAATTTTGCTTGAGTCTTTCATGGTTCTTATCTGATCTCGGGGCAACTCGTACACATACTTAACTTTTCAAGAAAAATGCTTCAAACCCTCATTCTCTTCCGAGTCATCAGATAACACGGACTTGAACGGTGCTGGAGAATCATTAGTAACAGGGGGGTTCGGAACAGTGCACATTCTCGGCAATACTTTGTAGCATCATAATTATTCGTATAAGCTGAGTCCCCAAGCGCATCCCCTTTGCCGTCACAATCAGCATGACCGCATTGCTGACTGTTGGATTCACTCGCTAATAGCTGATCTGATCTTTCACACAGTTCTTTTGCCCAGTTCTTATCCAGCGACTCCTTCTGCTCTCTCGTAGGAGTTAGAGGGATAGAAGGCGTTAAAGGCGGACACGAATCAGTAAAAGGACTGATATTACACTTATTTACAACTTTAGCATTCTCATCTTTCACCAGTTCTTTTGACAAATTGTCTGATTCCAGTCCTTTAGACTTCTTGATCTCTCTAGAGTCGAGTAATGGTATGGGAGTCCATCCACTCGGTAATTATCCTCCCTGCGCCCCAGACTGCTGTATCATCGGGGGTGCCGACGGCACAACAGGGGATGGAGTGGGGAGGGGGTCAAAAGACACGATCCGGATAAACTTAATGGTTATTTTTAGGTTTGCTATCAGGCTGCAAGGCTGAAAAAATTCCGGTAACTGCAGCCCACTCAGCCTTAAAGTCTTTTAAGGTGGAAATTATATGCTTCCATGTAGTCGCTAATGATTTGGTTTCTTTATCATCTCCATTGCTGACCTTATTCCGTATTTTCTGCCCTTTATCGTCCCAAAGTTAACGTTTAAAAGCCTTCTCGTTTTCTCCCGGGTAGCCGTTAATTCTATACCAAACTAATAGTCTACA
Source organism: Columba livia (assembly GCF_036013475.1). Classification (NCBI taxonomy): domain Eukaryota; kingdom Metazoa; phylum Chordata; class Aves; order Columbiformes; family Columbidae; genus Columba; species Columba livia. The sequence goes on along the minus strand of NW_027043000.1, from coordinate 3,748,169 downwards.
TATGTTACATTTTTCCTATGTAAGTCCTCTCATAGAGAGAATATGCAGGAGGAACTTAACTGCAGCTTGTGCTTCAGAGAACACGTTTTGTCCCATAACTTTACTCTTCCCTCCTCCTATTCCCAGCCAATCACCTTTTCCCTTTTCTGCGTCGACAACATTATTCCCGGGGCATCCTTACGCCTCCGTCAGGTCTTCAGTACAGCTGAAGCCGCTCCCGGCTGGGCCGCTCCAGGCTTTTCCCCGATTGTAGTGGTATGCCAGAGTATCACGTCGGGGTCACCATTTGTTGGAACGATAAAGGACTCAGCATTCTGATTCAATGTGAATCACGCAAAGCCATTTATTACAGAAACAAGCCTCCTTATATATGCAACTATATTCTAATCACGCGTCCACGCTCCAAGCATGGATTCGCTAAATGAGTATCATGGGCTGTCCATGCGCTGGAGTCTCGCTGATGATACGTCCGATGATGGGACCCAGCTGATTGAGGAACACACCTCACAGGAGATTCTGTTCTCAGCTTCTCGAAGCGGCCTTGAGATTTGTTTGAGCCAGACTAATTCAGCAACAAATCTTTATCCATCAAAACCCTTCCACAGGGTAGTAGAAGCTATTATTGGAAAGATTCACTGTGGGACTGAGGGTACTTTATATAATTGGTCCAAGTTCTTTGGGATGAAAGACATTTGATCTCTTTTTATTCTTACTGGTTTTGTTTGTTTGTTTTTTAAATTTTAATCCAGTTACATTTTTCATAGGCTTGGTCTGTGCAGAAATCTAAAGATGGGTGATTCTTGTCTATAAATATGATCTCATTTGCAATGCAAAATGTATGCCTCGTGTGTCTTTCCCCTGTTTTTCTCTGTGTTTTTCAAGCCAAATTATCAAACATTTGTCATATTGGAATTTTCATAGGTTAGTCTGTTTCTGTGAAGTTAATAAAGCAAATGTCTAGATTTAAAAAGAAAAAAAAAATAAATTTTCCACCACCTGGAAGTATCCTGAGAGAGAATTCAGTTCAGCCTGATCTGCATGCCTGTGACTGAGCTTTATTATGCCATATGGATGGAAATGAGCTGTCTATAATTCTCCTTCTCCCCCATTAATGTCCCAGATGGAATAAAGGGTCAAGTCCGTGCTTAAATTTCTTGATGAACTACGACACTAATGCATGGTAATTTTCGTGAGGAGCTGTGTGAAAATTTTTGTTATATATTGTCATGGGATACACACAAAAATTCTGAGACAGACCACATTACCCTAATTCAGAAATCCAGAATTAAACTTAGAGATACCTGTAGCTGGTTAACTGGCCTTTGAGGCTGGGACTTCATCTGCTCGTAACAACATTCCTCTACAGTTTGTCAAAGTAGAAAAATGTTTTAGTTATTAAGGCACACTACTGAGTCTTAAAAGATCAAATTAACAGATCCTCCCTGTTACAGAACCAACTTTGCCCAGTTTACTTTGGTAGAAGTTTGTTTTGGTTTGAATTCACACACAGATCTCTTTCTCTATTAACAGAAGGGCGAATAGCTAAGAAATTCAGACATGCATACTGTGAAAATGAAAAGCATTTTCTGTTCATATGGATGGAAAGTTTCTCATTATTCACCAAGTGGGCCTCATTTTAGACTGCTAGGGGTACATCTTGCAATTAGAGCGTAACCACATAATAAGGTATTTTTCAGCACGGGCAAACTTATACTGGGCCACAAAAGAGGCTGTGAGTTGCAGCAGCTGGTGATTAAATTGTATTCCTGACTCTACTTCCAGTTTTCTGAAAAATCTGGTGTAAGTCATTTTTTCATCACGTATCTCATTTTAGCCATCAGTAAAACAGATTATTTCCTCACAGTTTTCAGACTTGTTCCAGCATATTTGCCAACATTGCTGATGATTTGTGGACAGCCACAACAGAGAACTGGTCTGTGTCTGTTTCTACCAGCTTGTGTGGGAGCATTGACTTTGGGCAGGGAGTAATATGTGTCTTAGATTGCTGTAACTGCATGGATCAAGCTGTTATTTCAACTGGTGCAGCTTTACATGAAGAACAGCTCTTGGTTTTGAGATATTTGGCTGAACAGGATCATTTGGACTGCAAAAAATCCAATTCAGTATGAGACCTGGTCTTAAAAAGAGTAGTGCAGTATGATGGTTTGCAGTTCTATCCCAAGCTGGTATTACTTCTGTGTTGAGAAACACAGAAAGCGTTGGTCAGTCAGTTTTTAACTACACATTTATCACAGCCTCTGAACAGACACATGTTCTCAAAGTGAAGCTTAACTAAAATATCTTGATTGAGATTGCCATAAACTGGGTCATCTTCTGTGTAGTAGCCATCATAGCTAGAAGGGCAACGGAAAAATACTTTTAATTCACAGAATATGCTTGATTTCGGACTTCACTATTAGACTTTAAACATTTTACACGCATGTGGCAGTAGCAAGCAGATTGTATGTGATCTGAAAAACAAGACCAAAAATATCGGGGTGGGGGGGGAAACAAGTGTGGGGACACAGCACAGAAATGGCTATGTGCATGTTCTGAAGAGAGATTTGTTATCTAGCCAAGAATAGAACTCTTCTTTCCTGGAACTTACTTAAATATAAAGCTAATCTCAAGACCACTAAGCTACCGTTTGATGTAGTTCTAGAGGTATTATTGATCACTGAAACGAACCCACTTCATGTCCTCTGAGCCCGCTTTGCAATACAAACTAAAGCACTAAATGGGTCTCTTGGGGCAATGTTCTTAAAAACAGAGACTTCCCAACTTCAGGTAAATTTGTAATTGAGGATTGGTTTGGGGAAACAGGTGAATGCTTTTGTATTTTTGTTTCAAGGGCCTTTTATATTTTGGTTGACATGAGACCCTTTCCATCTCTGTTTTTTAAAGTTTGGCCTATTTTTTTTTTACTATGGGATAAGAGAAACAGACTTGAAACAGATCATTAGGTATCCAGCAGCTGTATACAGACTCCATTTCATTGCTTTTGAACATCATGTATAAAATAAGGGTATGAAATGTAAATACATGTTTTTATATATTGTAACTTATGGTCTTCTGATATTTATTTTAAATTATTATAGACTTATTGAGTTTGAGTGATAGTAAATATTGTTTTATCTCTATATCTTGCACTTCAGTATACAAAATTATCATATTAACATGCAATTATTTCATTTTTGATGAAGTGACTGGAGTACATCACTTCCATATGATTTTTTTTCCTGTTTTCTTCGGATTTTTCTTTTCCACAATGAGCGTGCTCTCTGGTGTTTCCAGGCGGGCTTCATGACATACTGGATTTTTCCCTATGCTGTCCCTCCAAAGCTGTCTCTCATTATTTATTGCTTATTTCAACCTTTCCAGAAAGAAATATTTTATCAATCTTACCTTGGACTGTTGTCTTCATAGTCTTTATACTTTTTAGCTGGAAAATTTGTTAAAAAAAAAAGAAAGAGCAAATGAAACACGCTATTTCTAGAACACTTCAGATAATTGTCCAACTGACATGCTTTTGATTTCACCGTAGACAGTAAAATGGAATGCTCTTGGCTCTGAGGACCTTCATTTGTCTCCCTGCTTTTCTCAAATACTTGTGACTAATACAAGAAATGTTGGTGTACTTCCCTGTCCTGTGGCTGCAAAGTCCACATTAGTTTACAAGTCCCCCAAAATGTATTGTAACACCTGTGATTAATTTCTTATTTCCTCCTCCTTCTGCTTCTACCGCATCTTTTTCTCCACCTAGGGAGGTGCATCATGTGTTTATATTAGAAGGCGAAGGGTTTATTTATTTTGCTAGTTCTGCTGCTTATATCTCTGAAAGAGGGATATATATCCTGTGACCACGCAGAAAAAGAAACTGAGGCAGAGGAATTGGCTCCAAAGAGATTTGTTGCTAGAGCTTGATTAATAACTTAGGAACGCTTGACTTTCTATCTTCTGCTCCAGAACTCCCGAATTTAGCACAGTAAGCTCCAATTACATGAGCAATGCAACTTCAGCCAACCTTACCAAAACCTTGCTCAGCATTAGTTTTGTAAATGACTGTGATTTTTCATCATAGAAATCTCTGCCTAGCAGCACTAAAAGACAAACCAAAAAGGCACTCCCTCATCCCACAGCTCTCCAGCAGCTCTTTGAATATCCTGTCATATTCTAATTCTCTTGTACTTGGTGAGTTCAGTTTATAAGCATAGGCCTGTTTATGCAGGTTATGTACGCATGTGTGTTTAACGTGATTGAACCCGCTGGTGTTTGCGTGAGCACCCATGTGCATATACCACAGGTGCAGTTTTCCCTGTGGAAACGTACTTTTTCTCTGAATGGGCATGGTGACGATGTGCAACTGAAATCTACAGAATTGCATGCATAAGAGAGGTTGCAATGGCATCATCAAATCTGTTGAAAGTCATAGTTAATTTTAACCGAAACAAGAGTATCACTGTAGTCACCCTCTAACGTGAATTAGACAAATCAGTTCCTTATTGTGAGTGACACATTGATTTAAGAGCTACATTAGCATCCCGCGATGAAAAGCAATTTGGATTTTTTCAAAACAAACTAATTAAGCATAAAATGTGCATGAAATCTGAAATTCAAGTAATCATTCAGGAATTTTGGGAAGATAAAATTTTCTCAAATGTATTTTGTATCAGTGCAGCTACTTAAAATTCTTTTTAAACTAAAGTATTAATAACAACCAGTTACATGAAAAGTACACCTTAATAAAGGAAGTTATAGATGTTAAAAATGTACATTAAAAATACAAATTTAGCCAAAACTTAATTCCTCATCTTGTACGTGTTCTGTTGGTTTTTCTTCAGAGAATGGACTCAGGTATCTGTGTTTGGCAGTGGACTGGGCAGCTAGCAACCATTGTATAATCATACCTGGCTCCCCTAAACATGTTTAAAAGTTACATGCTCTCTACTAGAATCATTCTTGCCGAAAGATAATTAATCCATTTGTTTCCTTTACAGAGGAAATGATGAGCCAAATACATGAGTGAAAGGAGCTTGAAGCTAGATTTTTCACCTTCCCTAGAGGCATGTTTTATATTTTTCTAGATTCAGAGTGTTTGAAATAAAGCCTGGCCCCCAAAACTAAGGAATTCCACTAATATTGCATTAAAAGGTCTAGCTGGAACAGAGCAGTCACGGGGAGAGACTAGATGGTACTCTCAGAATGAGATTAGAGCAGGTTCTTAACACACTTCTTTGGTT